>NC_134473.1:71276685-71317685 GCF_964194025.1 Convolutriloba macropyga | reverse complement strand
ATCTATAGTAAAAACTCCTCTTGTTTTACTCTTGACATATACGGGGTATGGTGCATGCCAAGTTTTGTTTGATTTACACTACTTCTTGCTTCGATAAAAACTCTTTGTTTTTAAAATTAGCTATTTGAAAAAAAATGAAACTTATTCTGTGAGATGCTAAATTTTTCTCTAGTTCAGGTTGAGCAAAAATTCCTTTTTAACATTCGAATTACACAGGGTATAATCCGTACTTAGTGTGGTTCGATTTGGACAATTCTTCGATGCGATAGATTAAAGATACGTAATTTTAAAATTGTTTGTTCGAAAAAATTTCATTTTTCCGTGTGAAAAACCAACTTTTTTCTGTTGATCTAGAGACTAAATTCCCTGTCCTTCACAGTAAAATACCTATCTACCGAAAAACTGTCGTTCAATTTATAGCTCACGACTGCAATTTCTTGTTTTTTATGGCAAAATATTGATTTTTTAAATAAATGCTTTTTTCTCCGTTTTCATAGGTTACCCATTTCCTTGTGCCCTTATAGGGACTGCTCCCCTTCTCTTGTGTGTTTCTTTTGCTTTCACATTTTATGGTGCTACCTTTCTCATACTTTGTTTTTAGGTTCTGGCTTTTCGCAAAGTTTTGTGTCTTTTTAGCCTCTGTTTTTTTGGGCTGCAACGAAAAACTCGCCTAAAGTGCGGACACTTTTTATTGCAGTTCGAGATAGCAAGAGGAATCACAAAAAAGCTCTTTGTTATTGATAATATATCTTGAAACTCATATGAAAACCATTCATGATTTCTTAGCAAATTTACCAAGATCATAAATGATTTCCTAAAGTTCATACTAGGACCATTAATGATTTCTTAGTACTCAGAAAAAATCATATATGCCTTTTCGACGTTTAAGCAAACGACATAGTTTATGGTTTCCTTGTTTCAATACAACCATAATTTTTGATTTCTTAAAAATCATAGAAACTCATGGATGAAAAATTGGAAATCTTATAAAGATCATACTAAGTTATAGTCTATGATTTGTATGATATCACTAATGATCGTAGTATGATAACTAAGAAGTGTCGGCACTGGGAAATATCGCTAGTCAGATGAACTGAAAAGAATTACACGTCACAAGCACACATCGAACAGATGCAGAAACTGTTGACGAATATAATACTAAGCTCATCACAAAAAACTTCCTGCTATTGGTAAAGACTTCAATTTATGTGGAAAAAACTACTTTTCTAGTGGTTGTAAAAATTTACCGATAAGAAGCAGCCAAAGTGCTATTAAAACAGTAAACATCGTGCATTTTTAATCCAGACAGCAGGAACCAAGCGAACATGACGTTAACTAGCCCCATTTCAGCGCTATCAAAGCTGGTTTCAGCACCTTGGACAGAGATCATTTCGTCAATGTTACAACAAACGACGACAGCAGCCAAAAAAATCAAATCAAACACGGTGATCCCAAATAACTAATGGAAAAAATTGGCAACATAGAACATAAGCAATTACAGATACAGGCAGTGTCGTCAGCTCAGTGGCAAAAAGAACGGCCAGACACATTTAACGTGATGATGAAAACTCCTGGTGCAGCCGGCAACCAAACCCAACTAAGAAGAACAGTTTCGAAATCTAATTTGACGAAACGATTCCCGTCCTTAATGGACCGAATAGTTAAAGCAAAATTTTTACTAGAGAACTGTAATGTTATCTCAAACTTTGAATATTTTATGGTTGCAATATCAGAAAAATTAAAGTAACAACCTTGGTCCTGCATGGTTTTCAATTTTGAGACCTTATATATGCACGTAGTCAAATTCCAGTCCATTTGGATACAGCTGAAGCATTGTAACGATAAAGCAAATCTGCAATCATTGTACTCTTTTTAAGGAAGAAAAAAAGGAAAAATCAACAAAATTTTTTAACTTGCTGGGAATTGACAGACGAAGGTCCATTTGACACGCAAGTTGATCACTTTGCAGGAAATCAAATGGGGTTCATTAAATGTACTTCACGTAACATAGTTATAGCATAAAGCGCTATATCAAGCTAAGCAAAAATTTGTGGTAGCACAGATGGTTGCCATCCGCAAAACAAAAAAAATTTCAGCAGAAAAAGACTAGTTCAAAAAACAGAGTGGTCGATATGAAACAATTAATAAAATGTATAGATAAACCCAATTATGGAGACATAGAGGAAGATCAAGATTAATTCAAAAGAAAGCAGCCGACTTAAAAAAACGTTCGGGTTTGAGAAAGAAAATTGGATATACCTATACAAATGTGAAGCGTTTGCACTAAGAAAACAAGGGACGAACAATAACCGAACTTTCATCGCTCCAAGTCCCAACTCGTTAAACAATCAATAGCACACAATTGTCGGCAAAACATTAACGTAAGTTCAACACTTACACCTGTCCTAGGCAAAAACTAAGCACAACTATACGTTATTTGACGTGATTAGTAAATTTGACCGACAAAGTCATGCTCGCAAAAACAAATAAATTATAGTATAAAATATGTGCACCAACCTAAACAGTTAGACAGAGATTTATCTCCAAACAAAGCGAGTATAACTTATGAGTTCAACTTTTTAGTGAACAGAATACAGAATAAAAGCAACAAGTTTCCTTAACTGGAAACGCTTAATGTAAACAAGTAATATCGGCAACTCTCCAATCAGAGTTCCTCAAGTCGGACGATCAAACAACACACTTTTTACTTAACCACAAAAGTGTACATTCGATTCAGCAGCCGAAAAACAGATCATTGATTATTTAACTTTAGGTTATCATTATTCTCACCAATTTTGTCACACAAAAATGCGAGAAAAGTGAGTGCATAATGTTGAACAACAGAAGATGTAAACGTTTGAGCAAATAAAACAGCTACCAATAAAAACTTTTGAGCACTTTTAATGGTCGCATAGTCATTGACAGGCGGATAGTCATCCCGCAGACAAACAGGGATACAGTAATAAAAGGTTTTCCATGGCACAAAACCAGGAAGAAAGGGCATGGCAAAGCTTTTAAGCAGCGTATTGTTGCAATTTTTTTAAACAAAAACTTCTTCCACGAGGTCCGAATACTCAAAATTTGACAATTTTTCGGTAAGATCGTTAAACCAGTAAATCCTGCTAACAAATTCATAACTCTGACATTAAATGTAAATCTTATGCGACAAAAGCAAATTACAAGGCCCCACCTTACGGCCAACAAAGAGTGATAAATCCAGTCCTGAACAAAAATGGGACGAAATTATCCAAGGTGAAAGTGGTACAAGATCTAAACGTACAAAGCGTTGATTGTTTATCTGTCAAATATTCTGGACACTATTTTATAAGGAAACAAAAGTGAGACTCGATCAGGAACGTTGCCTAAGAAAACACTGTGAAAACACTGTGCGCAAAAAATTAATGTTGATCTGTTGTCAGCAATTGCAGAAGACTAGCGATATAAACCTCATAGAGCTCTCAATGCAGATAAATAAACGTCAACTTGGTTGTTTAAAAAACTAAAGTGAGAACGCAAAAATTATTGTTGCAGACGCGGTACATAGAACAGTTCATCGACTAAAAATTTGAATGCAGCAGAATGTAACAGCCTTTGAAGCATTACTTTGCTGAAGAATAGAATCCGGTTATGAATTATAGCATCGGAACCTTCACTATTTAAAATGCAATGATATATTCTAAAAAATTGGTTATATGTTGTTACGTTGGGCTCGCAACTGCTGATGGACAACCGGAAGTAGAACAATGAAATATCTAATGTTGAAATTGAAATAAACAAGCAACGAGTCTTGGATGAAGCAGAGAAATCGCGCAATTACTTGATATTCAAATTTATTAATGCATATAACAGCCAAACAGCAATTTTGAGGAGCGAACTGACAAAAGTGTTAATCGGAGACGACGGATTATTTGAACCGATACCTGACTCGAATGATTAGATGAACAGATACCTGACGGAGCATCAATTATTAAAAAAATCCCACTCCACAGTAAAACGTTATACCGGGCAGACCCGACAACAGCGGCCAAAATTACGATCAGGCTTAACTTGGAATGTCAACCTCTAGACACACGCTGCTCGAACAACTACAAAAGGCGCGTCTATCAGTAATCAGATGCTAAGAGGTGAACTCGTTGAGCTCTGAGTCGACGTCACGCGGCCAACGGACTCAACAAACAAATGCGTGGATCCCAAGTGCATAAACAAGGAGAGAGGGAAACCGATAGAGCATTCCAAATCGAACCTAATGAAAGCAAACTGGAAGCGCATCTCGGAGAAAAAAACCAATGTCAACAACTCCAGAAAAATCAAGTGTGTTAAACGCAAGGAGCCACCTACTAATAAATTCAGTGAAAGACAACAAAAGTCAGCTACTGCCTATAGTTCTACACTTCGCACGTCTCCGGTTACCAACCACTTTACCAGTTACCACCAAGGTTAGTCCCGTATGGATAAGCGAGTGGAACAAAAAACAAAAGGAGGACCTTGAAAAAGCAAATGATTGACGACAATTTTCAGGACAACATAGACACCCCTGCATATGTCCTTTAATCACTTTCTACCAATAAGACGACATCAATCGTGTCCCAAAAACCGCAAAATCTACCATCAGCAAGTCAGAATAATATCAACAACAGAAACGTCACCCATCCGAACAAGTCAAAGAAGAGGGCGCTCACTATTCCAACTTAAGTATTAATTCCGAAATTAAATTCGATTCGGACGAATTTGACAATACCAACCACCAACTCAGTCCAAATAAACTAAAAGGCTCCATCGTTTTCGTTGACCCCACATTAACGTGAAGCATTTGGTTCAGCGCTAGAGCAACAGACATCGTTAAGCTGCCAAAGAATTGCCTATGCGTCGAGATTTCTCAACGAAGCAGAACAATATTATAGTATCAAAAAATTACAGTTACTAGGAATTGTCTGGAGTCTCGAAAACTTTAAGCACTATCTCTACGGCAAACACACTACTGTCCCGGGTCGAGATGTCAAGCGCCTTTTCAGCGCATTTTTCCCGAAAATTTCTCGACCCAAGTTTGTAGCAGATTACCGAGCATAGCCATCTTTCTACAGAAAAATGTTTAAAAGTTCAACGAAGCCTTCAATTCGCTGGACCGACAAACTTTTTCCATTTAAATTGAGATCAAGCACTTGATATGAAGTATATGAATCGTTGATTATATTTAAAGGAACCTTGATATAGCAGGAAATTCCTTATAGTATTGTATTTTATAAACAGTGGCTTTTGCCAGAATGGTACGTTAAAAATAGGTTTCCTTCCAATTGCTCAAGTTTCAATTTCAATTGCACCCGAACAAATTTAACCGTTTTGTTATGAGTAGGTTAAAACAAATCGTGGAAACAAATCTGCAAACCATAAACAGTTTAACGCAATTTTATCACCAAAAAATGCGAGCCCTTCTTATGAGTCTAACTTTCCACTAAATAGAATAGTTTTAACAAATTTTCTTACACCAAATCATTTATTATCAACTTATAAATCTGGCAAATCTCTATTTGGAGGTCCCCAAGCCGAAACGCTATCTTTTACAGCCGTTAACTCGACAAACAAATTAGTGTTAAAGGCCCCTTATATAATACAGTTCATCAACTAAGACACTTCAGGCATAAGGAAACAATTATAACAACTTTGAAGCACAATTCCACATACCAGTTAATACAAAGATATGAGAAATAATTTCTGAATCCTCACATTTTAATAAAACTTAAGTGTATTTTTAAGAAAACATGGTTCTTTGGTGACACTATTGGTACTCATTATAGACCACCACAAGTAAAACGATGAAATTCAACTAAGTGACGTTGCATTTGGGAGCTCCCGGGTCGCGGTAATAAAAAATATAGGTGAAATAACACTCAATCCGAACATTGTTTAGTTTAAAATAATTTCGATAAAGACATCTGGCGAGGCACAACTGTATTTTAAACATATCAAGGCAAAAGAGCATCAAACCGGCAGATCTAGTAACAGTTTTTGGCAAATCTCAGTCACAGGTTGATCACCGAGAAATTTTTGAAGCATAAAATTACTAAGCCTAACATGAGCGCATAGGAGCGCAAAATTATGCTAAAGGAAAATTTTCTTAGCTTTCTATGCCAAAGATCAGATATAAGGCTTAAATTTTTAAGATATTACGTAATAAAATTTTCTCGCAGAGTAAATTGCTCATTTCATTAAATAGGGCGTTGCTCTTTTTGCTGTTTAATCGGGAACACAATTCATCAACTAAGACACTTCAGGCAGAAGGAAACAATTATAACAACCTTGAAGCTCAGATCCGCATACTAGTTAATACACAGATGTAAATATTAATATCGGAATCCTCACATTTCAATGTCTTAGTGTAATGTTAAGAAAACATGTTTATTTGCTGACACTATTGGTACACAAAATAGACCACCACAAGTAGAACGATGAGGTTCTATTCAGTGACGTTGCATTTGGGACCTCCCGGAAAGCGGCACCAAAAAATATAGGTGAAAGAACACTCTATACAAACATTGTTTAATTCATCGTAATTTCAATAAAGACAACTGGCGAGGCACAACTGTATTTTAAACGTATAAACGCAAAAACGCATCAAACAGGCAGGTCTTGTTCTCAGGTTGATCATCGAGAAATTTTTGAATCTTAAGAATACTCAGCCTAACATGAGCGCAATCGATTTAGTTTATTAGTAGCATCAACAAAAATTATGTTAAAGGAACTTTTTGTGAGTTTTCTATGCCAAAGAACGGATTTAAGGCTTAAATTTTTAAAAAATTACTTAATAAAATTTTCTCGCTGAGTAGATTGGTCATTTCATTAAATAGAGCGTTGCTCGTTTTTTGTTTACTCGCGGTAACACAGTCCACCAACTAAGACACTGCAGCCAGAAGGAAACAATTGTAACATTTTTGAAGCTCAATTCCGCATACCAGTTAATACAGAGATATAAATATTATTATCGGAATCCTCACATTTTATTATGTCGTAGTGTAATGCTAAGAAAACATAGTTCTTTGGTGACACTATTGGTACACAATATATACCACCACAAATAGAACGATGAGGTTCTATTATTGACGTTGCATTTCGGACCTCCTGGGTTGCGGCACTAAAAATAAAGGTGAAAGACAAGACACTCAATCCGAACATTGTTTAATTCACCATAATTTCGATGAAGACATTTGGCGAAGCACAACTGTATTTTAAACGTATCAAGGCAAAAATGCTTCAATTCGGCAGATCTAGTAACATTTTTTGGGCAATACTTAGTCTCAGGTTGATCATCAAAAAATTTTTGAAACATAAAATTAATAAGCCTAATATGTCAACGAACGGATACCAGGCTTAAATGGTTAAGAAATAACGTAATAAATTTTCTCGCTGAGTAGATTGCTCATTTCATTAAATAGAGCGTTGCTCATTTTGCTATTTACTCCGTAAAATCCTCCGAACTGAAAGCAGATGTTGTAAGCTTAACGAGCTTCGGATGAGCAATACAGACGACGTGCGTACAGCGGTGGAGCGAGCAACGGTGTCGAAGCCGTATCGGAGTTTTTCAGTCCGAGCAGTGGGATAGTAACCCTAGGGTTGCTTTCTTCAACGATTCAAACTAAATAACTGACATTGAGGTACCCTCTTAAAGCTAAGGAACAACCTCTTCCAGAGGCCATCTTGGTGCGGCGCACTGGGTTGATTGAACCTCCACTTAATGCCTTTATTTGCAAGTTCGGCGGCGATGTTAATCGTTTTCCATTTTTCGATAGATTCACGGAGCTCTTTCTCCGCTCCGATAATGTTCGTACCATAATATAACCAAATCATAGCAGGCGTACCACGACCGGAGAAGAACCGCTCCACTCCCATTACACAGGAACTAGTGTCCATGGACGGAACGACTTCAACATGTACAGCGCGAGTAGTCAGACAAGTGAAGAGAAATCCCCACCTCTTCTCGGTAGTCCTACGAACGGTGACGTAGAATGGGCTGATATAACAAATCCCGGAAGTGATAAAGGGAGGAGACTGGTATGCGAGTCTCTCCTTTGGGAGGTCTGCCATGATCGGTTGAAAGGTTGCTGCACGGAACTCTCTACACAAGAAGCAGTTTGATTTGACGGAACGCAGAGAGGGACGTAGTTAAAGGATGGCAAACGTACATTCCTGTACCTTTGACAGTAAGTAATCAGTGCCCTGATGATGGTTCTTCAAATCAGTATGCCCCAGGAACAGTTTAAAAAAATTATGACGCGCATCCAGCACGATAGGATGCTTAGTGTCAAAGTCATTTTCCACTAACCGTTGGAGTCGACCAGAAGAACGGATGAGACCATGGGGCCCAATAAACGGAGTAAACTGAGCAATGCGGTTGCTCCTCTTAACGGAGTGGTTGTCAAGAAGATCCCTTTTTTCGGTATTAAAGGACTCTCCTTGAACCAAGAACTGGAGATGACGCTCGGCTTCGTCAAGCTCAACAGGTACCGCTGTGCTGCCGTCTACGGTACGGTAACTTTCATGAGATGGTAAAAGACGGAGCATATATGCGGTGACACGAAGTAGTTTTTGATAAGAACTGAACTTATCAAACGGGATTAGAATGTTGCTTGGTTCCTGAAGAGGCTTAGTTACGGATGCTGCTAAAGATGAGATGGAGTCATCATCTTGTTCCTTGGTTACAACACCGAGCTTGATGTTTTCAACGACGTCAATGTATGGTTCGAAAAGGATATGCTTAGTTCTCAAGAAGTCAGGACCCCTCACCCAGTTACTGAATTGCAAAACATCAGCGGACATACTACGCGTGCCAGCATCTGCCGGATTATCACAAGAAGCGACGTGGTTCCATTTGTCAATGCTGGTGTTCTCCAGAATTTAACTAACACAATTTGCAATGGAGATGGGGTGTTTTTTCGTTGAGTTTATCAGCTTTAAGACGATGGTACTATCTGTCCACATAAATACTTTATCCACAGTGACCGTTAATGCTTGACAAATTTCCCCTTTTTAAACTGGCAGCAAGGAGACTGGCTTGTACTTGGGAACTGTCATTACCTTCATAGGTGCAACACTGGTCTTTCCCACGACAACCGCCAGCTCTTTTGTAATTTCCTCGGAAGTGCAAGTTACTTGGGCCCTAAGAAAACGTACTGCATTGAATACGTTTTGTGAGCTCTCACAAAACATGTGAAGTTCAAGATGTTGGAATGGTTCTGAAAAGTAACTTCTGGGTATAGTGATCTCAGCTAACTGCGGCATTTCAACACACCAGGCAAGGAATCTGTCAACTGTGTCTTTAAGTATCTCGTCATCCCAACTTTGTCCATTGACACGGCAAATGTTTTTCAAGATTAACCGAGCACCAACAGTAAACGGTGCGACAAGACCAATTGGGTCGTAGGCTTTTGACATAAGACTTGAGACCAAGCGCTGTGTTAAACTCTTCGTGATGGTGCTGTTTGTACCCCTACTCACAACCAGATTGTTGTTGTGATCCCACTTAAACCCAAGCACGTGCATTGATTCCTCCTTGGATGAAACGATGACTTTCAGTTCGTTGGATGGGGCAGCCCCATCAGTTCGGTCAGCCAGTACATTGCTTACAAACTTAGTAAGCTAGTAAGCTTGAATCCACCTAGATGGAGAAGATGTACCATTTCCTTCGACCTAATGAGGGCCCTCTCGGGGGATTCCACGGAGTTTATGTAATCGTCAATGTAGAAGGTTTCAAGTACGGTATTCGCAGCGCCTGTGCAACCCTCAGCATTATCTCTTGCTGTGCGCTGAAGTACGTAGATGGCGCAGTTGGGCGAATTTTTTGCCCCAAAGATGTGGCGCGTACACTGGTGTACCAAACATTTGATGCGGGGTCTTCCCGACAAAAAAGGCACCAGGAGGGCTGATCAAATAGTAACACTCCAACTTGGAGGAACATTCCCTCGATGTCGGCGGATACGGCAAATGGATGTTGTCTGAACCGTGGGAGTACATAGATTAGGTTTTTTAGTAAGTCAGGTCCAGTGAGTAATGACTTAGTAAGAGATGCCCCTTGGAATTTAGCTGCTTTGTTTAGTACCCTACGAAACTTCCCGGGTTGTTCGAATCAACAACTGGATGGTGTGGTACGTACCACACTCATTCCGAGCGACTTCCCACCTCATGAGCATCTTTGGTCCTTACTACATAGCCCTTGTATAAGTCCTCTTTGATAGTATTCGAATACTTTTCCCTTAACGACTGGTTTTTCGTAAGCCGCTTTTCCAAAGATCTTAATTGAACCAGCGCTGAGAAGTAATTGTTGGGCAATTTGATGTTGTCTTCAGCCCATAGCATTCCGAAATCGTACTTTTTTCCATTATGCACTGTGGTGTTTTCACGAATATCAAGCGCACGTGCATCCGAGGCGGATCGTGGGTGTACTTGCTTAATTGCGCCGTACGACTTCATGTCGTACTAAGATTTTACCTGACTAGCGAATTCAAAATCCTGCTCCAAATTTGCTTTAAAACAAGTCAAGACTAAACTAGAAGACGGCGGTAGAGGGCCACTTAGAGCCTTGCCTATGGGTAAGCGAACAGCGAAGGGCGAGCCCTTCTCGTCCGCAGCGAAGTACTCTATTGGGCGGATGACATGATACAAACCCTGTCCAAGTATCATCTCGATGTTTCCTTAGCAATATGTAACGGGGTATAGAACTGCTAGCTGCGGGTGTGTTTTCTGAAGTGCTTTAATGTTGATAACGTCGGCGACTACTTTCAAATCATCCTTCACGTAAGGACTGACTTTAAATGGTTCAAATGCTTGGTTAACGCGTGGTGTTACAGTCAATTCTATAGTTTAGTGTTTACAACCTCCTCGGTGTTTATACCTTTGACTGTTAGATTCATTGCTGTTCCGTGCAAACCAAATCTATTTGTAAAATCATTGGGCACCCAAGAGTTACTGCAAGCGCTATCGCACAAAACTAAAGCCGTGGTATCTTTACCTGAAGAGCTCGTCAACTGTAATTCAGTCACTTGAAAGAGGCGTTCACATTACTCACAGATAACAAAATTGGGGTCTTACTTGATGATTGGACACTAGAAGTTTTGCTTTGATTTGCGCCAGCATTGGAATTACTTTTGTTTTTGTTTGAAAGAGAGTCTGCTGGATAAACCCTCTCAGCTCCACGAAGAAGTGTATTGTGGGAGCTGCTGCAACCATCCTTCCTGCTTTACCTAGGATTTGGGCATTGCCTGAAAATATGTTTTTCTCTCAACCATGAGAAGCACAGTTTTGCTTCCGCCACTACCTTTTTTCGCTGAGTTGGAGAATTTTCTTTAAATACTCGACACTCCCAGATGCGTTGGTTACCTTTAAAGCAGCGATGGATTGGAGGCGTTGCCTATAAGGAGGCTGGTCTCTGAGTGCCCTTAGTTTGCGTATTAGCAGCAAAAACTCTTGAAGCAAATTTGGTGTTGACTACTGAGTTGGTATTATCCTCAGTTTTTGCCTGTGTTGAAGTTTTTTTCATTAAGTCATTTGCTTCGGCCTTCTCCTTCAACAAATCGTTGAAGTCAAGGAGTGTTGGCTCAACCCAATGTTTTTTCACTGTGAATAGTGACCAAGACTCTCTCAGATTGGGTGGCAATTTTTGCACAGCCGTGTTAAGAAGTGAGGCGTTCTTAAGGACTGAGTCATATGAAAGTGATTTAATGACCCCAACAAGACTTGAAATTGTTGCAGATTAGTTTATGATGTTATCGCTATTGTGCACTTTTAGTTGTGAAAAGGAGCTGAGTTTTTCTAAGTGTGCACTGACTACTGCCTGTGGTTGTCCAAGTTTACTTTAAAGTGTCTTAAGTGCAACCTTATACATTTCACCACAGTATGAGAACTCAGCGATGGAGTTTTTAGTTTTTCCACGCCACTGCAGGGGATCACCAATGTACTCTGTCAACTTCGACTCGGGCAATGGCTTTTTCTTCTTACAAGTGGTTGTGTCTGCCAACTGCTTCATCAAATCCGCAGAGACCAAAGACGTAGCCGAAGGTGTGGGATGCGGCGGGCCACCCCAACGCAACGGGTTGGGAACGGTAGCAGTAGCTTCATACGTTGATGAAATGATCGCAGTAACAAAGGTGGGGGCAGTACCTGTGGATGAACTAAAAGGATTTGGTTGCATGAAATCTGATGTTATGTGATCTTGGACATTTATGCTGCTGGTAATTGAAAATAGGAGTGGAGCGATGTAGAGACATTAGGGTTACTTAACACGGCCGGTTATACGGAGTTTAAGTTAACAGATTTACCTATGAATTGAAATGTACTGCATTAGACGGGATTGTTGCGGAAAACGCCAGACGTTTGAATCCGGAGGAGCAGGAGCCGTGTGGGTTATGGGGACAAAATTTTGGGGCTGGTATCTTTTTTGTACGGGCAGTGGATTAACGAATTGTGGTACAAAAACGGTTGTGGAGCAAATGAATAGTGCAGGCGTTGAAAAGGGTAACAGATTGACCCTATTCGACACGCGTTGTTGGCGTGTAGTGGGAATGCTTTTGGCGGCAAAGAAACAAAACGGAATTCTGGTGGGATAAACGGGAAAAGCGGTTGTATGGGGTTTAAAATGAGGGATGGGGCAGGTACATTTATGTGTGCTTTTGGCAGATTAGGCGCTGGCGGAGCATTAGCAAGTGCATTAATAGGTGGGGAACGCTGAGGGCTGACTAAATTCAACTGTCCCGGCTTGCTCAACCTGCGCAAGAATTGGTAATCTAACTGTAAACCGTCAGAGTGCAAGGTAGGTTGAGACAGTTGTCGGGCTGTGTATGGGGCGCTTAGTTGAGTTGGCATTCCAAATTTTATTAGTGGTGATGGAGGCGTATTTTCAGGCTGTTGCTGTTCTTCCAATATGTTGTTTGCAACATGTGCATTATTGATTACATTGGTCCTACTACCTGGTTCTTGCGGCTCATGGACAGAGAGGTTGATGTTAGCCTCAACTTGGCCATGGGTATTGAGATTAGAGTGTGAGTTTAGAGGTTGAGTTGAAAAAGGACGTGCGACAATTGCTTGGTTGGCTTGGGCGATGGAACCATAAAAGTGGAAAATTGGTTCATTTTTAACATCTGCCAAGTTCCCGGCCGGTGACGAAGCGATCTAATCTTGAAAAAGTTTTTTTGCTCTTGACTGAAGTTCTTTCCGTAAAGAGCTTGCTCATTTTGCAAGTACCAGACCCCTCTGCTGACAATTTTGTCGTCAACTCAATTTCCTCAAGGGCTGCAATAGCTCGTTGCTTGCGATGATGCTCCTCCAGCTGCTCAATTTCCAATTTTTGCAATATAATTTGTTTTTCAATTTCAAGACGCTGTCTTTCAATGCGCAGCTTTGCCTCATGTTGTTTCCGAAATTCCTCCCTTTTAAATCTTGATATTTTTAAGTCCCGTTGACGCTAACTTGATTTTTTCGAGGAAGTCATATGTGAACCTGACCTTGAATGGTGAGAGGTATACTGCTCTGCTGTCTCTTTTTCTTAGACCGAATTGGAGTACCCTCGAGCAGCAGCAATGAATTCTTCAGTTACTTAGTTACAGTCTCCATCCATTTTTCAAGGTTCAAACAGGCAGCATCTGGATCTTCAGTCTTTTGTGCCAGAGGAAGGAGCTCTTCTTTCTTATCAACTACTCTAGTAAAAGCATTTTTGCACTTCACAATCAGACGTTCGATCTTAACTTTCCTGTCTTGCTTATCCACATCACTGTTAATTTCACCAGGGGTGTAATTAAGTTCAGCCTCTAATTTTGCTCGCGCTCTCTAAAGTTTTTTTGTCTTGCAATGTAGCCGTGATCTTATCAAAACAAGAAACAAAAGTTTAATTTGGTACTATTACAAAAACAACACACATACATACACAACATATATGGGTTAAATTGAACCCCAATATGACGGTTTGCCTAGCAAACCGCCAAAAAGCAAAGTTTTTGTCGAGTACAGTAGTACTCGGCGAAAGAAAGAGCGGTGAAGGCAGAAAGCACGACACGGGCAAAACGGGAGACGGCACGAACGGGAAAAGACGACGAGCGAGTAACGCACGACGCAACGGGAAACCTGGCGGACGAACGCGAACGTCCTGCGAACAGCGCTTAACGAAGCGAGAAAATGCCACGCGCAGGGCGGGAACGTCGGGCGGACGGCGCGCGACTAAGCGGGAAAACGGTACGGGCGAGAGGGAAGCGTCGGGTGGACGGCGCGTGACGAAATGGTAAAAAATACGGACGGGACGAAAACGTCGAGCGGGTAAGATGCGATGGGACGGAAAGCCGAGACAGCATGGGAGAAAGACAGCGTGTCACGAGCAAGGTGGCAGGAAGAACAATGCTAGCAAACCACAGCAACAAACTCAACCAGACAAACTAGCCGTAACTCCAGAAAAAACTTAAATCAAACCCTACCAAACCACTATACCCGGACAACAAAAGTGCATACTACCAAAATTAATCAAGCTACAACAAATTGCTAACAAACAAGTGTAGTGAAAGTTAAAAGAAAAACCAGCCATAACTCCAGGATGAGTTTAAGTCACACCCTAGCAAAAACGAGACTAAACAACCAACCAGCATACTAGCAGAAAAAATGTTACCACAGCAAGATCTCAACATACTACATCACACAACACACAAACGGGGAAAAGAAAGAATCACAGCGAAAAGGAAACAAAAAGACCGAAACGGAAAAATGAAACCAGATAACCTGCGGAAAACGGACGGTAGTGAATAACTCAAAAAATGTGGAGAGCAAAGCATTTATTAGAGCGCTATTGGAAAGAACCAACCACAAACTAACCCATAAATCGTGAGTAAACTAGGTCACATCACTAGTTAACGGATAGACCACAACAACAATGCAAGACTAAAAATCATTTAGGTTACCAAAGGCTCGGGTGAATTCTGCCTCCTCGAACGCATGACGGTTTCAAATTGTCAAACGACGGCGCTCAGAAATTTTTTTTTGGTCGGGAGTGTGTTATCAAAGACCGGAGGTTGTTAATTTGTGCTAACACTATAGTGAGTGTTTTTAGTTCAAGCGCATGTTTCTGATGTATCGCTCTGTGCTCTTTAAGTAAAATAGGCTTCTTCTGTTTATGTTAATACACAATGTCTTTCAATATATGGATGATGACCAGAGTACTACGTTTGAGCTAAATGTAATTATCAGGAGTTCCCTGGGGCAAAACACAATGGCTTCTATAGGCTCCTGATACTTTTCAAGCACTGCAATAAGCTTCGAAGGTGTTAAAGGCTCATTGTTGTTGCTTCGATGACGTAAAGGCGAATTGTTTAACATAACATGCCGTCTAACTAGCATAATTTTTTTCACGAAAGAAGTGTCTCAATTCAAATTGCGCGGTTTTTCGGACTGTCGAAGCGTTGGGGTTAAAACTCAGACCGAGCAAACCCTAAGTTAACAATTCCACGATTTTTAATACGGAAATCTTATGAATTCCGCGCAGTTTTCCGTACGGAAATCTCAAAATAAGAATCCAGCGACTTTCAATACAAAAATCTTAAGAATATCTTAACCGTATTAAAAATCTTAAGAATTTTTTTACGGAAATTTTAAATTCTCAATACTGAGTTTTATTCCAAATTTGAAAAACTTGATCAACTTGTTCTTCATTTTTGAAATTGACAATTTATGCAATTATTGCATCCCGGATTAAAAACCTTTTTTTCTATAAATTGCTATGATTTTTTTCACAATAGGTGACATTTTTCAAACTTTTTTGCTTTACTTTTATCTTAAAAAATCACCGCAGTTTGATTATTTCTAGATGTTGACCAAAATTTCTTCAAAAAATGTAAGAATGAGTTATTGTTTACCCGGCCAACTTGAATTTAGTTGCTATATAGGATATGAAATGGACTCTGGGGGTTAGATTTGCCGGTTACGATAATCAATATAGGACTTCAAAGACAAAAATTAGATTTGTTTGGATGAGTCTTACAGTTCTGTCATCTTGCGTTCGATGAGAGCATCACATTTTTACTGCACCTCTACCTGCACTCTCGACACACCTGGTTGAATGTCAATCTATGTAGAGTACTCAGATTGTGTTTTTGTTGTTTGTTGATGATGTTACTTTCATTTGTTGTCTGCATTTTGGATCCAACGGCACTTGCCACCATTTCGAGTTCTGTCAAAATCTGCACCCACCTGACATGTTGTTTCCTAGAGACATGAGGCCTCCTGTCTGGCTTAGTTCCACAACTTCGTTGTACTTGTTTTGGCCTCATCGGTCGCTGATGGTCGACGTGCAGCTTATACACAACACTTTGCAATCCCCCCACTCCGCAAAGGCTAGAACTCTCTCTTCACAGGAAGTGCTCGTTCAAGCTGTAGATACTCCAGATGAGGAAAAGTTACTACTGTTTGCCCTTGAATTTGGGGGTGTCTCTATGATGAAAGGACGATTCGTCAGTGTAAAGCTGACAAAAAATATAACGGCGCAAAATATAGGTGAAAGAACACTCTATAGGAACATTGTTTAATTCATCATAATTTCGATAAAGACATCTGGCGAGGTACAACTGTAGTTAAACGTATTCAAAAATGCATCAATACGGCAGATCTAGTAACATTTTTTGGCAGGTCTTAGGTTCAAGTTGATCACCGAAAAGTTTTTGAAACATAAAATTTTTCAGCATAAAATGAGCGCAATCGATTTAATATATAACTAGTTTCAACAAAAATTATGTTATACGAACTTTTGCTGAGCTTTCTATGCCAAAAAACTGATATAAGGCTCACATAGTTAAAAAATAACGTAAATAAATTTCTCCCTGAGTAGATTGATCATTTCATTAAATAGAGCGTTGCTCATTTTGCTATTTTTTCGCTAACACAGTTCATCAACTAAGTCACCGCAGGCAGAAACAATTATAACAACATTGAAACACAATTCCGCATACTAGTTAATACACAGATATAAATACTAATATCGGAATCCTCAAATTTTCAATACGGAAATCTTGAGACTTTCTTGACCGTATTAAAAATCTTAAGAATTTTTTTACGGAAATTTTAAATTCTCAATACTAAGTTTTTTCAAAATTTGAAAAACTCGATCAACTTGTTCTTCTTTTTTAAAATTGACAATTTATGCAATTATTGAATCTTGGATTAAAAAACTCTTTTTCTATAAATTGCTATGGTTTTTTTCACAATAGGTCAATTTTTTCAAACTTTTTTTTGCCTCGCTTTTATGTCAAGAACAGCAAAAAAACTGCAATTTGATTATTTCTTGATTTTGACCAAAATTTGTCATAATCAAAACTTTTTTCAAACAAATGTAAAGATAAGTTATCGTTTACCCGGTCAATTTGAATTTACTTGGTATATAGGATAAGAAATGGCTTTGGGGGGTTAGATTTGCCAGTTACGATAATCAATATAGGACTTCAAAGACAAAAATTAAGTTTTTTTGGATGTCTTACAGTTCTGTCATCTTGCAGTCGATGAGAGTATCACACTTTATACTGCACCTCTACCTGCACTCTCGACACGCCTTGTTTAATGTCAATCTATGTATAGCACTCAGATTGTTTTATTGTTATTTGTTGATGATGTTAATGTCCTTTGTTGTCTGCATTTCAGATCCAACGGCACTTGCCACCATATCCAGGTCTGTCAAAATCTGCACCGGTCTGACACGTTTGTTCCCAGAGACATGAGGCCTCCCGTCTGGCTAAGTTCCACAACCTCGTTGTATTTATTTTGGCCTCATCGGTCGCTGATGGGCGACGTGCAGCTTATACACAACTCCTTGCAATCCCCCCGCTCCGCAAAGGCTAGAAATCTCGCTTCACAGGAAGTGCTCGTTCAAGTTGCATATCCTCCAAATGCGGAAAAGTTACTACAGTTTGGCCTTGCGCTGGGGGTGTCTCTATGATGAAGGGACGATTCGTCAGTGTAAAGCTGACAAAAAATAAAACGGCGCAAAATATAGGTGAAAGAACACTCTATCGGAACATTGTTTAATTCATCATAATTTCGATAAAGACATCTGGCGAGGTACAACTGTAGTTAAACGTATTCAAAAATGCATCAATACGGCAGATCTAGTAACATTTTTTGGCAGGTCATAGGTTCAAGTTGATCACCGAAAAGTTTTTGAAACATAAAATTTGTCAGCATAAAATGAGCGCAATCGATTAAGTATATAAGTAGTTTCAACAAAAATTATGTTATACGAACTTTTGCTGAGCTTTCTATGCCAAAAACTGATATAAGGCTCACATAGTTAAAAAATAACGTAAAAAAACTTCTCCCTGAGTAGATTGATCATTTCATTAAATAGAGCGTTGCTCATTTTGCTATTTTTTTGCTAACACAGTTCATCAACTAAGTCACCGCAGGCAGAAACAATTATAACAACATTGAAACACAATTCCGCATACTAGTTAATACACAGATATAAATATTAATATCGGAATCCTCAAATTTTCAATACGGAAATCTTGAGACTTTCTTGACCGTATTAAAAATCTTAAGAATTTTTTTACGGAAATTTTAAATTCTGAATACTAAGTTTTTTCAAAATTTGAAAAACTCGATCAACTTGTTCTTCTTTTTTAAAATTGACAATTTATGCAATTATTGAATCTCGGATTAAAAAACTCTTTTTCTATAAATTGCTATGGTTTTTTTCACAATAGGTCAATTTTTTCAAACTTTTTTTGCCTCGCTTTTATGTCAAGAACAGCAAAAAAACTGCAATTTGATTATTTCTAGATTTTGACCAAAATTTGTCATAATCAAAACTTTTTTCAAACAAATGTAAGGATAAGTTATCGTTTACCCGGTCAATTTGAATTTACTCGATATATAGGATAGGAAATGGCTTTGGGGGTTAGATTTGCCAGTTACGATAATCAATATAGGACTTCAAAGACAAAAATTAAGTTTTTTTGGATGTCTTACAGTTCTGTCATCTTGCAGTCGATGAGAGTATCACACTTTATACTGCACCTCTACCTGCACTCTCGACACGCCTTGTTTAATGTCAATCTATGTATAGCACTCAGATTGTTTTTTTGTTATTTGTTGATGATGTTAGTGTCCTTTGTTGTCTGCATTTCAGATCCAACGGCACTTGCCACCATATCCAGGTCTGTCAAAATCTGCACCGGTCTGACACGTTTGTTCCCAGAGACATGAGGCCTCCCGTCTGGCTAAGTTCCACAACCTCGTTGTAATTATTTTGGCCTCATCGGTCGCTGATGGGCGACGTGCAGCTTATACACAACTCCTTGCAATCCCCCCGCTCCGCAAAGGCTAAAAATCTCGCTTCACAGGAAGTGCTCGTTCAAGTTGCATATCCTCCAAATGCGGAAAAGTTACTACAGTTTGGCCTTGCGCTGGGGGTGTCTCTATGATGAAAGGACGATTCGTCAGTGTAAAGCTGACAAAAAATAAAACGGCGCAAAACATAGGTGAAAGAACACTCTATCGGAACATTGTTTAATTCATCATAATTTCGATAAAGACATCTGGCGAGGTACAACTGTATTTAAACGTATTCAAAAATGCATCAAACCGGCGGATCTAGTAACATTTTGTGGCGCTTCCTAGGTTCAAGTTGATTACCGAGAAGTTTTTGAAACATAAAATTATTCAGCATAAAATGAGCGCAATCGATTTAGTATATCAGTAGGTTCAACGAAAATTATGTTAAACGAACTTTTTCTGAGCTTTCTATGCCGAAAAATGGATATTAGGCTTACATGGTTAAGAAATAACGTAATAAAATTTTCTCTCTGAGTAGATTGTTCATTTCATTAAATAGAGCGTTGCTCATTTTGCTATTTATTCGGTAACACAGTTCATCAACTAAGACACATCAAGCAGAAGGAAACAATTATAACAACCTTGAAACACAATTCCGCATACCATTAATACACAGATATAATTATTAATATCGGAATCCTCACATTATCAATACGGAAATCTCAAGACTTTCTTAACCGTATTAAAAATTTTACGAAATTTTTTTACAGAATTTTTAAATTCTCAATACTGAGTTTTTTTCCAAATTTGAAAAGCTTGATCAACTTGTTCTTCTTTTTTGAAATTGACAATTTCTGCAATTAATAAATCTAGGATTAAAAAATTCTTTTTCTATAAATTGCCATGGTTTTTTTCACAATAGGTCAATTTTTTTCAAGTTTTTTTTGCCTCGCTTTTATGTCAAGAACAGCAAAAAAACCGCAATTTGATTATTTCTAGATTTTGACCAAAATTTGTCATAATCAAAAGTTTTTTCAAACAAATGTAAAGATAAGTTATCGTTTACCCGGTCAATTTGAATTTACTTGCTATGTAGGATAGGAAATGGGCTTTGGGGGGTTAGATTTGCCGGTTACGATAATCAATATAGGACTTCAAAGACAAAAATTAAGTTTTTTTGGATGTCTTACAGTTCTGTCATCTTGCAGTCGATGAGAGTATCACACTTTATACTGAACCTCGACCTGCACTCTTGACACGCCTTGTTTAATGTCAATCTATGTATAGCACTCAGATTGTGTTATTGTTATTTGTTGATGATGTTAGTGTCCTTTGTTGTCTGCATTTCAGATCCAACGGCACTTGCCACCATATTGAGGTCTGCCAAAATCTGCACCGGTCTGACACGCTTGTTCCCAGAGACATGAGGCCTCCCGTCTGGCTAAGTTCCACAACCTCGTTGTAACTATTTTGGCCTCATCGGTCGCTGATGGGCGACGTGCAGCTTATACACAACTCCTTGCAATCCCCCCACTCCGCAAAGGCTAGAACTCTCTCTTCACAGGAAGTGCTCGTTCAAGTTGCAGATCCTCCAGATGAGTAAAAGTTACTACTGTTTGGCCTTGCACTTGGGGTGTCTCTATGATGAAAGGACGATTCGTCAGTGTAAAGCTGACAAAAAATATAACGGCGCAAAATATAGGTGAGAGAACACTCTATCGGAACAATGTTTAATTCATCATAATTTCGATAAAGACATCTGGCGAGGTACAACTGTAATTAAACGTATTCAAAAAGGCATCAAACCGGCAGATCTAGTAAAATTTTTTGGCAGGTCCTAGGTTCAAGTTGATTACCGAGAAGTTTTTGAAACATAAAATTATTCAGCATAAAATGAGCGCAATCGGTTTAGTATATCAATAGGTTCAACCAAAATTATGTTAAACAAACTTTTTTTGAGCTTTCTATGCCGAAAAACGGATATAAGGCTGATATGGTTAAGAAATAACGTAATAAAACTTTCTCGCTGAGTAGATTGCTCATTTCATTAAATAGAGCGTTGCTCATTGTGCTATTTATTCGATAACACGGTTCATCAACTAAGACACTTCAAGCAGAAGGAAACAATTTTAACAACCTTGAAACACAATTCCGCATACCATTAATACACAGATATAATTATTAATATCGGAATCCTCATATTTTCAACACGGAAATCTCAAGACTTTCCTAACCGTATTAAAAGTCTTACGAAATTTTTTTGAAGAAATTTTAAATTCTCAATACTGAGTTTTTATCCAAATTTGAAAAGCTTGATCAACTTCTTCTTCTTTTTTGAAATTGACAATTTATGCAATTATTGAATCTGGGATTAAAAAATACTTTTTCTATAAATTGCTATGGTTTTTTTCACAATAGGTCAATTTTTTCAAACTTTTTTTTGCCTCGCTTTTATGTCAAGAACAGCAAAAAAACCGCAATTTGATTATTTCTAGATTTTGACCAAAATTTGTCATAATCAAAAGTTTTTTCAAACAAATGTAAAGATAAGTTATCGTTTACACTGTCAATTTGAATTTGCTTGCTATATAGGATAGGAAATGAGCTTTGGGGGGTTAGATTTGCCAGCTAAGATAATCAATATAGGACTTCAAAGACAAAAATTAAGTTTTTTTGGATGTCTTACAGTTCTGTCATCTTGCAGTTGATGAGAGTATCACACTTTATACTGCACCTCTACCTGCACTCTCGACACACCTGTCTTAATGTCAATCTATGTATAGCACTCAGATTGTGTTATTGTTGTTTAATGACGATGTTAGTGTCATTTGTTGTCTGCATTTCAGATCCAACGGCCTTTGCCACCATTTCGAGGTCTGTCAAAATCTGCACCGGTCTGACACGTTTGTTCCCAGAGACATGAGGCCTCCCGTGTGGCTAAGTTCCACAACCTCGTTGTAATTATTTTGGCCTCATCGGTCGCTGATGGGCGACGTGCAGCTTATACACAACTCCTTGCAATCCCCCCACTCCGCAAAGGCTAGAACTCTCTCTTCACAGGAAGTGCTCGTTCAAGTTGCAGATCCTCCAGATGAGTAAAAGTTACTACTGTTTGGCCTTGCACTTGGGGTGTCTCTATAATGAAAAGACGATTCGTCAGAGTAAAGCTGAAAAAAAATATAGCGTCGCAAAATATAGGTGAAAGAACACTCTTTCGGAATATTGTTTAATTCATCATAATTTCGATAAAAACATCTGGTGAGGCCAAACTGTATTTAAATGTATTCAAAATTGCATCAAACCTGCGGATCTAGTAACATTTTATGGCAGGTCCTAGGCTCAAGTTGATCACCGAGAAGTTTTTGAAACATAAAATTATTCAGCATAAAATGAGCGCAATCGATTTAGAATATCAGTAGGTTCAACGAAAATTATGTTAAACGAACTTTTTCTGAGCTTTATATACCCGAAAACGGATATAAGGCTTACATGGTTAAGAAACAACATAATAAAACTTTCTCGCTGAGTAGATTGTTCATTTCATTAAATAGAGCGTTGCTCATTTTGCTATTTATTCGGTAACACAGTTCATCAACTAAGACACTTCAGGCAGAAGGAAACAATTATAACAACCTTGAAACACAATTCCGCATACCAATTAATACACAGATATAAATATTAATATCGGGATCCTCACATTTTAATATGTCCTAGTGTAATGTTAAGAAAACATGTTTATTTGGTGACACTATTGGTACACATTATAGACCACCACAAGTAGAACGATGAAGTTCTATTAAGTGACGTTGCATTTGGAACAAATAAGGAACAAATCCTGTTATGAAGCAAAAAAACGCCGAGTTACTCGACATTCAAATTCATTATTGAATCTAAAAGCCAACTATCAAATTTCAGGAGCAAGCGGACAAACGCAGAAAACGGGGACGCAAAAGTCTCGATGGATTATATTTGAATAGAAAATTTTTTAACTGCCTATACGAATCTGCAGCTGAAGGAATCTTTTTTATGGATGAGTATATAGGTTTGTTATCTGCTGCACCCAAATTTTTCCAATGTTTTTTCTTCTCTTACGGTTTGCGAAAATTGAGTTTGCGAAATTAAGAATAATTTTTGTAAAGAATGATTTTCATTGTGAGCTATCAGTGAATGAAAAGATCACGCAAATCAATATTTTGGGTCTGAAAATTGTGTTGTTGTGCTGAGAATATGAGTCAGGATATTCTAACCAATATAAGTGAGGTAAAACTTTTCAGATAAAAAAGTGAAAAAATTAGAGATTCATAAACAATTAATTTTTTCAGGGTTCAGAAGTCTAAATTTTTTCCAGACAACCCAATTATTAACCAGACAAGACAAGTAAATCATTAACTCCATACAAAACAGATCAAACGCCAGACAAACCAGACGACTCAGGCCTCCTAGACAATCCAGGACCTCCCAACAGACCGAGTCAAACCATGCAATGATTTAGTGTCCCAGGAAAGCCCAGACAATTTGAAAGGAATCAGAAAACTCAATTCAATTTCAGACAAAAAAAATCATGAGACCAGAAATAGCAGGTTGTATGCCAAAATGGTCCATAAATGGCTAAAGGGGTTACATCCGATGAAAATTTGCAACTGATCAATTTATTTCATTATATGGCAAAAGAGCATCAAAAACCTTTTATTTCTGTTCTTATTTTGAACTTTTTTTAAGTCAGTCAGTAAATAACTCAAACACATTATTTAAACTCCTTTCTCGGAAAAATGCATATTCGTCAAACCTCTCACACAGTATGCCCTTGCTCTGACACGATGCTAGCCGGATAACAATTACCAAAAAAAATAAATACATGCTTTATATTTCTCCGATTTTTCGGTTTCAGTTTTTCCATTTGTATCGATTATGAATAAATTTCTCATCCACATTTCTAGTAGGCGGTCTAGTCTGTAAGGCGAAACTTAAGATTCAGGGCTCTACTCGTGTAAACATTTGTTTCCTACCGCAAATGAATTTCACTGCGATAATTGCTCACTTTAGAGAAGTTCAGTTTTTTTTATTTAGAACAAAAAGCAGAAAGCAGACCATAACTCAACCATTATACCATACCTTGAAGCGCTCGTTTGTGATTACCTTGACTACAGGCCTGCAGTCCTCGTCTGTGCAATCCCACACCCTCCACCCCCCCCCCCCCCACCAGTGTCTCGCACATTCTGCAGGTACAATAATTTCATCACCAACTAACTAGCATTTCTTGGTTTTGCATTGAGAAACTCTTTCTTGATCTCAATCTTTGTCGTTTTGTTCATTGGGTTGGTTCTCATAGTTCAAATAAAGAAACTATTTAGTTATAGTTATAGAAGAGAATATATTTGGTTATTTTCAAGGACATATAATCAAGAAACTACAAGAATTCAATATGAAAAACACTATTTTCACAATTAAAGTTCTTTTGTATTTGTTTTATTTTGTATCTGAAACTAAAGTTCTAGATTATCCCAATTTTAGAAACAAATTTTCGGATGTAACTATTAGCAAAATTGTAAATGGGGTTGACCCTACTTTGGAACGACGATTTTACGTGAAAATATGGAATGAGGTTACGGATGAAATGATCTGTGGGGGGTCAATTATACAGATGCATTTTGTAATCACAGCTCAGCGATGCTTCAAAGATGGTAAGCGAGCTGTGGATGTACGTTTTTTTGCAAAACGTGTAAATTTGAACGCACCCCGGGTTTAGTTGTGCGACCCTAAACCGCTCTGATCACTTCGGCCTGGCCACCTCGAATTAAATAGTCTGGGCAGCACACCGGTGGCGTGGTGCGACACAGGGTCTGGAAACAATTGAGTCGCACGATGGTGTGGACAATGGTCGAATTACGGTCTGATCAGAGGGCAAAGTCTGGGAAATGGTCTGGACAATGGTCGCTTTAGGGCCTGATCAGAGGGCAAAGTCGCACTACGGTCTGACCTTAGGTCGCACGAAAGTCTGGAAAATGGTGGCAATACGGTCTGATCATAGGTCACAAGAGAAGCGTTTTTTTTGCTATAAAATGTAGCTAACGTGGGGTCGGAAAAGTCTCAAAGTCAGGTTGAGATTTTCCACTATGATCAGTTTTTTAACCTCCGGCTTTTTCATTCCTGGCTCGAGACTTGCAGTCAGTGAGTAACTGAGTTACATAAACTAACTATAGGAGAAGTTGCCTATAGGCGAACAACCCAGGTCGAGGTGTCCAGGCCAAAGTGACCTGTGGTCAGACCATCTTCGAGCGCACACATGTTCTCGGTGAGCTGGAATTAAATGGTCTGGAAAATGCTTCAAGCGCACTTTAGTCTGGACAATGGAATGGAATTTGTCTGATCAGAGGTAACTTCGGTCTGGATGGTCTGATCAGAGGCCGATTTGTGCGCACAATAGTCTAATTAGAGGTCGATTCGAGCGAATTATTTCTTAAAGTTCTTGTTTGTTTTCTTTTTTATACTGACAGATGTTGTCATTGCCAAAAGTCAACAACACAGCAGAATTCTGATCAGAGACCCATCAAGAGTTTGATGGGTTGAACAAAAACAAGAAGTCCAGCTGATAGCAACTGACAGTCCCCTTTTGGAAAGATTCGGAATAACTGTAGACCAAGACGTAATTTTGCAAAGCTTTCTAAGTTCATCTATTCAGTCAACAACTTGAATTATTGGCATACTGAATAATTTTTTGGCAATTTGGTTTTCCTTTGATTAGCAAAATTTTTAGAGTAGGCTTTTCCTTAGTTGAACATATTACTGAAAACATCAATTTTCATGAAATAAAAATATTATAGCCGTATTGAGATATTTGTTCCTGTTCAAAACCATTCTCTGATCAGACTATATTGAGCGCTTTTAGTCTGATCATATGCATTTTCGAGCGCACTTCAGTTTGATAAGAGACAATTTTGAGCGCACTTCAGTCCTATCATAGGCGATTTTGAGCGCAGTTCATTCTGACCAGAGGATGATTCGAGCACGCACTAGTCTGATCAGAGGACACATCAGTCTGTGTCTGTGTGATCTGAGGTCACTTTTGTCTAGACCTCAACACGGGAAGCACAACTGGGAGACGAAATTTTTTCTAAACAGGCTAGACCAAAATGGTTCCCGAATTTCGGTCTGGACATAGACACTTTTTGTTTGTGACCTCAGCTTCGGTTGTGACAATTGTTTATGGTTCTACACTTAAATACTTGTTTACTACTTTTCTTCTCTAAATCGTCACAGTTCTTTGTCTAACAATAGTCTCACAGTTTCTCTCCGGAATGTTTTGCAGGATAAGTTGATCAGAGATATTTTTTCTGGCATCTCAACTCTAGAGATCCAGTAAAGCTGTCATAATTATTTAAAAGTACTGCTACACACTTTTTACGAAACTTTTTTGACGTCAAAAAAGACATTAAAAAAGCTACGTAACTAGTACCATGATTCAACTAAAAAGCAGAGCAGTCAACCAAATAAACAGAGCTGTAATACACAGCCAAAAACAAAAAAATCTGCTGAAATCAGGCAGACGTTTACGAATGTTGAACTGTTTGCTAGCCAGGAGACTAAAAATTTTGGCAACAGTTTTATAAATTATCATTTTTAAAATATTTTTGATGAAAGAAAAATAATAATGATAATTTTTGGAACACATGCCAAAAATTTTTTTTATCAGGGCAAGCAAAGAACGTTTGTTTTGATGACATTGTTCACCGCTATGTCTTTTTGTTTGATTTGTCGTACCACGTACGTGGTAGTTTTCGAAATGTGTTTAAAAGTGGTAGTTTTTAAAGTAGTAGTTCAGGATTTGAGGTTCCAGAGTTCAGGTTTTAGAGCCAAGTTTTCAGAAGTGGAATGATCTCTAGTCAATCTGCCCTGGATTCAAATTTTTCAGCGCTTATAAATTGTTCGAAGTGCTGTTTACGTAAGACAGAAGCTTCTGATTAGAATATAGTTCGCTTTCTCAGCCATTTAAACCATTTATGTAATTTGTTTGTTTTTCTTCTATGTATTTTTACAGAACTCAACAGCTTCAGTTCGAAATTCAATAACTTGAATCCAATTTTGACATGAAAATCATTCCACTCGATCATGTACTATGTTTTCAGAGAAAGCTTCATTGTTTTTATGACTTCCACAAAAGTTTTTGATAAACACTTGCTTACACTTCTTGTATTTTTCCACATTTGTTGTTCTTTTTGCAGTCTTATAACTGAGTAGCAATAATTAATTATCCAATTGACTCCCCTGAGTGGTATAATAGGGCGCATATTTTGATTTCGTTTCAAACCCAATGGCTTTTATGTCCTTAAAAAAGCTTGTTATAATAAATATCTTAGTTTTATTTACTGTCAAACTCTCGATTAGTGTCAGTTAAAGCAAGTTGCCTCCTCTATCTAAAATAAAGAAATTTCTATCTATTTAGCGGTAATAGTTTTCTTTTAATTTCGCAGCCACGATACCATGAGTTTTCAAAACAAAATTTGACTTCTGAACATTTTTCCCATTTTGAAGCTGTTTCAGTCCCTTGCCAAGTCATTGAACAGAATGTGCAGTCAGACATATAGAAAGTTTTGATTGAATAGCGAACGATTTTAACGGCTTCGAAACCGTTTTAAAGCAAAAAAGGTTTTTTGGCGTTATTTTTGCTATCCGACCTCACATTCTGGAAATTTCAGGTATCAAGATGCTTTTTTGGCGTTGATAGTATCTGGTTTCTCGGAAAAAGTTTAATTTTTTTATACTTGCCATTTCTTGTTGTTATTTTTTTATCTTTTTCGCATCGTTTCTGTGAAATGAGGGTGCGACCATTGATGTCATGAAAAGACCAAATGGAGCACCCGTAATCTTTTCAGATGATTACTTTTATTTTTCATGGATTGCACAACGTGTCTTCTTATAAAATTGTTTGAAGATTTTTGAGTTTCTATGTAGGTTGTATAGGTTTCTAAATTGTAGTCTTAAGAATAAGTCTACACACATGAGAGGTACAACTGAGAGGTACACCATTGTAGGGTACGATTGGTTTCCATGAAGTTTCAATTTAATGTTTCTAGTTTTCTTTAGATGTAAATCTGAAGTTTTCTTGCTCTTGATAATATTTTATTTGAAAAGATCGGTGAATTTTTAATCTTTGTAGATTCTTAAATCTTCTTTTTCTGTCAACTTGTAGCATAGTTTCTGTTAAACAAGGTGCATCTTCACTCAAGAGAGAAAGGTTTTTACAATAGTTGATTTTTTCTATTAACCGTTTTGTGGCTGTGATGTTTCGATAATTCGAAAAAGTTGGTGATTTCTGGGTATTTGATCTTTTTTGAGTTTTTGTGTTTTCTTCTCAAAATACAACTTTAATGGAGGTTCCCGTGTGCTCTGAGGATAAGAGCAGTTGAATTTATACAATGGCATTAGTGAATAGTTCATTGTTTTAAGTGCTTCAGCACCGCTTTCCTCAAAAGTTAACTGCATTTTCCATATTTGATTTATTTGACACTTTTTGCAGCCGGGTGCCGTATATTTTGGAAAAAAGCAGGTGTCAATGGCACCCTAGGTATAATAAGTACACAAAAAAAAACAAAAAAAAAACAAAAAAGCAAAATTTTTAAAAATATTTATATTTTTGGAAACAATTAACTTTGATGTCAATCGAATTATAGATGATAATGAGAAGTAAAAATGAGAAGTAAAACTGAGAGGTGCACAAATGAGAGGTAGAACTGGTTTCCATGAAGTTTCAAATGAATATTTCTAGTTTGCATGAGATGGAAATAATTTTGAGATTGTTAAGTTATCCCTGGTCGGGATTACTTAACAAAACCAACCAGAAAATAAGAGATGTCTTTGGAGTATTCGATTTTAAACTCAAGAATGTTTCGGAATGTTCAGTTTCCTCGTTGCCTTATATTTTATTTGTAGGCAATGTTCGGTATGAAATGAGTCCGTTACTTTGCATACTTCGATAAAAATTCTGAAAAGTGTCAAAAATTGAGGTTTATGAAAAGACTCCAGTGCCGAGGGCATGTCTTTTCATGCGCATTTTGGGCCAAGTATGGTCTTTTCATAAGATTTTCAGTTGCGCACGATCTTTTCATCATATTTTTAGTCGAGTATAGTCTTTTCATAAGTCGAGGTCTTAACATGGTCTGAAATATGTAAGACATATTTTGTGTTTTCTTTGTCGTAAAACTAAACATACTAATGGTTTCCTACGTTTGGGATCAGAATTACTCAAAAACAATTTGTTTGTATTACCCAACCGAATTACCCCACCATATAAAAGGCTATTCAATAGATCGATGTTCAAAGTTCTAAGCCAGTTCTTAAACTGGTGAAGAATGAATAGGAAATTGATATCATTGCACGCTGTTTCAGTGAACAAAAATTCTGTGACAGTGGAAGTGGGGGACTTCTCGAGGGCAGACGGTGAGGTAGAAGTGTACAATGTTGTTCGGGTCATAGTAGTCAGCGAACACTGGTAATATTTTAGGTTCTACTTCTTTTCACCCCGATTTATTTAACCCCGCATTTTTTAACACCACATCATTCAACCACTCTATCATTTCACCCCTCTATCATTTCACCCCTCTATCCTTTCACCCCTCTATCATTTCACCCCTCTATCATTTCACCCCTCTATCATTTCACCCCTCTATCATTTCACCCCTCTATCATTTCACCCCTCTATCATTTCATCCCGCCAATTAGCAGTCGACATTAAAGGCACGAAGGCACGTTGTCATAATTAAGTGGATAAATTATCCCACGTTCGGTGGGATAAACAAAAATATGTGCCTGTTCAAATGAAAGGTCCCAGTAAAGTCGAGGTCTATGCGCTAGTTTTCAGACTGTGGCTACAAGAAAATTGTGTGCCAATGGTCCCTGAGAGGGTCTTATCATAGAGCGCGCGGATTTACGATCGTGGGTCAATTTTAAATTTGTCACCTCAAATTCCTGCACGGCCATGCACGCAATTCCTGCACGGCCATGTGGGCACTATAGGTTTGCGGTGTAAATCACAGGAAACAGGAAAAATTCAGTATTTTTACCCTATTAAAATGGACAAACAGATTACCCATGAAAAAGAGGTTACCCATGTTATAACTGACAAGTCTAGAGAAAAGTTTTTACGCGAGAAATCGACACAATTTTCACTCAGCCTTAATGATTCCCTCACACTAAACCTCATCAGAACTTTTTTGTTTAATTAGCAAGATAAGTCACGCAAAATCTTCACGATTCTTTTGAGAGTTTGTGCGATGTCATGGACCAAAAATATTATGCAAGAGCTTCTACGCTTTTTCAAAGCAAAAAAATAGGGCGTCACCATAATGTTCATCGGAGGAAAACACTGACATAATCACACATAGAAACTCAAACTAGTTGATTACAGTAGCAACTCATTCAAGATGTTTAAAGCCGAGCTGGCAAAACACATTCAGATTTTATTGGTGAAGCCACCGACTCTCGAATAGAAAACAGTATGATTGAACTAAAATTCAATTTTTCCCGTATTTTTTGAAGTATTTAACCCGGCTTTTCCTGCAGATTTCAAACATTTTCTCCAATATATGATAGTATCTAGTTACTTGGAAAATGTTTGATTTTTTATACTGGGCATTTCTTGTGGTTATTTTTTGTTACCTTTTTCGCAAAGTTTCTGTGAATTGAGGGTGCCACCCTATCTCATGACCCTAAGCATTTTATTACTTCAAAATTTTTATTCTGATTTTTTCGCATAATTTTGGTGAAATTTTAAAAGAACAGTCTTGTTATAAAATGCAGATGCTTTAAAACTTTTAAAAAATCCAAAACAAGCATTACCCAGATTGTTTGTTTACTTATGTTTATTGCGCCAGATATGATCACGGCCATTCTGCAAAAATCAATTGTCGGCACTTCTGTTAAAAACTTAAAAAAACTCTTAGTGAACTCCACAAAACAGGCAATTTTTAATTGCTTATTTCTCAATTAATCCTTATCAACAAAAATTGAAATTTAATACACTTAAAAAATCCTTACTTTCTGACAATTTAATTGTCATTTTTATCTTCTTATTGAGCATTACAAAAATCAATACTGAATTAGAAGTTAAAATTAATCACGAACTCATTGCAGACAAATTCAGCGGCGCTTTTTGGATCCAATCCAATTAGTTTTTCCTTCTCATTTAATTTTGCAGTAGACAAAAATAGAAGGTAGATGACAAGTTCGGAGACGGCTCCTGATTAAACTGTGCTTTTCACTGCTAAATCCTCATGCAATTTTTTGCCCAGAAACATTGTATAATTAGACAATGGCGTAAACGTGTCTCCACAAGGTGCGATTGGAACGCAGAGAAATCTAGTTAGACGCCCCACAATATTGATATACTAAATTGTCCTTTCTTTTGTTGAGTAAATTCTTTTTTACGGTATTTATTGCTTCTAAAAATATAAAAACCCAAAAAAATTCAGCACTCCGTATGTTCTGCAGAAACAAATGATGCCTACTTTCAGTTAAAACTTGATCTTGAATCAAACAATCATGCATTTGAGCTGAACATGAGATAGCAAGATCAAGGTATCTTGTGAATCTACAGGCGTAGTTTTCTCGGAAAACGAAAAAAACGTTCATTAATCAATTTTTTCACGTATTTCTTCTTTCCGTGCAGGACAAGTGTAGATTGGCATTAGCAGCGATTTGCAGCGCAAGTCACTAGTGGTTTTGTTGAATCATGAACTAGTTATCCTGGTTGATTTCTCTATTTTTATTCGTCCAAAGAGCTTGCAATTCGAACGCTATATATTTCTCAATACAAAACAGCAGAACCAAAGAGATCATTATAAAAAAATGCTTGATGACAGTGAATAAAACTCTACGATGACAGTGAAAAATGACGTCACAAATGCAATTCAATTGATGTTACATGAACCAATGAACAAAAAGTAGATTTAAAGTGGTGATTGTGACATCGTATGGTCGTAACAAAAATCCGTAACGAAATCAGAAACACAGCAGTACAAGTCTTGAAATACAACCCAAAAAATTGAATAAACTTATGACTTATGACATTTAATTACACCAATTTAGACGGCCAATGAGAACCGTTAGATTTGTTGCTATTGAGACTAAGCCACAAGAGTCCTAAATAACAACAAAAACAATCAAGTCTCAAGAATTTATTTTATTTTTTTGTGCAAAAACAGGGTCAAAATCAGAAACCACTCAATTCTCATTATTAACTTGTCAATGATTGTGAATGAAACCTGTCCCTAATAATATTCAGTGATACGACAACAAAAAGAATTTCGCGAATAAAACTCGCTATCACGTTTGGAGGCAAATATTGAAAAGTCAGAGAATGCAATAGCTACAAACCAATGCTATAACTTCAAATAAATGAATCCTCATTGTCAACCACTGATACCTGTCATTAGTGAGATTGAGGTATAACACATCAATACGTACAACAAATACTAGCAATATTTAAAATCACAATTAGTTTTAAAAAACAGAAAGCCTATGAATCAAAGAAAGCAATAAGTCTGAAATGAAGTGACTATTTGCATTAATTAAAACGTAAATGGAAACCAAAAGTCCGGTCAAAAATAAACCTTAGATATAAGACAACAAATTTAACTACAAGACCTCGTGAAACCAAAAAATTCTGCCTAATGTCTTGAACACAATTAGTGTAAAGCTCAAAAAATGCATGAGCTTTGATCAAAAAGGACTAGATCGACTAACCTAGCCCCTATACGCAGTACATGACGCCAGTCCTTATTCAGAACAAAGGATAAGACAGCAAAAACAACCAACAAACGAACAACAAAAACTCAAAAAATAACCCAAATTTTTAAGATAAATGAGTGTCTATTTCATGAAAACTATTAAACTAATGCCTGGAAATATGAATTACGTTCGTTTGCGTCTTATTATCAACCAATCGGACGTTTCATTGATGTTACTAAAAGATACGACAACATAAAAATTTTCAAAAGCATTCAAAAACATTTAGTGAACTCCACAAAACTTTACAGAATTTACAGCCGGACAATTTTCATTTGTTTATTTCACAACAATTCCTTTTCAACAAAAATTGAGTTGCAATTGGTTTTTGAAAAATAACATTATTTTTGAAATTGTAATTGTCATTTTTACCTTTTTTTAAACATTATATAAATCAATACTGAATTAGAAGTTAACGTTAATCACAAACTCATTGCAGAAAAACTTAGAGACCCTTTTTGGATCCATCCCAAAGAACTTTTCCATCTCATTTCTTTTTACAGAAGACACAAATAGAAGGTACATGACAATTTGGAGACGACCCTTGATTAAACTATGCTTTCTACTTCTAGATCCTCATGCAATTTTCTGCCCAAAAACATTGTCTAATGAGACAATGGCGTAAACGTGTCTCCACAAAGTGCGATTGGAGCGCAGAGAAATCGAGTTAGACGTCCCACAATATTGACCTACTAAATTGTCCTTTCTATTGTTGAAAAAATACTTTGTTATGATTATTATTATTGCTTCTACAAAAATAAAAACTTCCCAAAAAAATTCAGCACTCCGTAAGTTCTGCAAAAACAAATGATGCCTACTTTCATTTTAAACTTGACCTTGTATCAGACAATCATGAGTCGAAAAAAAGATAGCAAGATCAAGAAATTTTTTGAATCTACAGGCATAGTTTTCTCGGAAAACGAAAAAAGTGTTCAATAATAAACTTTTATACATCCTTCTCTTTTCCGTACACGACAAATGTAGATTGGCATTAGTGGCGATTTGCAGTGCAAATCATTAATAGTTTTTTGTGGAATCATGAAATAGTTATTGTGGTTGATTACTCTTTTTTTATTCGTCGAAAGAGTTTGCAATTCGAACGCTATATATTTCTCAATACAAAACAGCAGAACCAAAAGGTTCATTATAAAAAAAATCTTTGATGACAGTGAATAAAACTCTCCGATGACAGTGATAAATGACGTCACTCAAGCAATTCAATTGAAGCTACATGAAACAATGAACAAGAAGTAGATTTGAGTAATAATTTAGTTACACCAATTTAGAAGGCCAATAAGAAACGTTAGTTTCTTAGTTACACCAATTTAGAAGGCCAATAAGAAACGTTAGTTTTGTTGCTACTGAGACTAAGCAACAATAGGCCTAAAGAACAACGAAAACAATCAAGACTAAATATTAATTTTTTTGCAAAGACAAGGTCAATATCAGAAACCACTTAAGTCTCATTATTAACTTGTTAATAAATGTCGAAGAAACTTCTCCCTAATAAACTTCACTGATATGACAACAAAAAGAATTTCGCAAATAAACTCGCTAATACTTTTGGAGGCAAATAGTGAAAAGTCAGAGAATGCAATAGCTACAGACCAAGGGAATTACTTCAAATGAATAAATCCTCCTTGTCAACCAATGAGACCTGCCTTTAGTGAGATTGGGGTTTAATACAGCAATACGTACAACAAATACTAGCAAAATTCAAAAAAAAAGAATTAGTTTTAAGAAACAGAAAGCCAATGAATCAAAGAAAACAAATTTCTGAACTGAAATGATTATTTGCATTAATTAAAACGTAAGTGAAAATTAGAAAACCGGTCAAAAATGAGACTTAGATATAACACAACAAAGATAACTACAAAAATTTGCGAAACCTAAAAATTCTGTCAAATTTCTTGAACACAATTAGCGTTAAGCTCAAAACATGCATGAGCTTTTATCAGACAGGATTAAATCGACTAATTTAACCCCTATTTGCAATACATGAGGCCAGCCGTTAATCAGAAAAAGAATAAGACATCGAAAACTACAAACGTACAACAAAAACTCAAAAATACTTTGTTATGATTATGATTATTGCTTCTACAAAAATAAAAACTCAAAAGAAAAATTTACTTTTAGTAAAAACTCAAAAATCAGTGTCATTTTCATGAAAACTATAAAACTAATTACTGGAACCATGAAATACGTTCATTTGCGTCTTATTATCAACCAATCGACTTTTCGTTGATGATACTAAAGGGGACGACAGCATGAAAAATTTCAAAGGCGTGCAAAAACATTTAGTGAACTCCAAAAAATTTAGAGTATTTACAGCCAGGAAATTTTTGTTTGTTTATTTCACAATTAATCCTTCTTAACAAAATTTGAGTTTCAATTCGTTTTCGAAAAAGAACATTATTTTTGAAATTTTAATCTTTATTTTTATCTTCTTATTGAACATTTCATAGACCAATACTCAATTAGAAGTTAAAGTTAATCACAAACCCATTGCCGACAAATTAAGTGACGCTTTTTGGATCCATTCCAACTAATTTTTCCAACTCATTTAATTTTGTAGAAGAAGTTCGGATTCGGCATTTGATTTAATTGTGCTTTTTACTGCTAGATCTTCATGCAATTTTTTGCCCGGAAACATTGTATAATTAGACAATGGCGTAAACGTGTCTCCACAAGGTGCAATTGGATTGCAGAGAAATCTAGTTAGACGTCCCACAATATGGACCTACTAAATTTGTCCTTTTTTTGTTGAATAAATACCTTTTTACGATAATTATTGCTTCTACAAATATAAAAACCCTAAAAAATTCAGCACTCCGTATCTTCTGCAGAAACAAACGATGCCTACTTTCAGTTTAAACCTGACCTTGTATCAGACAATCATGAAACTGAGCCAAACAAGAGATAGCAAGATCAGGAGACCTTTTGAATCTACAAGCATAATTTTCTCGGAAAACGAAAAAAATGTTCAATAATAAATTTTTTTACGTCTTTCTCTTTTCCAAACACAATACACAACAAATGCAGATTGGCATTAGTAGCGATTTTCAGCGCAAATCACTAGTATTTTTGTTGGATTATGAACTCGTTATCGTTGCCGATTGCATCTTTTTTTTCGTCGAAAGAGCTTGCAATTCGAACGCTATGCATTTATCAATACTAAACAGCAGAACCAAAGGGTTAATTGGAAAGTAAATCTTATATGGTATTACAACAAAATGAAGTAATTTTTGGACAGTATTCAGAGATGGTGAACAAGTCAAATACGTTTATAACTTCAAACATTAAAAGCTTTCAATGACAAATATTTCAGTATTCAGAAATTGTGAAGTCTAAAGATAAGACAGCTCACCATGCTAAAAAAATTACTAAATTAGTACATTTATTTATTGTACCACAAGGAATAATGTAAATTTATTAGAAAGTTTTTCCATAAAAAACAAAAAAAACATAGCAGGCAGATTTTGAGAAAAAAACCGCAATAGCTTCCTAGATTTGTGGTCTCAAAAAAAAGTTAAAGAAACAGACCAAAAAAAGAAGCTTTTTAAAAATGCTGAGCTGTTGTAATTTAAGAATATGTTTAAATCAATGCTGACCTCGAATACCCTTCAGTTAAAGTGACACACAACCATATGATCTTTTCTCTTCAAATCAAAGTACAGAAGAATCAATGTCAGAGTGAGGAAGTAACTTGCGACCAAAAATTTAATAACGCCAATGAACAAAAAAATACACTTTCCGATGACAGTGAAAAATGACGTCAAACAAGCATTTCAATTGAAGTGACATGAGCCAAAAACAAAAAGTAGATTTGAAGTGGTGATTGTGACATCATATGGTCGTAAAAAAAATCCGTAACGAAATCAGTAAAAAATCAAAAAAAGCAATAACGATGAATTGAAATGATTATTTGCTTTGATTAAAACGTTCATAAAAACCAGAAAACCGGTCAATAATGAGACTTAGATATAAGACAACAAAGTTAACCAACTAAACTAATCCCTATTCGCAATACATGAGGACAGTCCTTAATAAGAATAAAGGATAAGACAGCAAAATCTACAAACGTACAACAAAAACTCAAAAATTAACTCAAAAATTTAAGAAAATTTAGTCTCAATTTCATGAAACCTTTTAAGCCGTTGACTGGAACCATGAATTAGGTTCGTTTGCGTCTTATTATCAACCATTCATACCTGCCACAAGGACCTGACGCAAAGAAAAGAAAAACTGAAAACAAAAGTCAATTTGACGCACTTGAAAGAAGTCCTTCTCGGTACTGAAAATTTGTTCAAGCACCAATTTCTGGCTCCACTTTAGAGATTATTTGAAAAAAATCACGCCTTAAACTTACTAATTTTCGGTCTCTTCAGTTTTTGCGCGTGACTAAAATCACCACTCTAATTTGACTCCTCACTGACTTTAATAGCCGAAAAAAGCGTGAACAGATCTTAAAAAAGACAGCACACCAATACAATACAAATACTTTCGATTGTGAAAAAAAACAAGAAGAGAAAGCCAATCATAGCCTCAGCTATCGCTTTGCGACTATTAATAACGTTTTTGATCAATTTTTTTTGATACCATAATCTTTTTAATATCTGAAGCAGCTTCTCATTATCCAAAACGTTGGCTAGCAATTGTTCTTCGAAACAATATTTCGCAAAGAGCTTAATTTGAACGTCAAACGAGTGTCAGACGTCCTTTTATTGTATTTCCTTTCTCGCAACCCATGCTGTTACGTTCTATTCAACCGTATTCTGCTCACAATAACAAAAAATCACCGAGATGATGTGCGACCCAAGATCAGCTAAGGTCTACACGGACTGCTGTTGTGTACAGGGTTTCCGACCGAACAAATTGTTAGGGGTCTAAGCAGGTGCAACTACTGTGAAAAAGGACCAGTACTGGAATCGAACCAGCTTGCAAGCCTAGTGGGCTACCCATTTACACCAACTTTAGGAGCTTTGCGGAATTGGTTTATATGTAAAAGCTAGACTATTTTGAATTTTGAAGGGAAATTCCAAAACAATAAAACGAAGTTCGTCTTTCATTCGTGTCAAGATTTTTCATGGTGTTACACTTACAAAACAACCGTTTTTGTAACAAAAAACTGGCAGGTTTTCACAAGATACATCCTAGCTTTTACCCAGGTGTTCGGACATTCCTGATCATTCAAATTTATTACTTTAGAAATTGAAACGATTACTGTCGTGTTTATACAGGACTGCTTTTCATGCCAATGAAGTGAGAGGACTAGCATTGCTGGAACTGGACAGACCAGTGGAAGACTCCAGTCGGATTTTGCATCCCTGTCTCTGGGAGAGAGATCATGGCACTCGATTGGCTACTTGCGGATTAGGTACAAATGCACTTCTTGAATTGGGATCTTAAACCCTACCAATGACTTCGAGTTTTTTTTTCAAAAAAGACAAAAAGAGCATACATAACTCGAAAACGCATATTATTTATTTTTGTTTTACCCAACATATAATTGCCAACCTCCCCAACCCATTTACATAAGTCAATTTGGTCAAAATTCGAAAATACCCCCAAAGCACAATAAAACCAAAAATTGAAAGATATTGATTGATAAAGGCTTCTGACTGAATAAACAGTCGGTCAAAAAAACTGTTTGTTTGAAATTTCATACTGTGCTATAACTCAACAATGTTGAAAAAAACCTGAATGAGCGCCAAATGAATCAGCATTTTTTTAAACAAATCTGGTTTGAGAGCGCGGTTTCAGTGAAGAAAGGGCTAGATGTATTTGTGTTTAAGATTTTGTATAATTTAGGGTCATTGTCCGGAGCTTCAAAACAGGTATCTTCAACACTCCAAGAAGCATATCTTCGAGAAAACAAACTCTACAAACCATTTTCTCCTGTCGTCACCAAAAAACGAAAACTATGTCCTAACGATCTAGTGTGTACAACTAGAATCACCCCAGGTGCCAATAATTGTTTCGGCGACGAGGGGAACCCACTTTACGCTTTCAATCCCTGTTTCAACAAAACCCACACAGCCTATTGTTTATACGGGGTTGCTCTTTACCACGAAACGAAGATTGGAGGACCGGAGGATGACTGCGATGACGGGAGCTACTTTGCACGAGTGTCCACCGTACAGGCATGGATATCTTGTGTTTTGTACCAGGAAATGCCAACGATTGAATTGTGCATTTTGAGTTAATTATTTTCGTTTTGAGCCACGAAAAAAAACCTGTATCAACTCTCGTTGCGATATCAACTTTTGCATATCTTACGGATTAAATAACTAAATAGTGCTCGATGAAAACTACAAAAATCTTAGACAAAAATTGGATTTGTTTTTTCCATCATTTTTCTCTCACCTGTCGGTAAATTAGGACCCGTGAGAAAAAAAGAGGCGGGAAACGAAGTCTAACAGTCCATACAGTGCCATAAATTCTGCAACTGTTGCTATTGTACCGATAGTTGATTAAAGCATTACCACACTTCTGTTATTGCCCTCTGAAGGGGAACAAATTAATGTGTCTACGCCTCGGAGTTTGAAAACTTTTTGATGGTGATAACAATGGTGTGGTAATATTCAATATTTTCCTCTATTTGACTGTTTTAATCCCGTATCGAAGTCAGTTTCTCTAAACAAAAAAATCTAAAAATAGTGGACAACTTGTTGAGCTCCCCCATTGGCCTATGATCAGAGCACCTTCGAACAAATTGACAATAAAAGAGAGCTCAGAAGAACGCTCAATTCGAGTTGGCAGGAAACTATATGCAGTAAGTAAACATATATAAATAGTCTTAGTTGCCCGCCAAAAATTGGTCCGAAATTCTGCTCAAAAGTTTTAGGAAAACCAAACTAAATTTCAAAACTTCAAATATCTACAGGCAAAGTCTCAGCTGTGTGACCCGACACCTTGAGCATCTAGTTTTCCACTAATTAACGTGAAAAAATAGTTATGCAGCAGAACTTTATATTCTTTAATGATACATTGAGTGTTTGCTTAGTTCTACTTAGGCCTAATTATCAAAAGAAGAAATTATAAGCGAAAGACTGGAAAAATTATAACTCTTCTTGAATTGCAAGAGAATGAATCTATTTGTTTAAAAGTTTCAACAACAGAACTAAATTCTGGTTCCTTAGATGATTTTTCTGCATTTTCTGCTAAAATGCAACTCCCAGGTTATAGCTTAGATCTAGACGCATTATTTAACATTTGAAAAATAATCCGGAGTTCTCTTTCGACTGTCAACGTTATTTTGCTTGTGAGTGCTGCAATGTGCTCCTAGTGGTTTCCAAGAATTTCCAACTAGCTTTAGAAGATCAAAATTTGAAAGTATTTTTGATGAAATTTAACAGAAGAAAAATCACAAACGAAATTTATCACTCGATAAACAAGAGACAGGGAATTATAAGATGAAAAGTTGTTTCAGTTTGTCTCTGTTCTTCTCTCTCTCTCTCTCTCTCTCTCTCTCTCTCTCTTTCACACTCTGTTCTCTCTCTCTCTCTCTCTCTCTCTCTCTCTCTCTCTCTCTCTCTCTCTCTCTCTCTCTCTCTGTCTCTACTCCTTTGACGGCCAATGTTTCTTTTCTGTTCAACTTCTCTCTCTCTCTCTCTCTCTCTCTCTCTCTCTCTCTCTCTCTCTCTCTCTCTCTCTATCATCTCTTTCTCGTTTTCTCTCTCTCTCTCTCTCTCTCTATCTTTTCTCTCTCTCATGCACACAATTCTCTCTGTCACACTCTCTTTCCTCCTTTCCTCTCCTTTCCTTCGTTTTCTCTCTTTTCCTTTTTCTTCTTGAACGTATCGCAAATGTTGCTTTGATCTTTCCAGTGAATTTCATCGGACTTTCAAAGTTCAAAACAAAAAGTGTTTTAAAGGCAATTAAATGTAAATCGCCAAAGACAAGCGCAAGAATATGCCACTTTGTAGACAGAAAAACATCAA
>NC_134473.1:71229371-71276485 GCF_964194025.1 Convolutriloba macropyga | reverse complement strand
ATGCCAAATAAGTTGAATTCAAAATAAGTCAAAATCAAAATAGAGCTTAAAAAGGAGAAGCTAGACCAAAATTTTACTGCAATACGCAATGCACTTGAATTTATCATCTTCAATAATGGTGAAATATAAAAAGGATTTGCTAACAACACAAGTCAAACTGTAAAGTGAAAAGTGCATATGAGAATTGCGCTATGCAAAAAAACTTTTTTTTGATTTTTCAATTTAATTCATAAACAAAAAGTTAGAATAAAAAAATATTTAACTGACAGTTTTTGAACTTGAACTTCAACAACTCCCGTGTTTTTTAAGGTTAAAAAATTTTTAGGATCAAATAAGTATCTGTCACTAAAACTATACGAAACGCCTTGAATAATTTGGATTTTTTTGACGCTTAATCTCGAGTAGATTTTAGGAATGTTAAAAAAAAAGAAGCCTCTCTAGTAATTTGAAATTTTTAATAAATAGGTGAGAAATGATTAAAAAAATGAAAATCATGATTCTCAATTATTCGTTGAAAACTGAAAAATTCAGAAATTCTTTTCTAGGGACGGTTGAGTTTAAAACGAATTTTTTGTGGACTCTTTTTTTTCCTAGCAAAAGCGATCAATTTGCAAAAAATGCATCGAAATCCAGAGTACCATACAAATCCTAGCCCCCAAAGATAATTGTAGGGTCGAACAAAAGCACTTCCGTAAAATAAGGTTTCTAGTTTCCATATACCTTTCTAATCGGCAACATCCTTGACCAGTGATTTGATGTGATATATAAGGAAAATATCAACCGTTAAAAATACCAAAACCCGGAAATGCATTTTGTTCGGTTCATTTTTTTACCCAAAACTTGGGGCCACCTTGACATTTACTAAATAAGTAATGACATTTAACATGCCGCAGTATTATGTCATTAGTATTATCAGCATTCAGAAGCCTGAATAATTCGCTAATGAGACGGTTGTTTATTTTGACCAAGCAATTTATTTCTTTGGTTCTGTGTAAAAGTACCATACACTATAAGCGCGGTGTAAAAGTTCCCAGCCGTAACTGAGTCAATAACTGACCGTTTGGCATAGTTTGGCGGTACACAAGAGCGAGAAGAGACTCTCTTGTGATCGTTATTAGCGTTGCTGCGCTATTTCGCCGGAGCAGTTGGGCGCGAGGCTTTGAATGGTCTTTGTTATTGAGTTGAAGTCATTTGTGACAGATTAGCGAAGCGGTTGAGCGAGAAGCTCTGAACAGTTGCTTTTTTCGAATATGGAGTTTTGAGCGAGATCCGAACTGATATAATTGATTCTAAGTTGTTCGTGTAAGACCGGAGCTCCGAGTCTGAACTTAATGCATTTAGAGCGGGAAGATCTGATACGTGTTAATTCGTCAGAGCTATTTGGCAGCGTTTGCTTGATTGATCGAGCGAGAAGCTCGGAGTTATTGCTGTCGTTTGAGTGTGGTTCAACAACCGGTCATTAGCTGAGAGATAATTCCAGCCGTACTAGTTGCGCTTAAGTAGTAGCGGCAATTGCTATACTCGGAGAGCTTATTTGAGATTAATTTAGCGAATATTACTAGAGAATTTTACTCAATGGCCATTGTCTTGTTGTACTTAGTCTTCAGATTTTACTTTAAGTTTTTTTACCGTCGACACTTGTTAACAGACAAGATCAAAACTCTTTAGGGTCAATGATGCCTGCCTTTAAGGATACTAAGAGACAAGACAAACAACAGAATAATACAAAAACAACAAGCATTATTTACGACCAAATCTCAATGTAAATGTACGACCAAAATAAATATGTACGACCAAAATAAATATGTACTAAAACATTATGCACGACCAAAATAAATATATGACCAAAATAATAATCGAAACCTACTGAAAGATAATAACAGTTCTACGATTATTACGATTCATTGAGATGGACCACTCCTACCTGATTCCTGTATGTTAGGATTAAACATCCCACGCATTATCAGCTCGACCTCAAAGAAATTCTGCCCAGCATGTGCTGGAAATCCTTTAAGAGCCCAATTTCGGTTGGAATGGGTTATTCCCACAAATCTGGTATTACACTGCTTGTAATCTTCGATCATGTAGATGAATGACGCCACAGTTGCCAAGAAGGTAAATAATGCAACCCTGATTAGAAAACGACTCTCGTACAACATGCCCAAACCGACTTTGTCAAGTCTGTTGTACCAGGAACTGTGGAATCTTTCGTATTTGCCAGAAATTGACTTCTTTATTGAAGGTCCGAAACCATAGTTGCCATAATTAGACGATAGATCGTCCATCTGAACATCAAAAGAGTTGTAGAGACTGCTCTCTGAAATTAAAAAAAGTTGCTAAGCTATGAAAAGAAGCTGTTTGAGATTCAACAAGTGGTATTTTTAGTTCTGAACAAGGCGGCTCGTTAATGTGCATATAATGTTGCGCTCAACCATATCTTTCACTTTTAAAAAATTAAAATATTGTTCGAAAATAAATGGCGCATCCAATTAACAAATCGCTTTAAACTCAAACGACTAAACGAATTAAATCGTGTCTCATTAGGGTCAATGATACCTGCTTTTAATGAGCCTAAGAGACAACAGAAACAACAAAATAATATAAAAACAACAAGCATTATATGCGACCAAAACTCAATGTCTATCTATTTTTCAAAAAACATAAAAACATCAGTTACTAACCACTCCTATGTTTTTCTATTGTGTAATTAAAAACATGTCAATTGAACCAAAACGAAAGAAACGTTTATTGATGATTTTATTGAGAAAAGTGTATTGGGGATTCGAAGTAGGGTTATAGTTACCCTCCACGTGAATAGAGTGTGACGAAATGATCTCATCATCATCATGGATGATTTCAGACAGACTGCTCTGAGGTCCAACAGACGCAGCCCTCTGTTCCCTCTGATAGATGCTCAACGACGAATGACTCCTCAAACTATGTCCAATTGTGTCTTTTCTGCCAGCTTTCTTCAACAGACCAATGTCTCCACTAGCGGGGCGATCGGGCAATCTAGACGCACCCCCTGATCTTAGTTCAACATGTGCGGCTCTTTCGTTCACGTGCAGGGGAGTCGTCCAGTTTACCATGGACCCTGCCTTCGTTAAAAGCGGTTCCGTGCAATCACGGTCTGTCATTTTTTCGGTGTGAACAAATTTCAAATTTCTCCAAAAAATGGTCTTGAAATATTTGATTGTTGTCAAATTTTAGACTTTAAATTTTTTTTAAGGATATGAAGATAATGTTTGATAACGATCAAAATAATAAAAGGTTTTAGGGAAGAATTTTAAAGAATTTTCTAATTTTGTCAACTTTTTTTACAAAAAATTATTGAAACGTAGAAAGTTTTAATTTAAAGCTAAAACCCAATGCTCGAGGTGTGATAATGGAATAATATGTGACATGATTTAAACGTAAAAGTGAAATGTCAGAAACAAAGTTTATGACTATATGTTCTGTGTTTGCATCTACTTCAAATAACAACAGCCTTGCCGTCAGATCATTGTTTATTTTTGTTGACATTTGATCGGTGACCTCACTGTAAGTAATCACTGTAAGCTCAACTTACCCAGTTGCTAAATGCTCCCCTTCAAATATCAATTCTTTCTTAACTTTTCCTTAATGTCATTGCTCTTTTTTCTCCCTCTAAAAGTGACCAAATTGAACAATTTTCCATTAAAATTGGTTAAAGGTTCCGTATTATATATCCGGGTTAGTGCGTTGCACTAGATCAAGTCAATAACCGGCGTTAAAGAGAAAGTTAGTGATAATTTGAAATGAACTGAAATGACAAATCAGTTCACGTCAGTTATAAATGAAAAGCTTTAACGGTCACAAAATATGAACTTTTGAGTTGCAAGACAGACGAGAAATCTTAAAATATTTTGTACAGTTCTTCAGCTAAATCTTGAACCCAATCTTCTTAAAATGTAAAATTGAAACTTAGAATGCCAAAAAGCGTTGATAATTTTCGTTTCCGCATAATGTTATAGGCTAACCCGTAATAAGCTACCCGCGTGGGCTATCCACCCCCCCCCCCCCAGGTTTAGAAGCGCGACCCAAACCGCTCTGATTAGACCATTTGGGTCGCACATCGGTGGCGTGGTGCGACTCAAAATACATGGTCTGGGAAACTCTAGAGTCGTACGATGGGCTGGACGATGATCGCACTACGGTCTGATCAGAGGGCAAAATAACACTATGGTCTGATCATAGGTCGCACGAAACTCTGGGAAATGGTCGCACTACGATCTGATCAGAAACCAAAGTCTAGACATACGCTGTCCCAAATTCTGACCACAGAGCATTAACTGACCATATTTATTTGACTGCAGTTTTTATCACTGCTTTTGATTACTGAAAGGAAAAGTTGCTGGCACTTCAAAATCAAAATGACTAGTTGTTTATATTTTTATCAATTAGCTTTGCGCTAACCTCTACAAGATATACTAAATTATTCAATTTTAAGTTTAGTAGTATATAGGTTTGAATTGAATAAATTAAACAATTAGCAACGGATTATAACATGTATTCAGGAATTATCTGATCATAGGAAAAAATTTGGGGTATGGTCTGCTCAGAGGGAGCGTTGGTCGCACTAAAGTGATACAAAATTTTGGACCGCACCAGAGTCGCGCGAAATATTTGGGTCGCACGATAGTCTGATCAGAGGGATTTGGGTTGCACGATGGTCCGATAAGAGGGCAAAGTCTGGGAAATGGTCTGATCAGAGCGGTCTAGTGTCGCGCACCTAAACCTGGGAAGTTACAGAGCACGTGTCATTACATAGTTAACTATTATGTAGAAATGACACGTGCCCCTGAGAGTGTAAATAAAATTCATCAGCTAAGCTGGGAGCGGGTTGAGGACTAATGGAAAAGATCCAACGAATTTATTTTTGTTATATGTAACTTTGTTCCTGCGAATAGAGTGCAATCAACAGAAAAATAGAAGAATTGTTTAGAATCTAGGCTGTTTTCTACTAAAAAGTAAGTCAGAACCACGCCAGGTTAGGTCTGCAATAAGCTCTCATACCCTAATTTTAATGTCATTTTATACCCTCCAACAAAAAACAAAACCACAATTGTCTATCTCTCTGTCATTTGAAAGCCATTCGGCCGACCACAATTGGTTCTATTTGTTTTTTTCTTACATTTTAGCCATTGCTGCTAATGTTCTATTAAAAAAACATGATTAGTATTGAAAATCATTTTGATGAAACAAAAATTTTTTCATCGAAATGTCATTTTATGAGTTTGTTAACAATGTCGTTGATTACAAAAATTGGCATATACAAAAGACAATATTAGTGAGTATTTTTAGGTAAAGTTTTGAAAAAAATATGGACTACCAGTGGTTATCTTCATATTAAAGTATCCCAGTGAAAATTTTTAAAGGTCAGGATAACAGGGTCACTTAGTAACATATGTTTCATGAGAAAAGATGTTTTTGATGAAAACCCTCTTTTATTCTTTGCTGAAGTTACTCCAACTTGCAATTCAGACAATTTCAAAACAGTAGTTGTGCAATCAAGCAGAGGAACGCAGCAACTACAGAAACAAAAACGGCAAAAAATTGTTGAGACCTAAGCCATTCTTTGATTTGAGCTTCATAAAATTCAACAAAATACATGAGAACAAAAAAAAAACAAAAGTTTAGGACAATTTAAAAAGTTAAAAATTTTTGGTAGAACTTGTGATGTTCTACTTTTTCAAAATGCTTTTAAAAATCAAAATTTTTATATGGTCTCGAAAAAAAAACTGACTATGAAAAATAATTTTATATAGTGTTCTATGAAAATCAGTGTTTAACGTAAAATAAAACCCTGCGAAAGCTCAAATAGAAGATTACTGCAAGGAGTTCCAATTGCTGCCAAATTGCATTCAAAAGTATTTGAGCAAAGCATCAAGAGAATAGCTGAAAACAGAAGAAACATTGCCACAGGCGAAAAAATTTTATCTCAATAATACATGTGTCTAGAATATAGTCAGCCTGGGACAAAACCGTAAATTTTAAAATATTTTTGTAAAACATATGAACTTTTGTTTTTTTTCAACGCTCATTATTTGTCTCATTTTTGATACTAAAGGCCAAAGTTTCAAAAAAAAGACTGATGAAGTTTATTGATTTATTTATATGAGTTGAAAACATATGTGTTAAAAATTTTGACGCTCTCATCAATGAAACTATGTTACAGAACTTCGACAACAATAGCAAATACAAAAGCCGGTGAAATAAAAAAAATTGAAACTATGTAGTGCCAAAGTCGATATCACCGTCAAAGGTGAATTGAGATCAACAGTAAAAAATTATTTCTTTTCCTAAGAGAGCGCTTTAAGTGAAGCTTTTTTTATATGACTAAATGGCAAAGCACCAAACTAAACCAAAAATTGATTGTAAAGCATTTCATATAAATAAACAATATCTGGTACTTTCAAAAACACAGCGCTCAATACAATTTGATCTTTTGATAATTGATATTGATCTCATAAATGATGTTAGGGATCTGGCCATTTTTTAGTTTTTTTAAAGACTGTCAACATATTTTAAGCGTCAACCCTTTCTAAAAGTGAAAGAATTTAAACCTGTGCATCTTCTAGTTTTGTTGAAAATCTGGAAATGTCAATTCAACAATCAATATACAATATGATACCAAAAACCTACGTACTTAAGGTTTTTAAAAAGCATTAATAACATCAAATAATAGAACATTTTGAGTTCATAATTGTTTTTTACCGCCTCATTACACCTCTAGCTTTTTAAGCGTCTCACAGACGATTTGTGTTTATTTTTACACAGAGTTCTAACGGCATCTGGGTCAACTTAATTCCAATTTTATGACATTTTAACTTCTTAATTTTTCCCAAAATAACTGTCTGTTTTTGTAACCGCTGCATCAAAATCTCCCATATTTTTTCAATTGGATTTAGATCTGGACTGTATGCCGCCCCATCCAGCTCCTTAATATCCTTCTCCTGGACAAAATTGCCGATAATCTTTGATTTGTTCACAAGAGAATTAGGTTGTTGATAAAAAATGCCCTGAAATTGCATTTCTTCGTCATGATTCAAAACTTCCAAATAATTGGCTACGTTTAGCTTCCCTGGAAACTCAACGAGCATTTTCTGTGCGTCTGATTGTATTGCACCCCAAAATATAAAAGATCGTGTGTCCGAACTCAAACTTTTTGTGTTTTTTTCAAGAAATCTTGTTCCACTTCTTCGAAAAACTCGAAAAATTCTATCTCTGGAGATGCGCATCCTTGTTTCTTCAGTAAAAACAAAATTTTGCTCTTAAGAGAAAGACCGTTTGAGCATACTAACACACCATTTTGAACACAAAAAATTTATTCTCAAACTGAATTTTTTGCGTTATTTCGTGACGAAACTCCATATTTTTTGAGAATTCGTCGAACTGTATAACTTTAGCACCGAAATTTTTTTATCGTAGCAAGAGAAAGCGTTATGAAATTAAAACGCTCAAGAGAAGTTTTTGAGATGTTTTAAAACATCGTTAGCTAATTTTTGTTTGGAATTTTTTGACAACTTTGGGTTTCTTCCGACTAATTTTTTTTGCCTCGAAACTGTTATTTTTCAGATAACGTTTGTATGAACGCTGTGAACTGGATCTTGATATCAAGTTGAGTTGTTTTTTAATTTCGTCCACGAAAATCCGACATCTCGTACTGCAGTTGTCCCAAAGGGGTTTAACAATCTTTTCTGCTTAAGCGGAGACAATGAGAATGAAATTGTGTTTTTTTCACGCCTTAGCGCATTTCATGCTTATGAAGAACGAATCATGCTATAAAAGCAGAAATCATATTGTACGTAGCTCATTGGTACCATAGTGTATGTTTCTAACAACTATTTTACGGTGCCACATTCGTATCTTTCCGCAAACAATATAGATTGACAAGTAGCTCAATAAAAAAGTAGGGCCTGCAAAAAAAGCCAAACACTTAAATAACTCTGACATAATGGAAGAACAAATAAAATAAACCAATATCACAAAAAGGAGAAGATATTGTTATCTAGCGTAGAGCAAGATATACTCAGCAACTGGCGTCAATCTGTCTTTGTTTCGCAAAAAGAGGCGAAAGACTTGGTAACGAGGTGTAAAAAATTTTTTTGAGAATATGGGCTTGGCTATGTTCTCATTAATTGACATAAACATGATAAGTAATCTTCTTTGTCTTGTAAAATTGCGATAGCTATTTAGCAAAAAGTTTTTAGCAGTACCCTTATTGTTCTTGAAATTATAGGCACCCATAGATAGACATTTCGACGAATGGAAAAGTAGGAAAGCATTTTCCCTTTTCTAAGAGGTATTAGTTTCTGTTTCAATTCATAAAATCTTGTTTTTTTTTACAACTATGCCACTTAATTCCATTTCCATATATTTTTGTTACAGAATACAAAATTTTGATATCAAAAATTAATGTTTGTTTGTCAATTCATGTCAATTCAAATTTGAAAAACTATATCGTTTTGTTTCTAAACTGCGATGTGTTTTCAACAAATGTGCAATAAAAACTGAAGTTAACTCCAGCTGATACAGTCAAATTCGAGAATATAAAACAGAAAACACAAGCCATAGATTAAAGATAAATGTTTCTGGAAAAATATATACTATTAAAGAGATGCGGAAGCAAAGAATAGTTCACACTTAAATAAAGAATAAAACAATTATCTAGTACTTTAATTTAAGGGAAAACTAGCAGAAACTGTAAGGTTTGAAACTCGGGCAAGCAAAGCTAAAAATTTCTTTGGGAAAAGTTGTTTGAGAGCAGTGCAGTTACAGTACGAACTTTTTTGAGTAAATTTTTATTTAAATTAAAGTTTAATACAATTTTCATTCATGATTATTTTAGAGAAAAGCAACAATTTGTAAACAAAATTATTCTGCTCAGAAAATATTTTCGCCTGAAAATTTAATGATATTTTTTACCTGGTTTTTACCTTTACTCTGATAATTTTTTATTCGTTTTTTCTCGATTTCCTTCTATATTTTTGAAACGGATTTCTTATCCAGTTATTTGATGATTTAGCCCTTGATTTATTTTTGCTATTTCGGTCTATTTCTCAAAAAAGCAAGAGATATGATAAGTTTTTGAAAAGCTAAAATGTCCTAATTTCGCCAGTAACGAAAAAACTTTGCATCATTTCTGGCCAAAATGGTTGATCTGTTTATGTCCATTATATAAATGTTTCATCCTAGAACCGCTGGATAACAGTGCAGCAAAAGCTATTCTAAATTAAATTTAGGGACTGAAAACAGACCCCCCTCTGTTGAAACAGGAATCAGATGTATCCCTCTCTGAGCGGAAAACAGACAGTTACTCAAAATTCAATATTTATTTATTTTTAACTATTGATATATACAATCTTAAATTGCACAATCGATGGTTTCAACATAATTTTACCTTCAATTCGAACCTCACTTTCTAAATATCTCTCGGAGAGAGAAAAAACTGTTCAATAAAAGCATTTTTTATTGTAACTGTTTCTTTGTCAGAAAAAAATATTCGAATCAATCATTTAATTTATCGGAAATTTTTTGTTCTGCCGAGTGAGGATATAACGATATCATTGTTTAGATCAGAAGCACTGTTTTATTGATCAATTTTGTTTTTGTATTTTAGTCGTGGAGGTATATTCCTTAAAACTAAACATGGAATATCTTGACAACATCTTATCTAACAAGGAGGCACGGAAATGTCCCTTCGCACATAACTATCCGGCCCGTCCCATATGCCAACATTCGAGACCAACAAAAAGTTGAAATTGGTATTTGAATAAAAAATGATAGCATTTTCAAGCTGACATACGTTTGATTAGAACATTAAGAAGTCAAGATAATGTGTTCAAATTTCATCTCACAATATTTTCCAGCAAAACTGAAAAGGTGTTTCAGAAGTGAAAAAAAATAAAAAATTGATTGTTTTTAGTCAAATTAAATGAATCTGTGTTAGCAATTCTTTGACTTAGTGAAATAGTACTGTAATACTATGAAGGTGCCTTCCCATGAATAGCTCCCTTGTCTACTTTCTTTCGGATGGAGCTTTTTCTGAGAAAAAATGAGCATACCAGCAAAAAAGTTAAACACTTAAACCCTATTATCAGTTATTCTTACTAAATTTTACCAATGCTAGTAATTCCACACTACCTGAAAAGTTACCAATTGCAGTTACCATTTATAATTATAAGTTTGATGGTATTGAACCTAAAATTATAGCAAAAAAATTGCTGGATTCTCTTATTGTTTCAAAAAGAATGCTTAACTGCAGAACGTGCAGAATGCATCGCAAAAGGTATCATATTATTGAAACTTCACTCAATAATGGCACTAAAAAGTTTGATTGGTCTTTAGTCGTCATCACTCGCAATAATAGTCGTCATCGCTTGCATAATCGCAAACTATTGAACTTATATTGAAAAATCTCTACATCGATGTATACTATTCCAACAAGCAACAACATTAGTCAATGGGATGAGTTATAAAAATGAGATGAGTCATCGGAAAAATTAAGGAGAGTTCTAACTAAAATCAACGAGTTTGATAAAATGAAATCCTAATGTATTTTAGTGGTTGAAATTTCGGCAAACTACTGCTTCGTCTCAAAAAGTGTTCTACACAGTCACTTTGATGACTCCAAAACAATCAATTGACAAAAATGACAAATTACGAAACTCGAGATAACGGATCCCAGGTTTAGGTGCGCGACCCAAGACTTCTGTGATCAGACCATTTGGGTCGCACACTGGTGGCGTGGTGCGACCCAAAATACATGGTCTGGGAAACGCTTGAGTCGCACGATGGTCTGGACAATGGTCGCACTACGGTCTGATCAGAGGGCAAAGTCTGGGAAATGGTCTGGACAATGGTAGCACTATGGACTGATCAGAGGGCAAAGTCGCACTATTGTCTGATCATAGGTCGCACAAAAGTCTGGGCACACTACGGTCTGATCAGAGACAAAAGTCTGGACATAAGTTCCCCAAAATCTGACCACAGAGCAGTACCTGATAATTTTTATTTGACTGCAGTTTTTTACCACTGTTTTTGATGGCTCAAAAGAAAAGTTGCAGGCACCTCAAAATCACTTTCTGTTTATATTTTTATCTATTAGTTTTGTCCTAGCCTTAACAAGATACACTAAATTATTATACTTTAAGTTGAGTAGTACATAGGTTTGAATTGAATAATTTAAACAAATAATAACGGATTATAGCATGTATTCAGAAATGGTCTGATCAGAGGGAGCGTTGGTCGCACTAAAGTCGCACAAAATTTTGGGTCGCACAAGAGTCACACGAAATATTTGGGTCGCACAATAGTCTGATCAGAGGTCTTTTTGGTCGCACTATGGTCGCACAATTTCTCGAGTTGCACCACGGTCTGATCAGAGTGTTTTGGGTCGCACGATGATCTGATAAGAGGACAAAGTCTGGGAAATGGTCTGATCAGAGCGGTCTAGGGTTGCGCACCTAAACCTGGGATTGCTCCTTCAGATATCCGGGGAAGATTTTTCAGTTCAGAAAGCGGCATCAAGAAATTTTCTCAGCAATACCGAGTCGAAAACTTAAAAGCGAATGAATATTTTCGAAATCATTATTTCTTGCTTGACCCAGTTGTCAACGCTCAGAATTTTATTGAAAAGTATGTGGAAATGAAAGCGTTTGCTAATTGAACTGTTTCAATCTTAAGATCTCTTGGATTTTCTGAACAAGTTTTCTTAACAATTTTTGAAATCCGGTTATACAACCATTCTAGAAAACAATCAGTTGCAAAAAAGACTTTTCCAACCACCTAAATTGAAAATCACAAAGATAAAAGGCTAATGAAAAAGCGATGCAAACTATCTTAACTTGTGTTCAAATTAATCTTAATTCCAACAAAATTTTCAGACAGAGTTTTATTTATTGTTTTTGGGTTTCAGTTTAGATCTAATAGGTGATTGAAAAAGTCACCCTATTGAGTGAGGTAATTCATTTAAGTTATATAATTTATCACGTGATTTATATAAAAATGAATTTAAAAAGTAGCGAAGAACAGCACACACAAAGCCAACTGAACTGTGCTAAAAATCAAAGAAAATGTTGCAACTTCAATTTTTGACTTCCTAGCGCACAATCAAATGATCGCTAGAAGAACAGTGATAATGATTTATTAAAAAACCAACAAAGATCAATATAAGCTTCGTCATCATTTCAGAGCTATTAATTCAAACGAAATGACAGAGATTTCAATTACCATACCTCTTTTGCGGTTGTTTATTTTTTTCGTTTGATTTGAATCTATTGAGACGTTGTTTTAGTACAGATTCTAAAACAAAAAATTGTGGACTATCATTAAAATTTGTTTTCAATTGGTTCAGTTGAAATAATTTTCTGTAATAATTAAATTAATAATTTTAAATTACAATTAAATTTCAAATGAACGAAACTTAAAAAACATTATACGTCAAATAACCCTCCTAAAAACAAAGACAATAAAACAATTTTTACTATAATTCGTTTTACAGTTTTACAACTGTAATTAGAGTTATAATTTGTGGACCAAACGAAAGAAATTAGCACTTTTGCTGAAAATCATATTAAAAAATAAAAAAACATTCTTGTGGCGAAACCAATGGGGTGACGACCGTTAATTTGTCCATTAGACATTTGAGACCAACCAATAACTGATCTCAGAGACGGATTCAACATCAAATGAAGTAAGAAAGCCGATGCAGATCCCGAAGCAGATGCAATTAAAAATAAGCTCTGAAACCAGAGGAAAACGATCGGAAATTTAAAATTGAAAAAAGAAACTTAGAATTAAAAAAAACTGTGTACACATCCGACGAAATTGTGTTTCCAGCTTATTTTGCTGATTAGGGAAAGCTCAAATAGCACGCGTGTTAAAAATATAGAATTGTGTTCTATATCGTCATAGAAGCGCTCTTGTTTAATATTGTTTCCTTGCTAGATATGTTTTTTCAGTTAATTTGTGCCAGCAGTTCCTGAGAGAGTAAATTTGACAAATAAGGATAAAATAATCAAAACCATTTGATGAAAAAATGCTATGTTATTGAAGAATTAGTAAAAACTTTGAAAAAACAGTCAAACTAATCCTTTAAACAGCTCTTGATCTCTTTAATATCTTCTGATTTATGAATAAAAATTTTTTTATGAATAATTTTTTATCAAATTTTAAGAAAATTGGCTGCGTTTGAGAAATTTTCCTCTAAAATAGAACGAAAATGTGATACGAGTTAAAAAAACTCCGAAAACATTATAACTTAAATTCTATTTGACAACAATGAAATTTACAAGATCCTCCGAACAAAATCTGCTTTTTCAGATAATATCACTCATTTTTCCTCTATATCAAGAATATAAATCGGCTAACCTTGACTAAAAGAAACCAATTGAGCATGCAGTTGCTGTCCCATTTATGTTGGTCAGAGTTATCAGCTTGTAAGCAATAAAACGTTAAGTTACGTGCCAAGTTTTAAGATGCACTGTTTCACAAGGATCTCATCGAAATATGTCGGCATTTACCATAAAAATTAATCCTAAAAGATCATGATGAAACATTTAAGAAAAAATGAGAAAACGACATACTGTTCGTATTGATAAGTCTTTTGAATATAATTTTTATGTCACCTAAAAGAACAGAATTTAAATGGCCGTAGACACATGAGGAACCTCCTATACTATTTTTGATCGTTTATTTTCTCTTTTTTTGAAACCGCCAGACAGATACCGCAAAACTGCAAACCTAAAATTACATAATTACACTCGCTCTTTACAAGCTGCCACCTTGATGCCGATTGAAAATAACCAGTAACAACGGTACTTTCCATGTTATGTTTGATCTCAGTTTTACTACGCCTGCAGCAATCAAAATGTTTGTGATTCAAAACCAATCCATGAAATCATTTGATCTGCTACTGGTGAAAAACTGGGTTGATTTTATTATTTAATTAAACTGATACCAAACTGCAGTTGCGGAAAAACTCTCGGATATATTTTTCTTTTTTGTGTAAATTAACAATCTATATTGGAGTGTGTTTTTGCTCTGCAAAATCTAGTATTGTATTGCACTTTTGTTAGGGTAATTTCGCTACGCAAAATAATTTGCATATTATTTTTTTATTTAGTTTCAAAGCTTTTTTTGTTGGTGTTCGTTCCGTGAATGCAAAGGAATAATTAATTCTGTTGATTCGCGTAACGAAAGAGCAAATTTTAGTAAAAACTAATACTACTTGATTTGCTTGCCAAATCGCTATTATTGAAAGAGAGTCAGCTGAAAAATGTATTGGGATTCAAAAGAACAAAATTAAAACAAATACAGATTTTGATCAGCAATTTGGTCGCCAAATAAAATACAAAAAGAAATGAACAAAAAAATTGAAGCAATGATCACGAAACTAAATTTGTGATCAGATCTTAGGTCAGATATAAAACTTAAGATGAATGAAAAATCAAATAAAAGATTTTCATATCAGTAGATGAAATTCAACAAGAAGTACATGATAAAATGAACTAAATCAGGATTATAAGTAATTTTGGTTAGAAACGCAACAAAATTAATGAACATCAATATTGTATATACTAATATATGAAAATTCCACTTGCGGCGGAAATAAAAAAGTTTATAATTTAGATTTTCAAAACAAAGTTAAAGCTATATGTACTGGTTATCATAAATAAAAATGTAATTGTTTTAGTAAGTTTAATGCGTTAATAAAAATTAGAGTCTTAGGCACATTCAGCCTTCTTTAATCGTCATTGAGGTTTCCTCATCGTTTGGGGAGACGTAGTATTGGACTGGATATGGTGGGTTTGGCAAGCAAGATCCAATTTGGCTGTTGGTTTTTGGACACCCAGGGTTTTGGCGAGCCGTTTCTTGAGTTGGTGAAACTAAATATTTGTTTGCTTTTTGTATTTTTTGATGATTTGTCGTCCTTTTTTGTCTAAAGGGAGGCCGTTTTGATGACAGAAAAGCAGGAGATGTTTCCATAAAATTTAGTGATTCGTCTGATTTAGTGATGGGTGTTGGTGTGCATTGACGTTCGCTCTTATTTTGTTGTGTTCGGTTTAGCGCCGCCTGAGCTCTTTTGTGTCTCTGCGGTGGAGTTGCGATCAAATGCTCCGCTGAATTTCCAGCCTGGTGTTGTTTAGAGGTTTGTGGAGTATTGATCCTGGGGCTAAATCATCAAATATTCCGTCCACACACCCTTCTTTTAGAGTTTGCTTTTTGGGATCCTTTTAGCCAGTTTCAATGTGAGGGATGCTTTAGTTCTTGGTATGGTTGATCCTTTTTCTGGGTGTTGAATATTGCCTGATTTTTTCTCTGGGTTTGATTTTGTTCGCTTCACTGAGTCCTGGGTCAAAGTTGGTCGTCTTTTTTTCGAAATCGACGTCTCTTCTGCAACAATCCTCCCAACGAAATTCAAGTATAAGTTCATCCCACCTGACAGTTTCTAAATCTAAATAATCATTCAAATTTGGTTCATATGATAGAGTGCTTGGGATCAGATCTCAGGTTCTAATACTAAACAGAGAGTTTGGTTTAGGTCCAAAATCAGCGTAAAATGGTGGAAGATTTATTGTCTCTTGACGGCATATTCGCAACTGATAAATTATCAAATTTATTGAAGCCTTTTAATTAAATTGCCTTCGCGCCGCAGTTTTAATTCAAACCAAACGGTTCTTGTACTAACGTCTCCAATGGTCTAGTCGCTCAAGAGTAGTGAATTAGATTAGAGCTTCAATGAGCTTTTTATTCTTTTGATTGTAAACTAATTTTATATTGTGCCCGAATTGACATCTAAATTGATATAGTCTTATTGCACCCGGTATGAAATGCAATAACAGATAATTTTAGAAGAAACATTAAAAGAGTTTGTGCGTTTGCCCTATCACACAATTCAGCCCTAGGAATTTCCTAAGAGAAATCTACACATTCAAGGAAGTATACTTTTTGATCTTTTTCACTGTAAATTGACCAACGAATTCCATTAGAATTTCTTCAAATAACTTTAATGGTGCCCATCTATTAGTGGGAATTTTATGTTTTAAATTTTAACAGATCCTGACGCAGGGATTACACTTTGCTAAATTTGACTGCAGAAAATGGTGCTTGTAAAGCCATCATGCAAGGGACTGAATATTTCTAATGATTCGCTTAACGAAAGACAAAATTTTAGTAAGACTATTATTATTTGATTTGCTTGCCATATCGCTATTATTGAAAGAGTGTCAACTGAAAAAACTTTTGGATTCGAAAGAACAAAAATAAAACAAATACAGATTTTTATCAGCAATTTGGTCACCAACTTATATACAAACAGAAATGAACAAAAAAAAATTGCGGCAATGATCAGGAACTTAAATTTGCGATCAGACAACATGTCAGATAAACAACTTAAGATGAATGAACAATAATTAAATGATTTGCGTTTCAGTTGATGAAATTCAGCAAGATGTACAACATGTTAAAATGAACTAATTAAGGATTTTGAACAATTTTGATAATAAGCGGCACAAAATGAATGAACATCAGGTTTTTATATACTAATAGATCACACTCTTCATTGAAATAACTCATTGATTTTTGTGGCACAATTAGGGTTTTGACAAAGAAATAAATTATTTTTGAAAGCCTTTACAAAATATTTATTGAGAGCAGTCTTCAAGATAACTAGTTATCCTGTTTTCTTGTTTGCAAGGTCACCAGTATTCATTATCCATGCTAATCTTTTTAATACCGCAAATCTTCCAGACCATGGGTATATAAGATTTATTTCCCATTTGGATTAAATATTCTTGATATATCTCAGTTTCGATATTTTTAATCCCTAAAAAAAACAAGATTCTTTCTTCAAAAAAGAAGTTTGCCGTTCGTTTTTTCAAATTCAGTTCATTAAAAATAGTAACATAATTGACTGCGTATCAATAGTGCCAGTCCCGTTACACAATCAAGCAATTCAAAGTAAAAATATTCGGTTGATAACTTAATATATGTTTTGTTACAATAGCGTGTCAATCATACATAATCTTTCTTTGTCGAGGCAAAAAACACTGGATTGTTCTACTGATAACTTCAAGCGGCTTCAATTTGACTTTTTCATAACCCAAATTTTGTATTTGTACAGAATTCTCAATAAGTTTATTGGAAACGATCGTAGATAATTTCTGATTAGTAGAAATGAAAAGCTACCGGCCGAAAATGTTCACAATACTTTTTAATACTTTAAATCTTATAAACTCAATTCGCAATGGTTATTTTTGATGAAAAAAAATTGGGTACAATGAGTCAACTTAAGTTTTTTTGTATGGGCAACATTAATTGTTTATTATAATTGCAATAGGAAAAAGATTTCAAAAGAACAGAAACATTATGAGAGGAACTAATTTGAGAAATGATTTTGATTAACAGAAGAAGTTTTTCTGAGACAAATTTTACAATTTTTTTATTTTGATTCTAATTCAATTTAGAGTAGATCCTAAAGTCTGTCAAGTTTTTTCTAAAAACAATATAAAACGCATTTGACAATAGTTTTAAACTGAAAAAAAAGGTGTTGTCCTGAAAGTAAATATTTTGGCAGCTAAGACGCGTATAGCTGACAATTTTTTTAGCACTGTGTCTAAACAACAAAATATTTTTTTAATTAAAGTTTTCTTGAGTGAAATGGGTTTTTCTATTATCTAACTAACTTCAAACTAAATAAAAACGTGAAAAATGCCAAAAACATTGTGGAATTATTCTTGAGTGGTTACATTAATTTTTTTTGAAATTTAACGCTGACTTATTGTTCGGATTTACAATTTACAAATTTATTTGTCCGAAAAACGTTGTCGAGGATCTAGTTCCGTTGGTACAGGAAAATGAGCGGGAATTCGTAATTAGTTTAAATTTTTAAGGTCTTCCAAGCATAACTTTTCTTAGCAATCTTAGCGTCAAACTTATCCATTTACTTTGTTAAATTTGCGGCAAACCTGAAAATGACAAAATCAAAAAGCTGAACGGTTTTAAAAAATTAAAGTAATTGAGATAAAGGTCTGCGAGATAAAATTAAAAAAGTGAAATTACACTTGTTTTGTCAAGTTTTCGTTAAATATATTTCATGATTCGTGTTTTTAGATTTAATATTTTAGGTAAATGACTGTATAATTCGCAGCACGACCGGGTTAACGGAAAATATATTTAACCGATGAATAGAAGATAATAGTTTTTCTCAATTCTGTCCAGATAAACTGTTTATGTGTTTTTTTAGTAACAAATAGTTTAGGATACAAAACTTTTATCCCATAAATCTGTTCGAAAAAGCTTGAAATTATTGGATTCTGTTGAAAAAAAAAATACGATGTCGTATCTACTTTCCAATTTAAAAACTTTGTTTTTCGATATCAATGAAAACTTCAAATAACTACACTTGGTCCTTTACCAATCAAAATTGACAATGTATAACAACCCAACTGTGGTATTAGTTAACTCCATAAACTGCTAAAGAATTAGAGCTTAGGGGACTCGAACTTACATGCCCAGGCATGCTACCTTGGCACCAAAGCTATGCGGAAGTAGCAAATGTGACAGTTTCATAAACCTCAAGCTTGATTATTACAATAGGACGTTATTTGAGCTGTTTGGTCTGGAAAAGTGTTTTTCCTCATCTGTGGATGTCAAAATGATATCAATTTTGCTATTTTCATGGTTTTTTATCATTAATCTTTGTAGTATTGGTAACATCTTTGTTGTATGGGATACAAAACAAAGTGTTCCCTGACATTTATCATTACTAATTTTCAACGTTCTCCAAAACTTTTTAAATTAGATCATCATAATAAACGCACTTTCCAAACATTTTTTGGCCACAAAGCTGAACGATAACTTCAGACCAATTTCCTGCGAACATTTTCAAACTTTTGAAAATAATTACTTTTAAATTAGGACAGTACTAAAAACGATACGATAAGCCATAACATTGCAAACTGAAACTATTGAGACTAGTAATGAAATTTGAGATATTGCGTTCATGAGAAAAAAATTTTTATGGCTTGCCCATTTGCATTTCCTTGATATGCTGCTATTCAGCCATAGAATTAAGAAATCTTTTGGCTTTGGCGGGGTTGCCCTAAGAAACAACAAAGCTCAAATGCATATCTAAAAAAAGCTTGGCTGAAACCCTGCAATTAATTTTGTTATGATTTCTGTTAAGAAATGATATTGATATATATATATATATATATATATATATATATATATATATATATATGATGGCTATATGGCATATTTTTGATCTCTAATTACCAAAAAGTTATTTCAGTTTGTTAATAATCAATGTCCAATTTTAAAAAAATTTTCTCTTTCGACACCTTAAAATTAGTAACTAGTAACTCTAAATTTAGAAAAATAGTTAAATAAACTTATGCGGTAGTTTGTTGAAAAACAAGTTGGCTATAGTGCATCCAAGAATCTGTAAAGAGCATTCCTATAAGAAATAATTTTGAAAAATCCTTGTTTTCGCTGCTTTTTGTCTATTTCAATGAGCCAGATTTAATTTTGACAATTTATGTTGTTTTATGCCGAACTTTCGAAAAACATTGTTTAATTTTACAACCCGGATGTTATCACAATCAAGAAGATACCGAACTCCGAGTTCAAACCGAGATGTTGAATAATTTCAAGAGGGCAAAAATATCCTTGCGGTGATATTTTTTATCAACTCTTCACACGTTGACAACAGTTGCAAAACTAACTCCTGGCAGAAGCTGATTAGACTATCTTTTTCTGCCACTCTTTTGTCTCTACTATTCACATATATAAGAATAGTCGATAGAAAAGAGTGGCGGAGAAAAAAATGGATAACCTCAGTGCAGATTATGGACTCCGTCTAATATAATTGGAACATTCATTGGGTTCTATCAAGTTATTTCATCGGTAAGATATGCCACTGTTGTTAAGCAACAAGAGCTGATGAGCATTGTTAAGTTGGATTGTTAATCTAGTGAATCCCTCAGTGAACGAAAAGAATTTACGATAAGTCCTCATAGCCAACAATTGCGCAAGCAAAATTGCTTAATTTTGTGGATTTTAAATGACCTCAAACAATTTCCTAATCTCATTGATCAAAAGTTTTGAGCTTACTAAAACAATTTAAAAAATATTAGTAAGTTTTTTTCAGAAACTAATGAAAGCCGTTAATTGGAAAAACAAATATTTAAATACGATCGTCTACCCGTCCGAAGGAAGCCCTTCAGACCTGCAATTATCCAGAATATGTCTTGCGTCTACAAAAACAACGTCAAATATGACAAAAATCAAATTAATTTACTTTTGTTGAAGCAAGGTCGAAGTCAGTAAGGTCATAACGAATTCTTTAAAAACATTAGATTTTGTAACACCAATCTCATTTGAAACCTTTCCTTGACACAAAATAATGTCATATTTGACCTGTAATAAACGAGAATAGGCAACAAAAAGACAATAATGAAACAAAACTGCGAATTTTTTTTTATTTTGAAAAACATTTCTTTTCAAAGTCATGAAAGCCAACAGCTATCTACTAATATCAGAATATCGGCTCATCTATTTGTCCATGAAAAGCCAATGGAACCTGTCACTATACAGGAAAAATTATTTGACTAAAACGGCAAAGTGAAAACGACAACTCAAGACAAAGACAAAATTCAAAAAGTTCAAAAAAACTTCAAGAAAGAAGTGTCGAAGCCGCTAAAAACCATAATCTATATCTCTCAGTTTTTATTATGTTCAATTGCGCCCTATTTTGAACGCCAATAAGGTGATATGAGAACTGCCATTAATGTGATAATGTGAAAAAACTGGAAAACGTGAGAATCTGGAAAATATCAGAAAAATAAAAAAAAAATCTGAAATCTAGTAGTATCAAAGAAAACATCTAGTAGCATTACCCAGAAAACAAACACTTCAGGCTTAATACTGCAATAGATCTTAAATTGTAAATCACTAGAAAGAAACATCATTCTTTTTTTGCTGACACTAAGCAAAAAGATGACCAAATTAAGAAAAAAGTAGAGGAAAATTTCACTAAGCCATTATTAATTTAAAGATCAATTATTTTTACAAGGACCATAAACTTTCAAATAAGTCACAATTATAAGTCACAACGACCATAAGCTTTCCAGTAAAAAACTAAATGCATTAATTTGGAGCTGTTTAGAAAGCCAATCATTCCTGAGTTTTGATTTGATATGTTCTGTTCTTTAGTTAATATAAAGAAAGATCTAATTTTTTTAAAAAGCGACCGAATGATTACAATTCGAATTCATTTTGGATTGTAACAGTCCAAGTTTGGTCCAAAACTGGAACTGCTGTTGTTGTTTGTCCGTTAGGAATACTTAATTTTTCGAATGTCATAGAAAAAGATAACTTGTTAGTTTAAAACTTGAAAAAATTGCAAAGTTTTAATTACAGAAAACTCTCAACGGGAATTGAAGTAGGAATAGCACCCCTTTGAGTCTACGAAGATTGTATTAGTGTTGTTTGGGGGTGTACTTCCGGCCATTTTAATCAAAGTGAACTAAAGAAGCTTATTTCGTACTGTTTTTGATGAAAAAGGCTGAATTTTGAAATATTTAGCCCAAATTTTTGACACAAAAATTTAAAAAAACACTTTTTGTCTCTAAAAATAAAATCAACAACACTATTTTTAAAATTTTTAACAAATTTTAGCAAAATTGACGAAAATTTAGGCAAAAATTCCGGAAAATATGAATAAAAACAACGGAATTCACTCTAATTTTCTCAGAAGTTTAAACCTCGATAACTCCCTATAAAAAACGAGAATAAAAGAATCTTTTTAATTCCAATTTCAACGCTGGACGAGCTTTCCAATGATACCAGTCTCAACTCTCTACGATGAATATATCGATCGGCGAAAATTGTCTGAACAAAAAAAGCCCAATTTGAGTATATAGTTCCCCCTCCCCCTCAAGAGGGGTCGGTACCACAATTATTAAGACTAAATGAGAACTTCAACATCAAAAGCATGGAAAGCGTTCAATTCAGTCGTTTCGTTAACTTGATATAGGTTTTTTTACTCACTCAATATTGTTTTTTAACCATGAAACTAAACTGTAATTGTTATTGAGAAGCGCGATCTCGTTTCTGCATGTTTTAGATGTTACTGGTTGAACGAACACTCCAGTAATCAACTACTAAGACGCTTCTTTGAATGCAGCTGTACAAACTTAATTTTGCATTTAGAAAATTAAGCATCAAGAATACAAGAATCATAATACGTACAATTCAGTTTAATACTACTCTTTATGATAGTCAAGAGATAAGACAGCAATAATATACGTTTAATTTTTTGCTAATGTGAATTATTGGTAAATCATTTTTTAATTATGATTTCGAGGTTTCGAATTCGTCGTTATATTCAGCGGAACTGGTCATTTATTCTTCTATTATCTGTTGGAGGCTTTGCCTTGTGGAAATTGAAATGTTAGTATTGCATTCTGTTGAATGTTGTTTCCGTAGTAATAAAGATTTTTCAAACAACTTTTTGATGAACAAATTGCCGTGGTTGTGAAGTAATTATTTCGTGGTCGCAAAATTCCAATCATACGCTTTCCTTGAAATTTAACAGGCAATTTTTTCTTATTACTCAATTTTTAGCCTTTTTACTCAATTTTTATGAATTGTTTTAAATTATCTGCGCTGTTTTTGACAATAGATTCCATTTAGATGGGGTTAATGATGGTGCTCATGGAGGAGGAGGAATGAAACGGGAAACAAGGAACTCGAAAAACGGGATTAAAGAGAAAATGTAAGTATGCACATCATTCTTCTTTGTAATTGTGCAATCGGATACAGCAAAAAAAAAAAAGAAAAAAATCAAGTTTTCTGCTCAAACTTCTTTTGATCATTGATAATCGAAATAGAATGTGAAAGAAACGTGATTCAACTCATAAGAAAAATTGATCGTTACTTTCAACTTATATATATATATATATATATATATATATATATATATATATATATATATATATATATATATATATATTTTAAAAGACACAAAAGTTGAGCTGATCAATATAAAAAACTCAAGAAATGATTTAAACGTAGACCAAAAATGAATCAACTGAAATTTTGACCAGATACATGGACAACTCATTCTCTATATTGAATCAAATTCTTAGTGACAACTAAAGGGCTAATTTAATTATTTTCTGATGAATGAATTTTTATATTTTCTCATAAAATTTGAAGTGCCCGTTGTCACATACCGTTTCTCTCGATTTAAAATTTTGCAGTGCTGATGAATACTTTGATTAAGTGCTTCCCTTCATTAATAATCAAGACATTTTTTAAACTAATTTGTCATAACGGTCTCTGCAATTAGATAACTAACGCGAGCTCCACCAAAGCACATAATTGAAAACAATTGAACTACCAAAACATGAACTATAAACTAAAAATATATTTGAAATAACAAGAAACAGACCCCAAATAGGATATTACAAAGATTTGCTTTGATTGGACTTCAAAAGACGGCACAAGTTGAAATGCTGACATCAGTTTGTTATATTTTATAGTGAATAATGATGGCTGAAATAAAGAACAACAAAAACAGCAATACGCCAATACGTCTTTTGAATACTTACAACACAAAAAATAAACTGTTTTCTTTGTTTCTGTAGTACTAACAAAAGCAGGTTCCTTATAAAAAGGAGTATTCCTTATTTCCGAATCAGCAACTTTCCCAATAGAAGAAAGAGTCAAATCCCAAAAGAAGTTTTAAATTGCTGTATAAATTCAGAAAACTTTGCATCTTACGTAGAATTGAGCAGTCCATTGTAGCTCAAACAACGAGGATCCCTCAGTATTGGGTTCCACTTCAATTTGTTTTGAGTTGTTGATTGATTTCAAGTCTTCTGAAATTGCTGAGATAACTTCATTGTTGTTGCTTATCCATTTCTTCCGGGAAATCCATGTTGTGAGTGGAGAGGTTGTAGTTGATTGAAGACTTCAATAGATTCTTCAAAGATTTTCACAGATTTGATGAAATGGTCCAAGCAGAAGTTGTTTTGTTTTGACTTTGCTGCATTTGGGCACTCTTCTTCGCTGTCGAGTCCCACTCGCATGAGAGTATAGTTTGCACAAATTAGAGAACTCTCAGCTACCAATATGTGACATTGATATTCGTATATTCCTACGGGTTTGTTATCTCTTGGGCGCCATAGAAACCTCAAACAATTTCTATCCCGTTCAGGAACTTGCAACTGGCGAAACATCGGTTCAAAATCAGCTGTCAAAGCTATCTGTCCTTCGCGAAATCTTAAAATCTGCAATCAACTCCTGTAGCTAATCAGGTCCTGCAAAAAACTTGTCATTTTAGCATATCTCTTTGTACTTTGATGCAGCATTGCATACACGTCTTGTTTGGGAGGTTATTTTTGAGGTTATCACTGGATTGTGTCCCAAATACCACTCTTTCCCGAAAGTGGTTTTCACTCGTCTAATATTTTTCAGAATCCTTCTTCTACACTTGTTCCTGTTGACTGTTGATACAAACTTTTCGGGGTTTGTCCTTTTGGGAATCTACGCTTCAGTGAGTAAAGCTGACTCAAGGTTGAGCTGTAGTGGTTAGGTGGGTTTGGTTCTGGTTCACTCAACAGTTTTCCTTTTTCGTACCGCCCGCCTGTAAACCTTGTCGTACTCTCCAACATTTTTCGTGTCCACAGTTTGGTCTTTGACTGACTGAAGCCGTTAATTTTGGATTCATAAGTTTCTATGTCCCGCAAGATTTGGATAATCTCAGCCATTTTCACTTCTCCTGTGAAGGCGAAAAGACAAACAATTTGTCTTTTTGTGCTCGTCATGGGTCCACTGACAAGCCTTTATAGCTCTGCTAGAAGGGCGGAAGGTTTACTTCGTGTTCCTATCTGGTAGTCTAATGGAAGTTGTAGATCATAAGCAACTTGACCAAGGATGATGCCAGCATCCATCAAGTTGAAGCTTTTGTTGGGTAGAGCACTCAAGCGATTAAAGCTATGCTTCAGCTTGTTGTAGTCGTAGTTTGTTTTGCAAAGTGAGATTGACGGGAGTGCAAACGCTTCAATTGAATGCAGTCCCTCTATTCTGAATGCAGTGCGTTTTTCTAGAGGAAGCTTTTCTGTCTTCAGATGCTTTGTTCTGTGTATGCCAGCTAGGTTGAAACTAACATCGGAGTCTTGAGCTTGTAACTTCTCTTGCACAATTTGATAGATGAATGAAACCGTTGGTTGTCGAGGACAGCAAATGTGTTCAAGTTGTTGCCAACGCTTTGTAATGAGACAGGATCGATCTGAAGAAAACCCGTAATTTCGTTTCTCTAGATGATTGTTGCTGCGTTTACATTGACTGCGTGATTGCCCTCATCAAATTGGTTTTTTGAGTTAAGCAATTGGCTGCGCTTCTTGATGCATCCCTTCAAACCGCGCGTTGATTTTACAACCTCTGATTACAAATCCTTTTCCTAGACAACTGTAACATAAGCGTTGCTTTCTCACTGCTGCATACCGATCGTTCCTACTCATGTTCCTGGACAAACGGCAGTCCCAATTTTTGTGAGTGCCATTAACTGGCGGACAGTGGTTAATTTGCTTCTAGTGCATTTCTTTCACGTTCGATCAAGAACTGAAGTTCCACGTTTTCGAGAACCATTTGTCTCTGTTTGTGCTTCTTCAGTTATCTTTCTTGCGCTCTCACTTGAAAACTGAAAACCTTTCATAAACGAATACCATTTCAGATAGTCGTTTTGCAAATCAAATCAAATCAAGCAGTCTTCATCTTCATGTTTATCATCAACATAGAACCAAAACTTCTCCTTGAGAACTTTAGATAATTTATCTACGGACTTCTACAATGTAAAGCTTGATTGCAGATCACCGAACCGCTTGTACTCGTTGTGCAAGTTCACAAATAATTTGAAACAATAATCGGAAAAAAAACAAATCAATTTTGTTGAGTTGCGAGGTTTCACTTGACTAGCCTAGCGAAGTCTCTCCAGCTGTGCATCAATGGACACATGAAGCCTCCCAAATTTCACCTGATTATTTGCTCCATGCAGCACCATAGAACTGTCCAGAAATTCCCATTCCAAAGATTGCTGCCCCTGCCTTGCTTGTCTTCAGAGCCTTCAGGTGGCCCATCTTCTCTGATTATGGTATTGGGCTTTGAGCTTTGATCCACTGTAGCAAGGAACATACTAGACCACTCCAGCCATTCGTGAGAGTTTCCGTCGGAATTTTTCATCTTCTGCTTTGTTTGGTTAGTGCTACCTGAATAACCATCATTGTATCGTAATACAGCTCGCGGGAAAATGCCTCTGTCATCGACGCGTGATCCTTGGTCTTCTAGTTATTACTGATGAATGGTAACTTGGACTGCAAAATCGTGAGAACTGACTATGCCTGTTCAATTCAGTGGCTCCCTCGAAGCTGGCTGTTGATCGATCTGGTGTTAGAATTTGCCAATTCTACAGGCCCAATCGGAGACATCTTTTTGAGGTAAAGTTTAAGGGTAATTTGTCTCGAGCATTTCCAGCTCTAGTTTTCTCCATTCAAACCATTCCTGTTCCAATGGTAACTTGGTTTCAAAATTGATATCAAATTTCTTCATTCGTTCGTCAAGTCTTTGCTTTGCTGAAGATGTTCCCAAAAAAATTCTCCATATCTTTCACGCGTGCTGATTCTCTATTTTGTACTGTTTGGGCAACTGCGTTGTCCGTTGTAGAGCTGTCGTTACTCTCGCTCTTTTCTAAATATTGAGTCGGGTTTTCTAGATGTTGAACAGTCTGTTGGTAGAGGACCTTTAGTTTCGATCTCAATCTTAAATTACTTTGTAGCCAAGCCTTAGTACAGTGCTAACTTTCTCACAAAATCTTGAAGCGTCTTGTCATATGGGATTTGTGCTGGCCGTTAATTTACGACTATTGCACACGATATGTTGATAAAGCTTAAAATGCCGGGTTGCTGTTCTTTTTTGCTCAGCTTATTACCATTAATCAGGGTTCGCACTTCAATTTCTTTATTGAATTGCAATTTTCTGTCCGCCTCAGTGGCTCTCTGCTGTTCATTTGTTTGATTTTTTATGGGGGCCTTAGGCAATCTCTTCATCAAATCGGACATCAGTTTGGTTTCCACTGTCCGGATCAGTGGACAAATGGAACGGCTGCTCTCCTATCGAAGACAAGGAGAACTTTGCCGCCCATTTCATTTCAGCGGTTTCAAATCTGTCCGGATATTATGTTATTGCAGTTCAATTATGTGATAGATCTTATGATTTATACGGTAGATTACTGTTGCGATAGTTAATAATAATTACTCCTGATAACTAATTGGTCAGCTTTGCCTTTCAACCTTTTGCTTCGCTCAGAGTACAAAATTTCAAATTGAAACAATCAAATTCTGCTTGAGTTTTTTTGTTAATAACTCGATGTATAAATCGGAATTTTAAATTTGTTCATATTTAGTTCCATAGTAATAGTCTATTGTATTAAATTCAATAATAAATAACGAGATTGTTTACGTAGCAAAGTTCCGCGAACACGTAGAAAAATCTTGAATGGATTTTTTATTCGCCAAAATATCTCAATTCTAGTCTTCAAACGGCCTCTGTAAAACCAATATTGACAATAGGCTAGGCCTCATTAAAACCAGTGAGAGAAATTAATTTTATGCTTGGCATAAAATTGCTCTTACTTAGGAACTTTATTCTTCATAAAGAAATTTTTGAGAAAATCAAAATTATTTCTCTTTTCAGGAATTCAAAGTTATGCTGTACAATCACAAAGATGATCTTCAGTAATATGATGAGATAACAAGTAATTCACCGCTCAAAAATGTGCTAAAATACGTACTTCATGTTAGCTTAATATAACTAAAATTGCAACATTCTACTGATTTTTGGGCAGTTTTTGGAGCTCCTTTTATGCCGCTATTCACGTGGGTTAACTTGTCAAAATTTAATCTCTGAATGGTTGTAGATAAGGATGTCAAAGAAAGGTGAACCGTTTTATATAGCGTCACTTTTTCGGTGAAAATTTCATGTCCTAGGAAGTTTGTTACCCATGTAGAAATTTTGCCGAATCATCTGTATCAGTAACAGGTTGGTTCCCAAACTAATCGCAAAGAGTTTGATGCAACATTGTTAAGTCGTAAAATTGCTTTGCTGATGTTGATAAAGTTCGAGCTTGAGTTTCACTCCATGCATGATGATCTAGTACTAATAGTTGTTACTAAATTTAAATATTGACAGAAGTTAAGAAATCAATTTGACTTCGATAGAATGTAGCATTCATTTTTGCTTGTCATGCTATTCTAACTTCAGTTCTTGGTTTGACCTTGAATTGATCTCTTTAGCTTTTGAGCCTAGCCGCAACATTTTTATATGCTAGATGGTGGTTGTGTAGAAACTCAGTATGTGGTTTATAAAGCTAACAAAGTACCAAAGTGACCGGAGTATTGGTGCAAAGGCAGCATGCCTGGACGCAAGTTTGGAGGCAGTACGGTTGATTAGACGATGCCTAAATTCAATGGCAACCTGAATTCCAACTTCTTAGTAATCATACAAATATCATATACGAAATCCACATCTAACTTACTTCAGTTAAAACTTACTCTGGCCTTGGATATATTTTCCGAAATATCATGAACTTTAATTTTTTTCAAGTGTTTTCGATGAGATTTTCTCTTCTACAATGCCTGTTTGTTTTAAGAGTTTTTGGAGCAATATTGGTTTGTTTTCATGGTCAGCTATATGGCTCCCAAGTTACCATAGACTCCATATATGGCTTTGATATGGTTGCCAGGAAAGGTAATTATTGTGGTCAACCCGGGAATGACCATGGTTGTTTAACCATCTATTCATAAAAATATGTATGACCCCTTTATCGTTTCCCAGAAATCATACAAATCATATATGACCTTGTATACGTATCACAATTTTTGTATATTTTTGTGAGATTTTTTGAGTTACCTAATACTTTTGTTACACCGTGATTTATCCAAAAAAAAAATAGTTGCAATATGTAAACAAAGCTGAGAAATTAACGCAAATAAATGATGAAATATTGAAGTAAATTGAGTGCTCGCTCTTTCGTCGTTAAAATACTCGCTTCATTTAGAATACGATCGGATACGATATGTTCATGATAAATTGTTTGCTCATTTCTGTCAACCCAGAGGGGAACAATCGCAAGGGAGCAACCCATCCAGAATAGACCCTGACCTTGAAGTACACATGGTGGCCCTTCCGGATAACCCCAAACTGGTGGGCCAGGACTACAGGGCAAAGTGTCCGCTGAACTTCAACTGTCACTTCCACAAGGGTCCACAGGTCAAAGTGGAGAATATGGATCAATATGACGTCATTGTGGGCAGAGGTCCACCCGGAATGCAACAGCTGAGAAAGTAAGAGCCGCTTGTTACTCTTCAGAAATTGACAAATAAATCATGGAAAACCGAAAGCTTTATCAAAATGGATACCCGGTCAACTTTTTCCAATCAAAATGAGTTGAACGCGTCCCAGGCTGAGGTGCCAGACGGAAGCAAGTATGTCCAGACCGTCCCAGACGGAAGTTGCCTATGTCCAGACTTTCGTGCGTTCGCCAGAGTACGCTCGTAAGCATAAAAGGTTAGTTTTTTAGTCTGGACATGAACGCACGAATTTTCGTGCGTTCATGTCCAGACTTTCGTGCGTTCACCAGACTTTCGTGCATTCATGTTCAGACTTTCGTGCATTCATGTTCAGACTTTCGTGCGTTCATGTCCAGACTTTCACGCGTTCGACAGACTTTCGTGCGTTCATGTTCAGACTTTCGTGCGTTTTTTGATGTTTCCAGACTATGTAAATTTGAACGCACGACGCCCCCCTCGTGCGTTCATCTTCGGTCTGGACATACTTGCTTCCGTCTGGGACCTCAACCTGGGGTAATTTTAAATGGAGGATCGTGGTGCTATTTCGTTTACCCCAAGGTCAAGGTGTCAACGCTAAAAATTGTTTTAGAAAGCACGATTTGAGAATTGTGAATGCGGTGAATGGATGTAAGATTTACGGTTTTTAGTGGTTAATACGGTCAAAAAATGAGCTAAAAACCGCAAATCTTACAAAAATTAACCACATTCACCGCCAAAGGATGCGGCTGCACTGTGGTGATTTTTTTTAACGTTATTTTTACCGCATTCCATACATTAATTTTTTGACAAAATCTCGACCTGGGCAATCTTAAAAATAATTTTTTCCAGCGAGGATAATTTATTTTAAATTCACCCAAAATTGTGAAAAAACCAGAACGAGTTCAACAAAACTTACTCCAATTAATAGACAAAAATTATTTCACAATCATAGTACAGGAGAAAGAGGAATTCAAACAGGTTTTCCCTTAATTTTCCCATAGTCTACATTTGAAAATCTTTAGCCATGCAAGCAAACTGGAAATATTTTTTCGTTTTTTACAAGGGAAAACCCAGGAAAAAGACGCTAAAAATCAAAAATTGAAAACAACATTTGTTACCTCAAAAAAAGAGCAACAGGACCAAAAAGTAATCCCTTGTCACCACAAGAAGGACCTTCATAGAATCCTTGAAAGAAGGACCTTCTATAGAATCTATACGAAAGTTGCAATTTTTGCCGCAGTTAATTTTGGCGAGAAAAAATCAGAATCAGGAGAACAATTTAATGATGTTTTGATTTTAACAACTACTTAAACTGTTGTGATATAAGGACCAGGAACAAAAATTTACTTAATGCAAGAAAATTGTAAAACGTAGCACACAAGTGATTAATTTCTTATTCAGTTTTCGTACATAATTCCACAAAAACGTTCAAGAGTTTATTTGCAAAGGTAATAAATAACTATACTCATTGATAGCGAGCAGAGAATAGTTAGATCGTTTTAAAAACTTTGCTTGATTCACCGTAAGAGTAATTTCCACCTCTGACTTTGTTTATTATATAGTTTTCAAATTGTTTTCGAATGGGTATTAGCTCGAAAAGTCAATACATTAAAAAATAAAATAATTTTCCCATAATAGATGTAAAAAAATTGTCTTCGGGTTCTTTAATTTTTTTTGTTTGTGTTTGAAATGTGTTCTCTTACATTATTCACAACAAACTTTCAAATTATAACAAGCCTCAACAATAGGTAATGTTCACCAAACTTTTAGAGAAGAGCAGTATTGGATGAAAATTTAAAAACGAAAACATGATATTGCCACTGAATGCTCAGTTTTGCTTCCCTTAAAAGTATATCCTGCAATTACGCAGAAATGTTAAGCAAATGTTCGGTATTTTCCTCGAATAAAATATATAGGTCAAAAATTAAATCTGATCAGACCGCCCAAACCATAAAACCACAGTGATGTCTGATCTTTTCTTGTGAGACTAAAGTGAACTCTGATCAGAATTTTCTGTACATAAAATCATTCCTGCCCGTCCCAAACCAAAGTCGCTTCTAATTATAGACTCAACATATATATATATATATATATATATATATATATATATATATATATATATATATATACATACATATATATATATATATATATATATATATATATATATATATATATATATATATTTGTCTATGCCACTGTCCATTTTTTTGCAATCATTTTACCCAGACAACTGTCAATACCTACATGCGATCTACACTGCCTCTGATTTTGGTGGACTACAACAATTTGACAATCAGACCCGCTTGATCTCGAATGCAATTTAGATACATTTACGCTCCGAGTAATCTGACCATGCACTGGCGCTGAACGCAGATCAATCTCTTGAAATCACTTGCTTGCATAACGATTAAAGTTTGCACCCAAAATTTCAATAACAAGAAAACGCAAAATGGAAGGTGTTTTAGTTTTTAAGAAATATACGCTAACGTCGATAAACCGTCTCTTATGCGATTTTTGCAAATTTATTAAAGAATTATACCCATTAAGAGCGTGCAGAAAAGAAGTAGAGTGTCCTAAAAGCTTTTCTTTATTCGCAATATTTCTTGATTCAGAGAATTGTCCACCTCTGACTTTGTTTATTATATAGTTTTCATAATGTTCTTGAATGGATATTTGCATGAAAAGTCAATACATAAACATAATGCAAGAAAAGTCAACACCTACATCCAATTTACGCTGCCTCTGACTTTGGTGGACTACAACGATTTGACCCTCAGACCCACTTGATCACGAATGCATTTTAGATACATATACGCTCAGAATAATCTGACCATAAAATAGCGGTGAAAACGGAAAAATCTCTCAGTGTCGCTATTTTGCATAAGGAATAAAGTCTCCACCCAAAATATCAATAACAAAAATTCAAAATAAAAGGTGTTTTACTATTTAGGAAGAAAAAGCAAACATAGAAAAACTGATTTCTTTCGCCATTTTTGCAACGGTAATAAAGAATTATACCAATTGAGAGGGAACAGAAAAGAATTGGATTGTCTTAACTGTTATTTTTTGATTCAAAGTATTTTCCACCTCTGACTTTGTTTATTATATAGCTTTCATATTGTACTTGATTGGATATTGGCATGAAAAGTCAATATTTTTAAACTTAAAATAAATTTTTCACATAATAGATGTAAACAATTTGTTTTTGGGTTCTTTAATTTTTTCAATTTGGGTTTGCAGTGTGTTCTTTTACATTAATACACACGAAACTTTCAAATTACAACAAATTTCAACATAAGGATATGCTCACCAAAGTTTTAAAAAAGAGCAGTATTGGATAAAATCTCAAAAACGAGAGCTTGACATTGCCACTAAACGCTCAGTTTGGCTTCCCTTAATAGTATATCCTGTAGTTAAAGTTTGCACCCAAAATTTGAATCACAAAAATTCAAATCAAAGGTGTTTTTCTATTTAGAAAGAAAAACAAACATTGAAAAACTGATTTCTAATGCCATTTTTGCAATTTGCTGGCCACGAATCTGAGCACAGTCAGTTTTTCATAGGAAGCGTCTTCATCTGCTGTTGTAATTTCTACTTATAAAGGGGACTGATTATTATTAGCGGATGGACTTCTTGCTTCTGATCAGAGATAGCAGACTCGAATTGAGTCTCTGATCACAATGCTAGTTTATTGTTTGCTCGTAGTAGAGCCATTATATGTTAACCAACCATTTAGAAAAAAGAGCACGTGTCATGACACGGTAAATCGTTATGAAAGAAATATTGCATGTGCTTCTGGGGGTGCAAATAGTATGCACCCACTAAACTGGGGGCACAAACGGAAAAGATCCAAAAATTTTGATGTAAAAACAACAGAAATTTTGTTGATTATCCCAGATCAAAGTGTTTTCTTGTCACACTCAACCGAACCTATTGTCCAGACTTGGTGTTCACGAAATAGCCTCTGATCAGACTCAACTCAGGCCATTGTCCAGAATTTGTACTTCCGAAAACAGATCCACACCCTGTAATTTCAGTCGCAATCCCGCCTTGCTTTCTCAAAGATGGTCTGATCAGAGGTCCCTATGCTCTCGGACCTTAATCTGTGTCAGACTCATTGACAAACTTCAAAACTAACCTTCGGAAAAATTCAATAGGAACTAGCTATAGCTTTCAAAAATGAAAACCAAACTCCGTTAGATCCTGCAAACTATTTGTTGATTACTTTTCCTTTTTCCTGACCAGGTTGTGGGAAGCGAGTGGCAAGAAACGGAACCCAAATCAACTTTGGATGTCAAGTCACGCTGAGCCAGTGTTAAATGGGGTCAATCATGCGGCTCTGGACAACAAAGAGTTCGACTCTCTCTTCAACTGGACCGCCTACCACTCCAAGAACGCCACATTTTACAACCGGATATTCCACGTCCGAAAAAACAATCATTTGAGTGAGAACTTTGACAGTATTGTTTGTTTTGGGGGCTAAGATATGTCAATGAAACAAGAAATGACCAATATTTGCTTCCTACCCAAAGTGAGATTTGCGACCCACGTGAACTCTGATCACCCGGGCCGAGGTTTCACCCCTATTCCACCCCTAATTAGCGGGGATTAGGGTGTAATCCGTTTTCCACTGTTATTTATCGGGGAAAAGAGTGTAAGATTGTAATTTTAAAAAATTACACTTTAATTACACTCTTTTGTCCACTCTTGTTACACTCTTTGTAAAGAGTGTAATTAAGGGTGGAATTATAATAGATTACACTTTTTTTCCACCCTTATATTAAGTATCAATTATTTTTACACTCTTTACACTCTTTTCCCGGTACTTTTGGGTAAAAACCTCGACCCGGGCAGACTGACTCGCGCCGCGCGTAAGGGGTACCATACCACCCAAACCAAAATCGGCTCAGATCAGAGCAACTTCAGTCGCGCACTGGGTTGACACACCCTTTTGGGTCACCCACTAGTGGTACTCCAGGCTGACGATTTTAACTGTTGAAGTAGCAGTAATCATTGGTATAATGCATTGATTTCAGGCATAATAGACGTCAATTTATAAGGTTGACTTCTTCGTTAAAAAATACTAGTTCCAAACAAAGAAAAAACTTTAGCTCAGCAGCAATTACGAGAACTTAGTCTTTGATGTGATCTTTGACCTTTATCAAGTAAAATTGAGAAGTTCTCTTCAAAAAACAGTTCACTCAGGGCTTAAATATCTCTTCGTTGTTTCGTTTAGCCTAATGATGATTAAACCGCTATTAATGTCACTTTCGGACCAGTACCTCAAAGTGTGATAAGAAAGCCACAAGCAAGTACTCCACTTTGTGTAGGAACGTCCTTTGGGAGTGAGACTTTTATTAAAAAAAAATTTTTCACTAAAAATTGCTTAAGGTTTTAAATCCCGACTTTTTTTCCTCATTTTCCCGATTGTTCTTCTACTTTTCTTCCAGTTTTATTCTCACCTTCAAAAGTCTTAAGCTCAAAAGTCTTTACTTTCCGCTCAGTTTTATCCCTCATCTTCAAAAGTCTTAAGCTCAATTTAAAGCCTTCCTGCCTCAAGTTCGCAAAACGGCGCTGGCCGAAATGGGCCAGTTAAGTGCACTTCTCTCTGAAGCACGAAACATTGCAGACGAAACATAACAAGATGCACAAGACTTCGTTCAAGTCAAAAACAAACGAAAACGAACCCGAAATTATCAAAACACCAACTCAGAAACAATCAGACCATTGATAAAAACGATTAATCCGAGACCAACACATGTTCATTTTGCTCGTTTGATAAGAAATAACTTTCCTCAACTCAAAATCAATTGCATCAGAGAATTTCCAAACAACAATGACTTCTTTATCAAACCCGAAGACCAAACCACAAGAGAATGTCCGATGAACGCCTCAAATCTTCAACTTGTCTTTCCAAACACTTCTATCAACGCAAGAAACACTCTGTCAAAAGCCAAACCTAAACCCAGTTTTGTAATTGTAAATGTTCATCAGAGCATACAAGAAAACGAAGTGAAGGAAGAACTTCTCAACAACAATGCTATGAATGTGATCAAGGTGCTTCGGATTACAAGCAGGGCCACCGGAAAACCAACCAAAACTGATTCGCGCAATAACTGATTCCTCAAACCATGTAACTGCAGCAGTCAAACATGGCGTTAAAATAGGCTGGTTGCTCCACCGCTGCGAACCAAGTAAAGAACCACCTCACGTTAAACAATGCTTCAAATGGCAAAAGTTTGGTCATTCAGCAAGCGATTGCAAAGACGAATTGAGATGTCTACGATGTGCAGGCAAACACACTGTGAAAAGTTGCAATGAATTGAAAGAACAAGCAAATTGTGCAAACTGTGGTAGCTCACACGCAACAGTGTACAGAGGCTGTCGCGCATATCAGAACGCTGTGACTGAAGCAAATAAACAGAAACAAGAAACAAAATACTCAAGTGCGGTTACAAGGAAAGATACTCAGAACACTCAGTCATCAACCACTACAAAAATTACTGTTCTAGTAGCTGAAGTTCTCAGTAATATAAGAAACATACTCAGTACGATGTTCTATAGCAATATTATCAGCGTCGTTAGCAACAGTGCCTCCAGAGTGTTTAACGAAAGGATAGATGGACAAGAAATTCACGATAACATCAAGAAGGCAAACCTAATGCAAACTGTTAACACAAACATGATTCAATCTAACAGCCAACAAATTCTTCAAAATGGACAATTTTACAATGGAACTGTCGTGGCTTAGAAAACAAAATTCATGAGTTGTTCTTGTTTCTGACGAAAGAAAACATCGACATTGCTTGTTTAAATGAAGTCAAGAAATGGCAAAAACGTTTCGTACATGAGAAATGTTTCATTGTAACAGAAGCAAAATCAAGCGACTTGCATGGGTCAGTTATCACTGCAAAAAAGGGCATAAATGTCAAAGAGGTCAGACCAATCATACCAAGAAAAACAGTAACGGACAAGCATTAGAAATAATTGGTGTAAACTTGGAAACGCCAATCATTGGAAACTTATGGATAATCAATGTTTACAATTCACCCAATTAAGACCTAAATACTACTGAAATTTTTCACAACAATCCCCAGAACGTATTCATATGTGGAGATTTCAATTCTTCTCATCAAGATCTCAATTGTACATTCAACACCGAAAACGGCGAAAAATTGCTGGAAATGATTGATGAAGGAAACTTCAAACTACTGAACAACGGTTATCCAACGTATCAATCTAATCAACATAGGAGCCAGAGCATGCTTAATTTACATTTCTGTAGTCTTTCAGTCCTTAAACATTTTGACAATTTTCAAGTATTAGAAGATTTTGGCTGCGACCACTCAGCGACACTTACCTCGTTAAAACTGAATCTTCAAGTGAAATTCGATTTAAAAGCAATAGTCGATTTCAAGAAGTTCAGAAAACATGCGAAAATCAATTACAAAAATTCCTGCTTGTACCCACCAAAATATCCAAACAAAGACAATCTGAATGAAACGAGCCACAACATCATCGAGCTTACTCATAAATCAATTGATCAGTCCTACGTAAATAAAATAAATCTTCAAATTAGTCCAGAGATAATCAAATTAATCCAGCAAAAAAAGATAACGAGGCAACTAAAACGTGCAAAGGATGACACATTCTATCGATTGAGAAAGGAAATCAATTTCTTGCAAAGAGAAATCAGAAGACCATTCAAATGTTCGATTGAAAGACAAAATAGAAAATTAATTGAAACAGCGAAACAAGCAGGAAACAAGGGGTTCTGGAAAGCAATCAAAACCATCACCAGCGATAAACATAAGTCAAGCGGATCACATTTACAAATAACATTAAAGACAAATGGCCTTAACTGACCATGAAAAATGTGAAATGTTCAAAAGCTTTCTGAGTGAGACAATGATAGAACACCAATACGAAAACGAAGTTTTACAAAAGCAGTTTCTCGAGAGAGAACAAAACACAAAATATCTATCAGAAACCGATTCAAATAAATAACTGCAGAAATCATCTTCTTAAAAGTTGAAGAGTTCAATGAAATTTTGAAAAATACAAGTAAATCACGCCCCGGGCCAGACAAAATTAGCTATCAGTTACTGAAGGCGCTACCAAAAAGCATTAAAGCTCTCGTAAGCATAATTATTTCCAGGCTCAATTAACAATTCTTACGTGCCTTGCCTTTGGAAAGACTCACAAGTAACAATGCTTCAGAGACCTCAAAAAGACAAGAAGAAAGCAGAAAATTACAGACCAATTAGCCTTACCAATTTTATTGCAAAGGTCTGTGAAACTGTTGTTAAAAATGTCATCCTAGACCACTGTGAAGCAAACAAAGTCTTTGGACCACAACAAAGTGCATACAGAGCAAACAGATGCACAACCAATAACCTCCTTGTTTTGACTCAGCATATAAGTGAAGCATACCAGAGGTCAAAAATGGTGGGATTTGTCTGCCTTGATGTCGAAAAAGCTTTTGATGCAGTCTGAAGATTATGTTTGATTTATGAACTGATTAAAATTAGAATACAGACGAAAATCATCAAATGGGTGAACACCTTCCTCTCACAAAGAAATGTTTACGTAAAATTTAAGAATACGAGAAGCGAGAAGTTCTCGCCAACAGCCGGGGTCCCGCAGGGTAGCATTGTGGCGCCCAAATTATTCCTAATTCATGTCTCTAACATTCCAGAAACGCCAGCAGAAATTTCTCAGTTTGCAGATGACTTTGCATTGTTTTCCAGGTCAAAGTCCAGTCAGTTAATACAAAGCAAACTCCAAGCCTCACTCAACACTCTCATAAAAAGGTGTGACAAGTTGAAAATCAAAATAAACCCGGCCAAAACAAAGTACATGCTATTCAAAAACCCTTCGAAAAGACAAACAAGTCTCAGTTTAAACATCAACGGAAAACAAATTGAGGAAGCCAAAACCATAAAGTTCTTAGGAATAACCATGACGCCACAACTAAACTGGAATGAACATTATAAAGACATCACAAGCAGAGCAAACAAGCGAATCTTCCAACTGCAGCGTCTAAGCGACCTCAAAGTTGAGCAGGAGAGTTTACTTCTGCTGTACAAGTCCTGGATCCGGCTCCAATTTCTATATGCAAACGCTTGCTGGCTAAACCAATCGCAAACGGTCATTTTAATCATGCAAAAAGCGCAAAACAGAGCACTGAGAATATGTTCGAGGAAACCTCAAGGGTACAGCGTGTAAAAGTTACATGAAAAATCGAACTCACCTACTATAAAAACATTCAGATACGGTTGGCAAAAGAATACATCAAGCGCGAGAAAAGGCAGAGAAAAGAAAAGGCAATGTCCAAAGAACAACTGCAAAGGCACATTAGAGTTTCTGATTGATTAGGCTTACTGATATTACAACCGTTTCTTCCTACTTACTGATTTAAAAATCAGTGATCACCGACTAAGACCCAAAGGATCCTTCGAGTCAAAGTCAGGATCTAATCTAGGGTCAGGAAGCTTCTTCGATCCTTTTGAATCAGAATCAGAAGTTACCCGCCATTTCTTAGGCTTTAAAATATGCTTCTGTCGCTTCCAAGCTCTATAAGCCTCCGACAGTCCATCCGGTAACAGCCCCTCAAACAGAGGAAGCTTCTCTCGGGCAATCTTCCGGGGATGCCTGGCTCCTTCGCCGAAGCTTTTGAGAGGAATGACCCGAACCATGCCATGAGGAAACTTCTCATCTGGAGGATGACTCTCGGGAGTAGTGCGTACAGGCATTTTGTTAATCCCCTCAAGCCTGAATGCTCAACATTTGTAAAACATACGATACAATTCGAAACCGGCGAAATTTGGACCAATGATTTTAAAGTATCTCATTTATGTATAACGAATTCAATTCAAAAATTGAGAGAAACTCATCAGCCACGATAACTGAATAAAGACAATTCTCCAGCAGAGACGTGTGTTTATTGGCGCAGCACATAATTATACTAAATGAAAAACACAGCGGGAGTTCGATCCCCCAACGCGCCGCAGCTGTCTCGAGCAAACAAACAAAGCTGATTAATTCTCAGCCCTTCTTCTAGTTTTAGTTCAATTCAATATCTTTTTTTCTTTCCTCTTTTACCTACTTATTCTTTCTTTCTTCCCTATCCCTGACAAAACTTACCTTTATGCCCAACAATGTTCAATAACAACTGCAAACACGGCTAGCCAGAAGTAATCAACGACAAGTAATCGCAATCAGGAAAAGCCAGTAAAAACCTTCCACGGTGTTTATAATGGCTTCGTACCCCAATAACAGTTTACAGTTTAGAACCAATGTCCCAAATTTAAACTCAAACTCAAAAACTCTTCAATCTGCTGATGTAATGAACTTGATTGTTGATGGTTGTACATGAATTTCCTTTGTGTGGTGTGAATCTCTTCGTTGTTTCGGGAACAAGATTTTTTCTCGGTTGGACATCTTGGTTCTTAGCAGATCTTCTAGACTATAGAAGGGATTATGATCAAACCGTAAAGCACTATAAAGGGCTGTGTTGACACTATGCAGACTCTAGAGCACGCTATGATGAGACTATAGACTCTGGGTGGAGCTATGATCAGACTTCAACAACTGTAGTAGTTTGCTGATCAGAACCTTCAGACTCTGGATAGAGGCCTGATCAGACTTTCCAGACCTCATATGAAAGGACCGTGTATGACCTGCCAGAATCTACGAAAGGGCCGTAGTTGAACCCCAATGCGCGACCCTAGATGGTCAGATCAGAGCTGGCTCTGGTGGGACACTTTAATGGGTAAAAATTATGATTTGAAGAAAAATTGGTTACCTATTATGCGAAGTAATTAAAAATGAATTCTTTGGAAGCGTCTAGAGGAACTATAAAACCCTATGTAAAAGGCTGCCTTCAAAATTTTGCTGGGTGTGTGGTACTGTTGTACCGTATTCAGTTAATTTGTACTAAATTATATTAAGTTTGTCCTTGCCTTAGTAAAAGTCATCTCTAACCATATTTCACTTAAGCTTATTTTACCGCCGACTAATAAGTCAAGTTTTCAGTTGTTCACACTTCCCACTTTTTGTTAAAATTCATTCGCTAAACTTATTTCTCATAATTCAGTTGTTCTTAATTTTCTCAGCTTTGCAGTTAGAATAATTCTATCTTGATTCGAGAAGGAATTCCACGTCGCCTCATTAGAACCACAATTGTAGCACTAGTGCAGAGTAAAACTAAAAGTGGTAATCCAACAATTTAGTAATACATTGGATTCGCGCCTCGAATCCAATTCAGATAATCTACAGCGCATTTGTGGCTCGATTACATACCTCCACAGCAAGAGGTATCACAATACGCGTTTTTCATCTTATGTTTAAATCAGCGTTAGTTCTGTTGTCATACGAAAAACGTTCAAAAGCTGAAGCCACGGTATCGAGAATTTCACCAGTTTTTTCACCAAAATTCTCAAAACTGACTACCAACTATTTTTTACTAATATAGAGCTCAAATGCGCTTTTTCTTTCTCTAAATCAATTCTACACAAAATTATAGGAAAAATATCATTGACACTGTTTTAATTAGTTAATTAGTTATTTAGTAGTAGAAGTACAATTGTTAGGAGACGCAATATTCTCTTTGTTTTCCTGCAAAAAGGTCCCGCTTCCGATTTATGGCCAAAGACTCAACAAACAGTGCAATGACTGTCCTTGAAGTCTATCTGTGGAACAATTTTCGTTTTGGTTTGTGCTTAACCTCCACCCGGGTCGAGGTATGACAAGCTGTGAATTTAATTTGGCAACAAATGTATTGACTGCGTAAAAATTATTGAAAAGGGCTAATTGTATAATGAATAATTAGTTCTAATCGCTGAAAAATCTTGAAAAAATATCAGCTTTTGTCACAGCATTTCCAACAAAATTCAGCACATGTTTTATCACATCTCTCACATGATATCAACAGTTCAAAAAGTTAACAACAAACGCATTAGGCGCTCTTTGGCATATAATATTCGGGTCTTTCCCATTATAGTCCCCCCCCCAGCTTAGTGGTCAGATAACCTATAGCCCCCACCCAATTATGGTAATTATACCATAATGGGGCTATAACTTCATTCATGGGGGCTATAATGGGAGAGACCGTAATATTCTTATTTAAATCTAAAATGCTTAATTCTCTTCTTTAATTTTTTGTTGCATCGGAGGAAAAATGTTTCATTTTTGGTATCCGAGACACAAAATACTCAAGGACCATTGTGATTATTGTGGTCCTCAAGCTTATCTTTCGCAAAAATTACAATTTAGTTGCTCTCTTTCTCATTCTATTTACATACTAAATTTTGTCCCCTTAGCTATGGAGCAAGTTAGGAGCGAGTACCGCAAGTACAACAAAACCAAAGCCTTCTGCTGGGCCATCAACAACTGCAACAATGGCTGGACACCCCGAGTCACTCTGGGACTGGAGATCATCCGGAAACTGCCAGAGAAGATCCACATGTTCGGATCAGCAGCAAGCAACTGTTTCAAAACAGCGGCTGAGTTTATCGAGAATCACGGATCGTTCGGAGGATCTGCTAATCCTGACACTAGCAGACAAGCTCATATGAGGGACTGCAAGTTCTACTTCTCATTCGAGAACTCAAATTGCTCTGGGTAGGCATCCTATACATATTCAATTGAAACCACAATCCACCCCCCCCCCCTCATCTTATATATATATATATATATATATATATATATATATATATATATATATATATATATATATATAGCAAAAAAATCCTATTCATTTATTACTGAAAAGAATCGGGGATCAAAAGAAAGCGATAGAGCTCATTTTTCTTTCAAAGTTCAACTACCTGAAAAATTTGAGTCTATTTTTGTGATGAACGATACAAGGGTCCAAGAAGTAGCGTATGATTACCCTTGTATGATGATGACATCATATATAACCCTTGTAGGCTTACAAAGGAATGTAAACCCGGGCAGCAGCCGACAAACTGTGGCCTCTTGCGGTCTGGCCAAATCAAAGGCCAAAGTCTGCAGAAGGCGCTGGCCATAATTCGCATTTTTTGAAAAAAAAAATATTCTAGATTTTTGGCCTAGGTGTGCTCGATACCCCAAATTGTGTGTTTCAGAGCTTAGTTTAGCGGAGATTGCTTCTACTTATTTGCGGGAGAAAAATTTTTGTTCGAATTTATAAATTAATCCAAAATTTTATAAATGTTTTATAAACTAATCCAAAAATTTACAATTAATTTATAAGATAAATCAAAGATTAACAAATAGTTATAAAATGATCCAAAGATTAACAAATAATTTATAAATTAATGCAAAACTTGTAGAAAAAGTTGTAAATAGTCATAAAAATGATGCATGTTTTTTTTGCAAATGTTTATAAACTAATTTACAAATTTTTATAAATGATCCATTATTTTTCGATGGGGGCTTATCAGAGCTGATTTTTGTTCCAGCTACATAACTGAAAAATTCAACAACCCCTTGCAAACATACGCAGTGCCAATTGTGAATGGGTGGTGGGCATCTTACAAAGAACAGCTTCCAGGGTCATTCATTCACGCGAAACAGTTCCCCACGATAGACGAACTGACCGATTATCTCGGGTACCTGCTAAGAAACGAGACTGCCTACCTGGAGTATCACAGGTGAAAGAGATTTAGCACAAAATTTTGAGAAGGATTCTGTTTTGAAGCCTTTTGTTAGCTCTACGGAACCAAAACGGATTTGGGTTCTTTCCCATTATACCCCCCAGCCCAGCTTAGTGGTCAAATAACCTAGAGATCCCATCATGGTAATCATACCATTATGGGGTGCTATAATTTCATGGGGGGGGCTATATTGGGAAAGAACCCGGATTTGAATCCGCTTTTATCTCTCATGGGGATTTGAATGTAGAAGCGAAGAGTTCCATCTCTAACAAATTTTTATTTTTTTAAAAAAAAAAGAAAATTAATAATATTATGACTTTGGATGTGTTCTGTTTCGCCCGCTCAGCTTAGTGGGCGTTTAATTATTTTTACGCCCTCTTCCTGGAACACCTACCATTTTTACATCGTAACGAACTATAAAACAACACATGTGAAGGGGAAAAAACACGGGGGGAGGGGATGAAGCAGTAAGATCTAAGACTTTTCTTATAAAAATGAAAATCCACTTTAGATTTGAAATTTTCACTTCTTTATAAAAAAGACTTTGAGACTGTCAGTTTTGTGAAACGCTATGGTTACTGATAGAGAGGCTTAAAAAATGTGTTTTTTAGGTGGAGGACGATATACACAGTAAAACAGCACGAAGAGTCTAACATAGAGCGAGAGTGTGAAATGTGTCAGAAGGCGGCAGAGGTCAAAATGTCACTGAGGGGACCCAGTCCTCAAATCAGTACCATTCCTTCTCTCCTCAGCTACTTTAAAACTGACAAATTCTGCCACTGCAATCGACATTTATAATAAATCTTTTTTATGTTAATTTTGTAAAAATTAATTCACTTTTTGTATATACCGCTACGCAAAATGAAGCAAAAATGTTTTAAAAAAACAATTTTCTTTGAATTAGATCATTCTCGTTTCTAAGAAATTTTTTGTAAATTCATCCAATAACTTGGTTTTGACGTTGACTTAGTAAAAGTCATCTCTAACCATATTTCACATAAGCTTATTTTACCGCCGACTAATAAGTCAAGTTTTCAGTTGTTCACACTTCCCACTTTTTGTTAAAATTCATTCGCTAAACTTATTTCTCATAATTCAGTTGTTCTTAATTTTCTCAGCTTTGCAGTTAGAATAATTCTATCTTGATTCGAGAAGGAATTCCACGTCGCCTCATTAGAACCACAATTGTAGCACTAGTGCAGAGTAAAACTAAAAGTGGTAATCCAACAATTTAGTAATACATTGGATTCGCGCCTCGAATCCAATTCAGATAATCTACAGCGCATTTGTGGCTCGATTACATACCTCCACAGCAAGAGGTATCACAATACGCGCTTTTTCATCTTATGTTTAAATCAGCGTTAGTTCTGTTGTCATACGAAAAACGTTCAAAAGCTGAAGCCACGGTATCGAGAATTTCACCAGTTTTTTCACCAAAATTCTCAAAACTGACTACCAACTATTTTTTACTAATATAGAGCTCAAATGCGCTTTTTTCTTTCTCTAAATCAATTCTACACAAAATTATAGGAAAAATATCATTGACACTGTTTTAATTAGTTAATTAGTTATTTAGTAGTAGAAGTACAATTGTTAGGAGACGCAATATTCTCTTTGTTTTCCTGCAAAAAGGTCCCGCTTCCGATTTATGGCCAAAGACTCAACAAACAGTGCAATGACTGTCCTTGAAGTCTATCTGTGGAACAATTTTCGTTTTGGTTTGTGCTTAACCTCCACCCGGGTCGAGGTATGACAAGCTGTGAATTTAATTTGGCAACAAATGTATTGACTGCGTAAAAATTATTGAAAAGGGCTAATTGTATAGTGAATAATTAGTTCTAATCGCTGAAAAATCTTGAAAAAATATCAGCTTTTGTCACAGCATTTCCAACAAAATTCAGCACATGTTTTATCACATCTCTCACATGATATCAACAGTTCAAAAAGTTAACAACAAACGCATTAGGCGCTCTTTGGCATATAATATTCGGGTCTTTCCCATTATAGTCCCCCCCCCAGCTTAGTGGTCAGATAACCTATAGCCCCCACCCAATTATGGTAATTATACCATAATGGGGCTATAACTTCATTCATGGGGGCTATAATGGGAGAGACCGTAATATTCTTATTTAATTCTAAAATGCTTAATTCTCTTCTTTAATTTTTTGTTGCATCGGAGGAAAAATGTTTCATTTTTGGTATCCGAGACACAAAATACTCAAGGACCATTGTGATTATTGTGGTCCTCAAGCTTATCTTTCGCAAAAATTACAATTTAGTTGCTCTCTTTCTCATTCTATTTACATACTAAATTTTGTCCCCTTAGCTATGGAGCAAGTTAGGAGCGAGTACCGCAAGTACAACAAAACCAAAGCCTTCTGCTGGGCCATCAACAACTGCAACAATGGCTGGACACCCCGAGTCACTCTGGGACTGGAGATCATCCGGAAACTGCCAGAGAAGATCCACATGTTCGGATCAGCAGCAAGCAACTGTTTCAAAACAGCGGCTGAGTTTATCGAGAATCACGGATCGTTCGGAGGATCTGCTAATCCTGAGACTAGCAGACAAGCTCATATGAGGGACTGCAAGTTCTACTTCTCATTCGAGAACTCAAATTGCTCTGGGTAGGCATCCTATACATATTCAATTGAAACCACAATCCACCCCCCCCCCCCCCTCATCTTATATATATATATATATATATATATATATATATATATATATATATATATATATATATAGCAAAAAAATCCTATTCATTTATTACTGAAAAGAATCGGGATCAAAAGAAAGCGATAGAGCTCATTTTTCTTTCAAAGTTCAACTACCTGAAAAATTTGAGTCTATTTTTGTGATGAACGATACAAGGGTCCAAGAAGTAGCGTATGATTACCCTTGTATGATGATGACATCATATATAACCCTTGTAGGCTTACAAAGGAATGTAAACCCGGGCAGCAGCCGACAAACTGTGGCCTCTTGCGGTCTGGCCAAATCAAAGGCCAAAGTCTGCAGAAGGCGCTGGCCATAATTCGCATTTTTTGAAAAAAAAAAATATTCTAGATTTTTGGCCTAGGTGTGCTCGATACCCCAAATTGTGTGTTTCAGAGCTTAGTTTAGCGGAGATTGCTTCTACTTATTTGCGGGAGAAAAATTTTTGTTCGAATTTATAAATTAATCCAAAATTTTATAAATGTTTTATAAACTAATCCAAAAATTTACAATTAATTTATAAGATAAATCAAAGATTAACAAATAGTTATAAAATGATCCAAAGATTAACAAATAATTTATAAATTAATGCAAAACTTGTAGAAAAAGTTGTAAATAGTCATAAAAATGATGCATGTTTTTTTTGCAAATGTTTATAAACTAATTTACAAATTTTATAAATGATCCATTATTTTTCGATGGGGGCTTATCAGAGCTGATTTTTGTTCCAGCTACATAACTGAAAAATTCAACAACCCCTTGCAAACATACGCAGTGCCAATTGTGAATGGGTGGTGGGCATCTTACAAAGAACAGCTTCCAGGGTCATTCATTCACGCGAAACAGTTCCCCACGATAGACGAACTGACCGATTATCTCGGGTACCTGCTAAGAAACGAGACTGCCTACCTGGAGTATCACAGGTGAAAGAGATTTAGCACAAAATTTTGAGAAGGATTCTGTTTTGAAGCCTTTTGTTAGCTCTACGGAACCAAAACGGATTTGGGTTCTTTCCCATTATACCCCCCAGCCCAGCTTAGTGGTCAAATAACCTAGAGATCCCATCATGGTAATCATACCATTATGGGGGGCTATAATTTCATGGGGGGGGCTATATTGGGAAAGAACCCGGATTTGAATCCGCTTTTATCTCTCATGCGGATTTGAATGTAGAAGCGAAGAGTTCCATCTCTAACAAATTTTTATTTTTTTAAAAAAAAAAGAAAATTAATAATATTATGACTTTGGATGTGTTCTTGTTTCGCCCGCTCAGCTTAGTGGGCGTTTAATTATTTTTACGCCCTCTTCCTGGAACACCTACCATTTTTACATCGTAACG
>NC_134473.1:70961749-71229171 GCF_964194025.1 Convolutriloba macropyga | reverse complement strand
TGCATGATTATAGTTAAAGTAGCGTTTAATAAGTAGGGTTAAATCGAGTTTTTGTTATCTTTTGATGCCAATTAACTCAGTCACGCCTGATAAAGCTTAGCACTGACGAAAACGACGACAGACAAGCAATAACAGACAAACAAAACAACTACCGCGACAGCCGGGAGGGAAAATCAATTTTGTGGGAGCTTAAAAAGTCATTTTATTAAGGTGTCAGCAGCTTGCTGCCGAAACTAAGTCCTGAACAAAAAAGTATTTTAAAAAGATCTCAAATTTGAGACTAATTTTAAACCCAGACAAGGAGGATCACCAACTCATCGTGTAAAAACCAAAATGGCAAAGATGAAAACTGATCACAAAAAATAATAAATTGTTTCCAGCAGTCATTAAATATCTCCAAAATTACTTGTACAAATACATTTACAAAATTTGTCTGCGGCACAGGACTTTTAGGACAATAATCCGTTCTCAAGTGTCCGTTGCTTAATTTAGCTTGGTGACCAATAAAGAAAAAACAAAATCAAAAGTGTTCACCTATGTATCAGTGAATTTGAAAACAAAACTCAATTCCAGTTCAGGAACACATTTCAGCTGTAATCTTTGAACTCAAACAAAGTTCCGATTACGCAATCTTTGCCTAAAACATAATAATCTAAATCTAAAATTTATTGGCAAAACCTTTTCATTTCTGCCGTCAAAAAGTTTCAATCTTTTCGATGATTTCCTGTGAAAACCCTGGGAAAAACAGTGAAAATGATCTGGTTGGTTATTGTTTTTCTAACCTCTTTCCTTTGTTTAGGCAATTTTGCACAAAAAATATTTTTGAGATTGAAAAAAAACTCCGCTGTCTTCTTAAGTTCATAAAAGTTTTCGGGTACCTCGGAGGTATGTAACTCTGGAGCTTTATAAATCACATGTTTTTCTCTTAACTCAAGAGTGAGTTTTCTAAGTAAAATCAACCGTAGTATATGTTTGCTAATTAGTCTTTTTTTCGTAATGATTGTTACTGTCTTTCACGCGTATACGAAGACGCTTTATTGAGAAAATGACTGAACGTTTGTTTAAAAAGGTTTAAACATCTGCGTTTCTCGCAGAACATTTCCTACCTAAAAATGATAGAACAATTTGACAGAAGGTTGGCTTTGGCCACAAACTGATATGAGCGGTTTCTGAAAAACAATTTAGCATCTATCATTAAAGCTAGATAGCTGAAACTCTGTCTTTGCTAAATTTTAGATTTTTTTATGTAAGTTTTCATTACAAAATTTGTTCGTTTTCCTCACACCAAACTGTGCTTTTCCGTGCTTAGTCTCAGTTTGCTGTTTAGAACAGGTTCTTCTTTATTGTACAAGAGTTTGTTATAATTTTCTTCAAACATTCTTGCGCATATCTGCTTTTTACAACATTGTCAACGGCATGCAATAATACACTTTGGATCATCAAATCATTCAAGTAAAAATTGCAATAGAAGCACAAACACATTTTTTTTGTGTGGCATGCCCATTGCTATAAGCTTGAAATTGGGCTTTTATCATCAAATAAAGTAAACTGTTTTAAAACGGTTGTAAACGATTGTTCAAAAATCATTCTGAAAAGTTTTATAATGGACCCCGAAGAACGTATCTATTACATTTTTTCAAACAAACTACTGAGATCCACAACTCTTTCTTTAAGTCGAGAAAGCTGCAACTTGCTTGCATGCTGATGCTGAGAGATTGGATCTAAGTTCTTCAATCAGCGTTTCAATAGCATCGAAACTGTTCTTTACGCAACCTAAACCAAATTGGGTGTCTGGAGGATTTTCAGTAAAAACTAATCGGCTCAGAAAGTTTCTTTATAATGGAAGCAAGCGAATTGGCCTGAAAACCGATGTGATATCTCCATTGCCACTTGTAGGAAAAGAAAAACTTTGCAATTTTCAGACATTTCGTGTACTCTATGGTGTCTGCGCATTAAAAAAATTTGGACGTAGCTACCGTTGAACTGGTCTTGTCAAAAAATCAAGAAGTAAAAGTAGCTCAAATTATAGCAATTAAGGCTAAATTTGTTTCTAACGTTTTTCATTGAGCATTTTTCGTCACTCTCAGACAGTGGGCATAAAGCATACTTCGACTCCTCTAATTCCCTATTTCGACAACACCTTTTAATCGGAGTTGTCCTTTTATTTAATCCTAATTTTGTCTCCCAAAAAATTATACAATGCTTTACTTTGTCGGCCGGATAATTACACTGCTGAAAAAAATTCACCGCTTGTACTTTTACCGATTCGGTATTGGCTATTTTAAAGGCGTTTTCAATTGTTACGAGCTCTAAGCCACTTCTTTTGAGCTTTATTGTTATCACAAATTAACTTTGAGTTTTTCTATTGCAGGATGTACTATTGTTTGCTGTTTTTGTATTTTCGATGTTTTTGAAATGTTTTCTGGAGTGCCATCATGATCTAAGGATCGCTGTACTCTCTGTTGATCTGTTAGAGGATAATTTAACTTTTCCCTCTATAAAATATTAAGAAACCTGCAACAACGAATGGACTTCTGCTATTTGTCTAATGTTTTTGTTTTTTATTCTTGAAAAACAACGACGGTTTTCAGCTAAAACGTTTGCCATATTTTGATAATGCTTGCTATTCCTTAGTATTTTATCCCCAAATCGCCACAAAATACGTGTTTTGTTCTTGGGTCTACAAAAAAACTAGGCTGGACCAGCAAGAATTTGGTCAATATATCGGCCTCAATAGAACACTTTTGCCGAATATAAAAACACAAAAAACAAATGGGTTCTGCTATGTTTTTAACAGCAACTGTCAGCAGTTGTAGGGATTTTATCTCACTTTTCATCTCTCATACTAATTTTGTTGTGTATAAAGAAGAAACCAACAGATTGACTCCTTTTTTTGAGTCATGCCGTTAAAGTAATTTCTAGAATTTTAGAATATTGAGTATTATTTCTTGCTGTTACTCTATGTCTTCACTTTCGGTGAACAAAATTATTGACTATTTGCCAACACAATATGTTGCGGTTTTTGTACTTGTTAATTGCAGAAATCACTAAACACTAATCAAAATAAACTGCTTCTTCACTCCTTCGACCAGTCTTATCTTTTCGGTTTCGTCAGTCAGAACCGACAATAGTTTTTTGCTGAGCTCACAGGGAGAATGTTGAAAATTTTTTGCAAATTTAAAGTTAGTATTGTAAATTGAAGTGCTCTTTGGTAAAAAAAAACATTCATATCTGAACTTTTTTGATTTTTAAAAAAGAAGATTGATTCCTTCTCATCAAAGAAGCATATAACGATCTAGGTTTTGGTTACAGTTATGCAGCTGTTACTGATACACTTTGACCAAAAAAGGTCAGATTACGAGTTATTCTTCTGTTTCTAAAACAAATTTCAGAAAATCGCAAAAGCCAAACTAGAAAAAGATTCAAGTTTTTTAGCTCATAAATTCACCTTCAGCATTTTACAGCCTACAAATATGATTGAAAAATATGCTTGAAATAACTGCCAAAAGTTAAAGGCAAAAAATATTTTGTTACAAGTCAAATTGCTCATTGGAAAAACGCACTGCAATTCAAAGAAGCCTCCATAGATAAAAGGAGCAAATTAGTGGAAGCGTTTTTTACCATGTTTCTGTTAAATTTTATGAGGCTATAACGAATGGTCTCAGTTATTTTGTTTACTAGATTTTAAGGAAATGTTCAATAAGATCTTGCATGTGTATATAAGGCTCAAGAAAACAAAATTAAAATACCTTACAATAAAAAAAATTAGTATTTGCATGAATAAACGCGTTCAAACTACCACCAAAAAATATTCATGTAACGAAAAGGAAAATATAACGTACTTAAATGCGATTCATTTTTGTCTTATCAAACTGGCCATTGCTATATGAAGATATAGGCAAAACTCAGACCGCTGTCCAAACGTTTGTGCGCCCAAAATTACTCTGATCAGACCAATGTGTGCTCTAAAGGAGTCCCTCCTGATTAGAATAGTGTGCGCTTTGCCACCTCTGATCAGACTAAAGAGCGATCAAAATAAAATAATCAAAAAACGGTTTTATGAACAAATCTCTCAATTTCCCTGTAATATGATCCAATTAATATCAATTCCAAAAGTAATGCTGACGTTAGATGGTATTTTTAAAATCAAGCTGCGAAATTAATTTAAAAATTTCAAAAAGTTAAGCCAAAGTTTTAATGAGTAAATTTCAAAGGAAGGCTGATTTTAATACATTTACAGTTTAATAAATTTGTAGGTAAATTTACTTACAACGTTTGCTGGTAAGCCAAGTTTCAGGTAGCAATAAATCAAAATTACCGGCAAAGAATTATACGCAAAATTTGCCTAGAATACTTTACCAAGAGATTACCTGCAAACCCAATACAACAATTTCATAAAAGGTACGCAGTATCTGACGAGAAAGAGACCTTCAAAAACTCAGGTTAAAGTGAAGTTAAAACTTCTCAACGGATGATTAGAATGTTACAAATAAATGTCCGAGCCAAAAACTAGAAAACTTGAGAAAAACTTTCCGGGAATTTCATCTGCAAAAAATATTTCAATGTAATTCTACCTCAAAATGCAAGAAAGCTTTGCAGGCAGAAAAAACTAATAAAATTTTTGCAGCTAAAATCTTGGTAAATTTGCCTACAATGCAATTCTTACATGCGATTTGCAGGGATTGCAGGAACTATCGCGAAAAATTGTTTGGCGGGTAACACTGCAAACTCTAGGTACAATGCAGGTAAATTTACGTAGAATTTTAGGTAATTTATATTGCTTGCAGATAGTTTCTAGTAACTTTCATTAATTGATAATTTACGTGCAAATTCTAGGTAAAATGATCTGCATTTTTAATCAATTTTCCTGACTGTATATCAAAGAAAAATTATTCATTTTTTGAGAAGGCTTTTGCTCGAATAAAGACGTTAGATGAACGGGGTTGGACGCTCAATAACGATCCTCAATGCCTTAGTTAAATCGGCTTCGTTAAGTTTTTGCTAGCTTATCTACCGCAAAAATGAAAACTGCTCAACCTCCTCATTACTGCTGAAAGGTATATAAAATCGTCACGGCTCTCTCTCTCTCTCTACTGCCTTTATTTAGGCCCACGGTAAAGGTTTGTGCAATTATTCCTCAGCTACAATTGATGCCCTCCAAAGTTTCCCTGAGATTACCCATATCCATCTTAGTAATTCATAAGTATGGATAACGCAAAAAACTCCACGTGGTTTCCATGAATATCAAAAACAAGTTATGAGGGCCGCCTTGGAAAATGAAGAAACCAAACTTCATTTTTTAATTCTAAAAAAGTACATTTATTGGTACGCGTCAAATTGAAGCTCAAAATTTGATATGAGAGAAGTAATAGTCATCCAATTTTCAAAATAACTGAGAGCGCTCAAAACACTTATGTGATAGTCATAGCGGCAAGGTTGGTTAATAATATTTTATGTTATATTTTGTTATTATATTTTGCAACACCTATTCTGCGCCACAATTCATTTTTTCTGTGATTGCCTCACCATGACCTTTGTAATTATTCTAGATTGTTTATTGTCAAAACACAACCTAGAAACATTGAAGCACTGAAGAACTGACTCACAAATAGCGTATAGTTTGAAGACTCCCAGCTGTTAGTTTTAACTAACTTTGTTCAGTAGAAAAAATGAAATTTGGGCTATGCATTGATTGTACCATTGTCTATCACCTCTGTGCAAATTTAAAAACCAGGAGCAAAAAACTTACCGAACAATACTAGCCTGGTGATAGGAATTTATTACAGCGTAATTTGTCAAAAATTCAAAAAGAGAAACCATCGCTCAAAAATATTCATAAATTGACTGATGTTCCAATTTTAAAATCGATAAAAATGTTAAGAAATATGAAACTAAGATCAAATAAACCCCGTTAAAGGTCAAGCGTTCTGTCAGTTTTAATTCAACCAGCTTGTTACCATATCTATCGAAAATTAACAATAATGATATATTAAGATGGAACTTTAAAATTTGTGCTCTCTGATTTCTAAAGTGTTGGTACCGAACCAGCAATGTTAGAAAACGACGTGAAACATAGATCGTGTATGTTTTTGAGAGTGACGTAAAAACTGTCCCAATTTCCACGTGAAGAATAATAATTACATTCAACACCCAGCATGACACCATGTTTGGTGATGTCTACCCCACAAAAGTTGCACCTGGACACGGATGCAAGAACCCATTTGAAATCGCACATATTTTGACGGAAAATTCCACAAATCTGTCGATTGAAGTCCCATGCAAGAAGCACAAATGCACCCACGTTGAGATCATAAATTATTTGAAGCGCATCCAAAGACCGGAAGCCGTGCTCGACTGCAGGAATCGTTTCAGTGCTGTCATTTGTAATAACTGTGATATCCGTGCTTTGACCAAAAGTCATCGCAAAAATATCTCTCCCATGGTTAAGACAGAACAATTTAGGCTTTGAAGGCACTTTCAACTCACGCATCGCTGTATCTTGCTGAAACGGTTTGATAACATTCGTGTCACTATCGTACACTAGACAGTTCACTTGACACGCACTTGTGACGTAACAAACAACCAGATTATTTCGAAGGAGATCAGGGAAAATTGGTTCAACTGGCATCTCGGTGCTGTTCGGGTTTTGCAGTGGTCTGGCGAGATAGTAACCATCAGGTGCTTCAACCACAAAGCATTGTTGGTTCGCATGACTTCGATTAGCGTAACCATAGCAAGATCTGATGGTCAGAGCTTTTTCATTTGCAATTGAGGCAGGAAATTTTTGCATTCTTTGATTGCTGTGGATATAAACCATCCAGTTGTCATCTTCGTCAAGTCCAACTGGAAGGACCACGCCATTCAAAAAAGCAATTGTAGTATTCAGTTTGCAATCAGCCGGTAAATAAGAGGAATAGCCGTATTTGCTAAAATTCACTTGTCTGTAATTGAGTGTTTTAACAGTCGGCCAAATCATAGTGTTCAAAAACACACTCAATGCATTAGAAGCATGGCTCCTCATATTTTCATCTCGAACATACAGAGGTTGGCAGAACACGTGAGAGTCTAAGGTCGATCTCTGCTCTTTCAGAGAATCATCCAAGCGTGAAATCATGTTAGTGAAGTTATCCACCATCACAACATCCGATTTGGTGAGAACTTGACACAAACTATTGTTAAGCGCTTCTGAGTTCTCGATCTGTTTCGCCACAGTTGTCCTGTCATGACCTTCTAGAATCTTCTCATGCTCTGCTTTGAAACTGGCGACAAGTTGATTACATTTCGTGGCCGATGTTCCTTGCGCTAATAATTTCTTGATCAGTTCTCGCATGAAACCAAGCAAAACTTCTGCTATTTCATCAGGAGAGCATAAAGTCGAAGCTTCGTTCATCAAATCTCGACAGTCCAGTTGCAATTGCTGACGATGCTTCATATCTTTGGATAAAGAATCGAGTTTGCTCACGTAACTGAAGACCTCGGATCTGACATCTTTACTCTTCTTATAGGCAGGAACACAATTGTGATTTAGATGGTCAAGTAAGCATCGACTACACAGAACACACTTGCACTCTTCTTTCTCACAAAAGTATTCGTTTATCATCCGATGTTTGTCGCAAACAGTCACCTCGTAACCATTAATATCCTCAATCGTGTGTTTTCGACATGCACAAGGACTAACGCAACCAATGCAGTTCCAAATTTTTTCAGATTCTCCAGTTTTCTCTGAGCAAGTTCTACAAGAGTAGACAGTTTCACAGGATTCAAGATTTGTCTCGATTTTGCAAAATGAGCAAATGTTTCTATTAGCATTAATTGAAGATGTTGACGTTGATGTTCCAATTGATTCGGCCATTTTAATGAGTACAAAAATCCGATCATACAGAAATCACAAGCAATCAATAAAATTTGACGATTTCTATTGAGTTAAACTAATTAACTTGAATGCTTAGCACAGAAACTTTAACAGAGCTCTTATTTAATCAACATTATCTGGACTGTGGTATGTTAACAATAATTCATAACGATTTAGTTTTTGTCTACTTATTGTTCCGACCCCACTTGTGGGGGGGAAACTATATACTCAAATGGGTTTTTTTTTGTTCCGTGAATTTTGGCCGACCGATATATTCATCGTAGAGAAATGTGCGTGGTATCATTAAAAAGCTCGTCCAGCGTAGAATTCGGAAATAAAAAGTATTTTTTGAATTTCGATTTTTTTCGAGGAGTTATCGAAGTTTAAAGTTTCATGTGAACACTGGATATTTGGTTCACTTTTGTTCACTTTTACCGTAATTTTCGTTCGAATTAACGTTTTTTCTACGAAAAATTTAATTCAAAACTAGACTTCACGCAAAAAAGTAAATCAATTTTAGGTTTTTAATAGACGAAAGGAGATAATAAAGACTAGTTCTAGTCTTAGAGGGAAGTTTAATATATAAAAAAATTCGAATTAGGTTTGGGAGCTCATTTTTTAGAAAATTTTGCAATTTTTTTGTTTTTTCAAGTCACCTAGAGACTACTAGACATTTTAATATCGAGGTTCCGTTAATGACAAACCTCTTTTACGATCAAATGAAGCCCAATGAACAAAAAATTTGTTTCGAAGGGATCGCTCATTTTTTTTTGGACTCGTATCTCAAATTTCGTAATTTCAAATGAAATTTTGATTTATTTTTTGAGGTTTTACTAAAGTTTTATAATCTTATGACATAAACTTGTTGACTAAAGGTGCAATAGATTTGCTAATGAGCATTAAGTGAACTTATTTAGTGCTGTGAGTGGACAGCTAATGGCTGTTAAGACTTTGAAAATAAATATTCGAAAGTTTTTTAAAATTAGTAAATCATAAACTTATTTTTGTGAACTGTAAGTTCGTCTCAGTAAAAACAGGATTTAACTCCTTCATACCACTGCAACATAAGTTAATCTCATTGGCGGCTTTATCAAATAACTATTGGTTATACGTCTTCAATTCCACAAGCTTTCAAAATTTTTTAAAATTTTTTGGACATTTTGTTTTATAGGTTCATTTTGAAATCTTATCACGTCATCCTAATATTGATGGCTACATCTTCCTTTAGTGAAGAAGTCCAAAGGATCATAGATAAAACTTTCTGAGGAAAAAATATGGTTTAAATGGCTTCAACACTTTCTTCTCCCAATTTTCTAAAGAAATTTTGGTTTTGCCTGTATTTGTTGTTTTTTTTTCATAGTCATAAGACATCTTGTGATGTCTTATTGGTTACCTAGGCATTATCAACATCCTTGTATTCACATCGTGGCATAGCTGAGCGTATCCATTGAATTCCTATGAAAGCTTTTGAGTTTAATATCTGTTAAGACTTTAGAAAAATTTTTCTATTTTTTTTAACATAAATCAATCTTAAGCTTATTTTCGTGGATTGTAAGTCAGTCTCGGTAATGACAGAACCGCTTTTTTTCTACATCAGCAACAATTTATCTAGTTAGCGGTTTTGTCTTCTAACTATTGGTTTTTTTGACTTCGGTGCACGAGTTTTCATAATTTTTATAATTTTTGGATTTTTTTTTAGTAATTTTGGTTCCTTTTGAAATCGTATTACATTATCCTAATATTGATAGCTCCCATTGGCTTAGTGAAGACGTTCAATGGATCGTTGAAAAAGTTTTCAGAGAAAAAAGCCTATGGTTTAAATAGCTTCGACACTTTCTTCTCTCAATTTTCTACCGAACTTTTGGAATTTGCCTGTTTTTTTTTGTTGTTTTCATAGTCAATGACTTGTTGTAATGTCTTATTGATAAATTTTGAATGACAAACATCCTAGTCGTCACATCATCTAGGCATAATTTAGCGTATTAAATGCCTGCCGTTGAAAGCTGTAGAATTTTTTGACTTTGATACTATGGGTTTTCTCAAAAATTTCGTGGTTTTGATGTATTTTTCTTTGCCATACGACTTATTGTGATGAGTTATTGATGTCACATGAATGAAAACTATGATTGCTATTTAGTGTGAGTGATCGAGGCAGAATTTAGTGTGTTTAATTAACTTAAAATGTAGCATTTTTTTTTTAATTCAAACATCTATTTTTGTTATCTCTTCATTTGGTTGACAATTAAGTCAAAAATGTAGATGAGCTCGGGTCGGAACATCATGTGTGAACGCACATTAACGAGCCGCCTTGTTATTAGCTTTATAGCCAAGCACGATGTCGACATAACAAAATACACATCGCAGATTTCAATGAACCTAAACTTTGCTGCTCTTTAAACACAGTTCGTATTTAACGAAGCAATCTTAGCGAAACGGTGGGCAAATGTCAGTCACATGTTCTCTGTTGATGGCAGTCTGATCTCTGAACCAACAATAATTCATCATTTTTCCTCGTAATGTTTATATGTAAACAAAAACTGACCTTGAAGTATTTATAAACAAAAAAGGGGCTTGGTAATTCGCTTTTTCGTATAAAATTCCGACCCTGCTCGACCATATTCTTGGTCCTGACAAATCAAAAGATAGAAAACTTTCAAAATAATGAAGAGCAGTTCGTGCTTAAAACTTGACATGTTCTCAAATTAGGAAAGATTTTCATACCAATGAAGTCTAAATGACATTGGTTACTTTCCTCTTCACTTAAATTTCACAAAACATATTTTTACAATTATGACGCTTGGTTGCCCCTTTTTTGTTTCAATTCGATTTTCTTTCTAAATTCAGATTTTAGGAGAGAGTGGAAGTCTAGAAATCACCGAAAAAAGTTGCTATTTTACTGCTTGACTCGTGATCTGATGGTCGCAACGAAAATAGAGGAACACCAAAAATTTTTTTAATATAAAAGCACTGGACCTTATTGATAATCTAACGAAATTGACGGAGAGAGGCAACAACATGACTTTCAAGAACGCAACATTAATGCCATCCCTCGATAATAAACAAAACATATTACACAAAAATTTGCAAAAATAAGAAAGAAAAAATCTGGACAAAAGAGCACTCCATTTTGTTTTAAAAAATAATGTTGTTTAATTTTTTTGTGACCAGTAAATTGACAGTACATAGTAATCAATGAGAAATAAAGCGAAAAACGACGGGAAACGCGAAAATTGTATATATAAAACTCAAACTTTTGCTGAAATTTAATGGCGTCAAAAGTAAAACAGTAAAAAGTATTATTATACACATTAAAACACGAAACCCCATTAAAAAGTTTTTAAACACTTCAAAGGATTTACATTTTGAGATCTACAAATATTTATTTCTACCTGCATTTTGTTATAAAGTAACAAAAACAAAAAACAAGTCAAACCAAAAACAACAAATAAAAGCAAAGTGCAATAAGTATTAGATTTTTTCCAAAAAAATGTCATTGTCCGAAAATTTAGGTTAATTTGAAACACGAAATCACTAAGATTACATTGGAAACCTGCTTTTATTTTGAAAAAAAAACAGGACAACAAACGACAATTTCTGATAAAACTCAAACTTCGACTCTTTCAAAACAAGTAGTACCAAACAATTTTAGACGGAGAGTAAAACCACAAAAATAAATTGATTAGTTCCACGAGATATCACATGCCAAGTTGTCACTAACGAGACTGTTATGCAAATAAAAAGCAACAAAAATGGCAATCATCAAAAAAAATTAAGAGCATTTTCAAAATCATATTTTATTAAGAAAAATGGACAGTATAGTCCACAACATTAAAAAAATTTAATCAAGTTTCCTGGAAAACACAATGGGACAGTTTTCTAATGAGACGTAATGATAGGACAACACAACGAAGAATAACTAAAGTCATAACGCGAAAATTCAAATTTCGAAAATTCTCGAAAATAGATAGCATCAAAACAATAAGCTATTGGCTAACTGCACTATAAATTTTAATTTATGCCTATTTTAATCTCTATTTGTCGGGTCAATAATGAACCTAAGAACTCGAACAGAACAAATTGTGACCAAGTTCAAAATTTCACGAAAAATTTGCAAAACGGTGATTTCAAAATCATAAATAGAAGTAAGATGTTGCGCTAAAACAGTAAATAAACGTATGCCTAATTAAATCATCAATTGGATCGGTAATCGACGACTAATAGAGAAAAGCCGACAAAAATTACAACAAACTCTGTCGGAACTCAAAATTGACAAAATTATGTTTGCGGCAATTCCCAGCTCACAATCCCACTCACAATTCTTCACAATGAAAATATCGATCGGTCAAAATTGACTGATCCAAAACGAATGCAGTTGATTGTACAATCCCTCCACTAAGGGGGTTGGGGTGGGAACAACTAAACATAAATCTAAATTCAATTTGCAAACTTTAAGAAGCTAAAATTGTTAAATTGTTCAAAAAATTGGATCTGTTCCGAATCTGCCTTAGAAATGAAACGTTCATTCGTTCCTCAACTATCATAAACTGTCAAAAGGTCATAATATGAACTCGCATAAACGGTGCAGTGCGTTTTATCTCCTTCCGGTTGCTTTCATGAATTATAGGCAAAAAGGGGTCATAAATGACAATGTACAAATAATGAAATAATTGCGAGTCCGATCCTATAAAACATAGTAAATCATATAAAAAAAAATAAATTCGGTTTTCAAATCTAAGGACATGTTATTGTTATTAAAACAGTCATATCACTTAAATTTGAGAGGACATCAGAAGGCTTATATAGCCTAGTCGAGTGATGCCTTGAATCAGCTTTCATCAGCAATTAATAGCGACCTGTTACAAGTAATTAAGAAAAAATAATAGTGGCAACGAAAAATAAAAAAGTTAACAACCAACAAAAAGCGAGACAGTATGACAAAAATACTATGGGTAACCTAAAAGATAAGCGAAAGCAAGTCAACATTACCTTGTATGTAATTTCAAACGCTGGAAAAAAAGAAAACAATTTATACTTGATTCTTCTATCTCTACAATGTGATGTGCATTAATTGGTTCAGGCTTTACCATTGCATTTAAAAATTTCCTAACACGGACACATAATGATTTAGTGCTATTTCCAGTTTTGTTGTTAGAGGGTTTCATTGATATAGCGTTATACCTCATTTTAGATAAAAGTTGTTTTTTAGCAGGCGTGATTAGAAAAATTGTTTCTTCTAAATTACTTTCACGTATCAAGATTTTTACTGGTAGTTTCAAAAAATTTTTCAAATGAAGCTCTGTCACTGTTGAAATATGGAATTTTTCTCTTAAAGTATTTGCTGAATAATTTTTTTTCAATTCAAACATAATTGTCAGTAAATGCTTCAATTTTAATTCAAGTGGATCTAATGCAGTTTTGCAAGCAGTGCCGTATATTAAAACAGCATACTGAATAATTGGCTGTACACAAATTTTGTATCATAATAGTAATCGTTGACAAGTCAGTATCTTCCTCAGTTGGTAAAAAGAGCTTATAAAACTATTCATTTTCTTGATTTAGTATTGGACGTGTTCAGTGAGTTTCACTTTTCTGTCACGACTTATGCCAAAATAATTGAATTTTTTGTTATTTGTTCAATAGTTTTGTTGTTTCTCAAGGTTCTGGAAAAAAGAGAGCAACCAAGATTTTTGTTCTTGCTGAAAAAAGCTTGAAAAATTTTGTTGCAATTGACGGACAATTTTCTGTTGTTCAACCAAGCATCAATGACATTAACACCATTCTGGAAGTCAATTCTGTCAGTAGGTTGGTTTGAGTAAATAGAGTATTGTCAGCAAACAGTATTAAAACTAGTTGCCTTGAAGCTCATTTTATTTTATTGACGTAAAAAATAGAAAGCAAGGGACCCGGTACTGAGCCTTGTGGCACTCCAAAATGAATAGGTTTTGCATTAGAGACCTTCCCCTTCATTTATCGGTCTGACCTCTTGATAATAGGTAGGATACTAAAAACTCGTGTGCTGGCCCTCTGAGACCTAAGCTAAGACCTAAACTTCTTGGCTTAAGAACTTCGAGAAGTTGATTATGATTCACCGTATCGGAAACTTTGTTTAGGTCTAAGAACACCGCTTTTTTAACTGCGGTGTTTTTTCCGAAGTCAGATTAAGCGTGGCATCTACATTTGATTTTTTTTTGATAGCCCTCTTGTTTGTGTGAGAGAATAGTGTTTTTTTCCAAAAAGCTGCAAAGTGGATCAGATAAAATTTTTTCGAGTTTTTTTGCTCACCACTGGCAGAATTGAAATAGGTCTAAAGTTACTGGCGTTTTCGTTATCACAAACTTTTTGAATTTGAACAACCATGGCATGTTTCAGAAACTCCGGAAAAATGAAATTCTCGATACAGTCATTAAAAAGTGTAGTTAGAACAGAAGTTGGAGAATAGGATAGTTTTTCGATAAGTACATTGCTTAAATTAATTTCATATTCTGAATTTTTGAATTGGGCATAGATTTTACGATTCTCTCCACTGTTTTTTCGTTAACGTTATTTAGCACCATTGAGAATTTGGATCTGCTGGTCATTAAGTTTCGATTTTAAAGAGCGCAACAAGAGGCAAACTCACTAAAGCATTCAACACAAACTTCATCGATAATTGTTGTATCTTCATTTTTTTTCTATATCTTGTGTGCTGCTTGGAGGAATCTTTTGGTATTCAGTTTAGATTTAATAACAAATTTCTTTTGATATCAAAGGAGGTTCTTTCTTTTCAATTAATTTTTGCAGTCTGCTTCTGATTTAGTTGTGTTTGTTTTATTGTTTCAGTTTCTTCTCGCAGAAACCCTTGATGGAGATTAATTTTAAGTGCATTCTTTTGGTTGGTAATTACTTTGCTAACTAATGAGTGAAACTGCAAAAAACTAGATTTTTTATTGTTTTTGTTTCCCTTTAAAATAAATTTGTTCGACAAAAGACTTCATTTGAAATCTAATTTTGATGCAATGAACGGGCCATCAGAAATTTTTCATAGTTTGATTTGAAAAACTGCTTCAACTTCTCTGTCAAATTTGTTGTCCATTGTATACGGTATTGTCACTGATAGTTGTTTTTAGTATTGAATTTTCAACCATATCACTGCAATAGGCGAGATCAATGCAACTCAAACTCTTTAAAGTTTCCCTGTGTAGCCAAATTGGTTGCAAAAGAACAAGTCATACGCCTTAAGTTCACAGAGAAAATGGGACCAATCTTTGGGCCTGAGTTGGATAATGTCTAAATAGTCATGTATGTTCTCAGAAAAGTTCTTGATTGAGGTATTCGGTTTTAAGTAAACAGTTGTGACAAGTACGTTAATATCTTTCAACTTAAAACGAACCGCCAACGCCTGAAAGTGACTGTAGCTATACAAGAAAATAAGGTGCCATCTTATATCGTTTGTAACAAAAAATGGCTTACCCTCTCCCTTTGTTTTTCTGTAATATGTTAACATTTTTTGATAACCGGGTAACTGGTAGCAGGCAGATTCTCTATCGTCATCTGGCCATGTTTCCGTAAGACAAATTACTGATGGCTTAATGGCTAAACTATCTATTAAAATTTAAACTGGTCCAAGTTTTTTATAAATGATCTAATATTTAGCAATAGAAGAAATTTCTTGCTTAAAATCTTGGTAAAAATGAATTTTGAAGATGAAAATCTATTGTAGAAAAACAATCTAGAGCTCTAAATTTTGGTTTGAAAAAAAATCAATGGAGTTCTATACTTTTAACCTTCCGCTGCATGAAAATTTGCAGCAATTCGAAACAAACGAGCAGTTATAACAAACACAACTAAAACAGTAAACTGCCGTTTGAAAAAACAAAAAAGATGAAAAAAGGTTGAAGCATTAAGAGAAAAAAAATGTAATAGTTGTTTCCACTTGCTCCAAAATGCTGAGAATATTGCATGTTTATTGGAGAAACTGTCTGTTACTTTAGTGCAACGCAGTGCACTGTTTCCGTGCTGTGGATATCGCATGGAGAGAAACAAGATTCGGTGAAGCAAAAAGCTTCGGTTTTCGAAAAATTATGAAAAATGTTGTGAAAACAAAAAAGTCAATATAAGATTAGAATTGATATAGTAATCAGAGCTGCGAATATTGCATGCCCAATTATCTAAAATAACTTAAGAAACAACAATTAAACTTCACATAAGACGGAGGAATCAAGTCAAGTGTAATATTGCTCTCAGTATGCTTGAGAATGGTGGCGGTTAATGACCAAACCCACTTATAAACCTATAAAACTGTTTCAAGGCTTCACTCTATTACACGAATGAAAACACTTTTTTATATGTAGAGCAATAAAAAGCCGAAAAACGGAACTGATTAAGTCTGTTATGAGCTTTTATTGCCAATTTTACCTCAAAACTTGTTCATTTTTTTGCATCTGGCGACCTATTACAGCTAGCTGTGGGGCAATCAGATCCGTTATAATCATCTTTATCAAACGTACTTACGTAACCACCGAAAGATTTTTTGACAGCTTGCGGAGCAATGGTCTCTACTTCTTGAATTCACCTTCATTCAACGTCACATATGATGTAGAGTTATCGCTCTTCCTGACAAGAACAGAGACACTGTAGTTTTAACAGATGTGGTAAATCTTTTCTCTGTTGCTTCCGCTTTGATCTGAGCTTCAAACATGGGAAGACATTCATTTACAAAGATATTTTAGCCATTAACGAGATTTCTTTGCTGCTTCAGTTTGCGCCGACAACTATAAACCCAGTCTTTGTCTCTTAAATATGTAAACGTCACAATCACTGATGCGGAAAAGCCCGAGCGGATGAGGGCTCCGAGATGTTGTCGTTCATATTGATCACGTAATTCCTTTCCTGGTACAGGTATAATAAATTATGCAAAAGATTTAATTAAGTCCTATTGAGATGAAGAAACTTTTAAGCTTTAATGAAGAATCAGTTTAAGATCAAATAAGAACTGGCGTCAAGAAGTATGGAAGTAAGGAACTACTTATATTGCATCTATGGTACTGTATACGTCTGTCTCTAGGCAATTAATCAATCAAGATTGTTTATTTCGTAAAGTTCGAACATGTTTTTAGATAGGATGCAAAGTTTTGTTTTTCATAGATGACGTAATTTCGTGAGCGAGCAAGATTTCGAGCAACCATTTTAGAACGTTCTTTTTGTTTTTTGATATACGACCTTTGTATGGCTACCAAGAATTCATACAACATATATGTATGTTTTTGTGTATCACTATATTCTTTGAAATTTTATATGATCGGCAACGCAGCAAAGTCTAGCATTGGTCATTTAAACAGAAGGCGTGAAAAGCTGATTACCAATCGTACATCCAATGACAACGAATCAACTTTTTCATCAAAATCCCAACAAATATTTCATTCATAAACAGAATGAAAAAAATTAACCATTTGCGACAGGAAGAAAATTCAGTGCATTACACAAACGTCTACTGGTACCGAAATAGATCGGGATTAATAACGAGTATGAGAAGTCCACTTTTACAATGTAATAAGATCCACAAGTGGAAACCAGCTATAAAAACAAATAATTATGCATAAAAAATTTGGTACAGGTCGACGACTGTAATGTGCTATTAAAAAGGTAACCTTGTTGTTTTCGGAATTAGTATACTGCATCTAATTCAAAATTTAATGAGAATTTAGATTTTAATTTTTGGAAGTTTCACGTGGTTCACATATAGGTTGCATATCAATTTTTCGCTCTTTTCTGCAGTATACAAAAATTTTATGATAAAAAAATTTTTACAAACGCTAACATTAAGCGCCAGACGGAACGTCGGCATGCCCAGGTCATCCCAAAAAAATAAGCTCATCTCCAGATAATCTCAGATAAAAAATTTCTACGCCCAAAAATTCGTGTGTCAAAAATTTTTTATGCGTTCTTTGTAGCTGAGAAGTAAAACAGTCTACCGATAAGGTTTCAATTCATCATAAACGACATAAGAAATTAGTAATGTGCAATCGCACAACGTAAGCATTAACGATGATCATAGCAACATATTTACTCATTGAAGATAGCAACGTATAAGAACAACGTGTTAGCATTACAAACGTATTAAGTATAGTTTTTATAGCAACGTATTAAGATCACGGCGAACATATCTCCAAGTGGTTTTTTAGACGGCAATTTTTGATACTCTTTTGGCCTGGTATTTTGTCTGATAACGAATTGGTTCAATGCCAGTAACCATTTTGTATCAATGAATCCAAAAACCCGAAAATTACTGAGCCGAATCATGTCTTATTTTATAGGTCTTATGATTAGGTTTACTCGAAATTATGTTGTTTGCACTTTTTCCGAGCTTTGTACGTAAATAGGAACAAGCGTATTTAATGTTTTCTCGTGTGAAGCTATAGCTTTATTCGAATAGAGCGTTGCTCATTTGCTTGTTCTCTTTTCTTTACTCGATACCATCGTCGCACGGTTTTAAGTGAGATTAAGATATTCAATCATTGTCGCATGATTGCAGGTCAAAATAAAGATATTGAACAATCGTCGTACGATTGCAATTCAAGTACAGATATTTTCTCGCTTACATCTATTTAGTTACTAACATTCTTCGTGACTTCAAAAATCAGTGTGTCCGGACTTTCGTGCCTTCACCAACAAATTTTTGTGCGCTCATCGGATTCTTGCGCATTCACCAGGGTTTTGAGCGTTCAAAAATGTTTCTAGAATGATTACTGAATCCACAATGAGCTGAAAATTTTTTGTGAATTTTTTAATTCGAAAAATTTTTGTGCGTGTAATTTGGGACCGTGCAATTTAAAACATTTAGAAACTATTTGTGCGTTCCTTTTGATCTAAGACATATTGAATTTTGGTCTGGGAGCTAAGCCCTTTTGTGGATACGTTAGAATCTTTCTTTTAAATGAAGCAGACTTAATAAAAACCACGTTGATATTATTAAAAACCTGCAGTTTCAATTTTGCTTTTGTTTTCAGAAATGGTACAATTCTCTTATGCTGTTTTTACTTATTATTTTTGTGTGGCAGATTATTGCTGTCTGCTAGCTTATAACTGCATTAACCCTTAAAGTTGTAAAATCCTTCTACTCAAAATATAACTCAAAATATAACTCAAAATTAGGTCAACTATTTCATTTGCAAGCGTATTCTGCTTCGAAAACTGTTCTGATGATTGCATTCATCAATCTCGTCATCAATCCACTGTAATTATTTCAATTTCATCAAGAGTGCGCTGGTTCATAAGCACGGGATATAATCACTAAACAATTTTGAAGAAAATGCGTTCAACTATTTTGTCAGGTAATGGGGAGGCTAAAAAGGACGAAACGCAAAACAAAAAGTTTTATTTGTTCTCATTGGTGATATTATACTACTTGTTATGTTTTAACTAAGTTAATCACTAAAATACTGTTTTCTCAGTCGGTAAGGTAAGCATAAAAAACTTGCACGACCTATGCGCGTGACACAAAAACTCAACAAATTTTTTCAAAATACAATAGCTCATATCTATACACACTAGCAACACTGTTGCAAAATTATTTCCCTCTATGAAACTTTTTTACGATCAAACTCATCTACGCCAATGATGGACGGGGGACTACGTGCTTGGTTACCGAGGAGAAAGTGATAAGGTGTTAATGATCCTAGGTCGGACGGGTCGGCGCTTACGGGCGTTAGCGGACGTGAATTAAGTGCATGTTCGATCAGACAAAAAGTGGTACTTAAAACCTCATCTGTGAGGCGACGCATTCCAAGGATTGTGTAAAGTACGCACTTGAAACTACGTACTAGCCTCTCCCAGAGGCCACCTTGGTGTGGCGCACGGGGCGGGTTGAGCCTCCACTTGATGCCTTTGTGGGCAAGTTCCACGGCGATGTTGATGGTGTTCCACTTTTCGATGTTCTCGCGTAGTTCTTCTTCCGCGCCAACAAAGTTAGTGCCATTGTCTGACCAAATAATGGCAGGTGTACCTCGACGGGAGACAAAACGCTCCACTCCCATTACACACGAACTGGCGTCCATGGACGGAAAAATTTCAACATGAATGGCACGAGTAGTTAAGCATGTGAAGAGGAAACCCCACCTCTTCTCGGTAGTCCTACGCACAGTAACGTAAAACGGTCCGAAGTAGTCGACCCCGGTGTTCGTGAAGGGAGGAGACTGGTATGCGAGTCTTTCTACTGGGAGGTCAGCCATAATGGGTTGAATAGTGGCAACGCGGAACATTCTGCACTTGACGCAGTTGGATTTAATTGAACGCAGTGAGGATCGTAACTTAAGGATGGTATAACGTTCCTGTATTTTTGCCCTCAGGTAGTCAATACATTGATGATGGTGTTTAACGTGGGTGTGCCTGAGGAACAAATTTACGAAGGAATGGCGCGCGTCAAGAACGATAGGATGTTTTACATCAAAATCAACTTCGACCAACCGTTTGATGCGGCCAGCCGAACGAATTAGAAAATTTGGCCCAATAAATGGTGAAAACGGGGAAATACGGCTACTCCGTTTAACGGGTTTGTTTTCGAGGAGATCTTTTCTCTCCGCATTAAATGACTCCCCTTGGACAAGATACTGGAACTGACGCTCGGCTTCGTCAAGCTCCGTGGGGTCTGTGATGCTACCATCGGCATTACGGTGACATTCGTGAGAAGGTAACAAGTGGAGTGCGTACGCTGTTATCCGTAGCAACTTCTGATAAGAACTGTACTTATCGAAGGGAACTAGTTGCGGGGGCGGTTCCTTAGTTGACTTGGTTACGGATGCGGCCAATGATGTATTGGTTTCCTCAGTTTCCTTAGTTACTATACCAAGTTTGATGTTTTTAACTACTTCGATGCTTGGTTCGAACGGGAATTCCTTGGTTCTTAAGAAATCTGGACCCCTTACCCAGCTACTTGATTGCAAAACCTCAGCGGACATACCACGAGTACCGGCATCTGCTGGATTATCGCTTGAGGCAACGTGGTTCCATTCGTCAACGCTAGTGTGTTCTAAAATCTCGCATACGCGGTTTGCAACAAATATTGGCTGCTTGCTTGTGGAGTTGAGCCACTGCAGGACAGTAGTGCTGTCAGTCCACATATAAATTTTGTTGACATGCACAGTAAGGGCTCGACAGATATCTTGTTTCAACCGAGCGGCCAGTAAAGCAGCTTGCAGCTCTAGCTTTGGAATTGTCAACACCTTCATAGGTGCTACACGAGCTTTACCCAGGACAAACGCAAGCTCTGTTTTTGGCCCACTAGAAGTATTTACTTGAGCTCGGAGAAATGCAACATCGCTGAAGACCTCTTGGGAACTATCGCCAAACATGTGTAGTTCCAGGTGTTTAAAGTTTCCCGAAAAGTAGCTCCTCGGTATAGTGATTTCGGCAAGCTTGGGTAGTTCTACACTCCATTCGAGGAACTTTTCTACAGTGTCTTTTGGTAATTCTTCATCCCAGTGCTGCCCGCTGACACGCCAGCTGTCCTTTAGTAACAATCGGGCACCAACAGTAAATGGTGCCACTAGGCCGATGGGATCAAACACCTTAGACACTAGACTCAATATCAAGCGTTGTGTTAAAGATTTAGTTACTGTACTGGAGGTACCCCGACTCACAACTAGAGTATCGTTGTTGTGATCCCATTTGAACCCAAGCACGTGCGAAGAATCCTAATTAGATGAGGCAATTACTTTTGGTTCGGTAGACTGAGTTGACCAATCATTCGATCAGCCAGATTTGGTACATTGCTTACAAACTTAGTAAGCTTGAACCCACCTAGATGGAGAAGATACACCAACTCCTTCGATCTTTGAGAGCCTCTCAGGTGACTCCACCGAATCCAAGTAATTGTCCATGTAGAAGTTTTCCAGGACGGCTTTGGTTGCTTCCGGGTACTGATCAACATTGTCTCGGGCCGTGCGTTGCAGTGCATAGTTAGCGCATGTGGGCGAGTCTTTAGCCCCGAATATATGGCGCGTGTATTGATACACTACAACATTTGTTGTGGGGTCCTCCCGCTACAAAAAACGCAGTGATGGCTGGTCCCAATCAGGGACACCCACTTGGAGGAACATACCCTCGATATCTACGGACACGGCAAATTGATGTTGACGGAACCTAAGTAGTACATGGATTAGGTTTTGGGGCAGGTCGGGGCCAGTGAGCAAAGATTTATTCAAAGAAGTACCGTGGAACTTTGCTGGACCATTTAATACCCTACGCACTTTCCCCGGTTTGTTCGGATTGATTACGGGATGATGTGGTAGGTACCACTCTCTATCCGACCGCTGCTCTACCTTGTGAGCATCAGGGACTGTAATCAAGTAACCTTTTACCAATTCTTCACGGATGGTATTAGCATAAGTTTTTTTCAATTATGTATCTCTCGAGAGCCGCTTTTCGAGAGACTTGAGCTGTACCATTGACGAAAAGTAGTTATTCGGGAGCTGGATGTTGTCATCAGCCCATAACATACCGACATCGTATCTTTGGCCGTTATGCAAAGTTGTTGTTTCAAGTATTTCCTGCGCGCGAGCATCCGCTGCGGACCGTGGGTCAACTTGCTTGAACGCGCCGTACGATTCCATATCATACCAAGATTTAACCTGACAAGCTAATTCAAAATCCTGTTCAATATTGGCTTTGAAACACACCGAGACTAAACTTGAACCTGACAGGAGTGGGCCACTTAAAACCCAACCTATGGGCAAGCGGACAGCGAACGGTGAGCACTTTTCGTCGGCTGAAAAATTTTCTAACGGGCGGATGGCATGGTAGACATCCTGTCCAAGTATCATCTCAATTTCTCCATAGCTATATCTTACTGGATCTAGAACTGCCAAATTTGGGTAAGTTTCTTGCATGGACTTGACGTCAATGATGTCAGAACCTACGTTTAATGTTTCCCTCACGTAGGGACGCACAGTGAATGCTTCGAAGTCTTGGTCTTTATGAGGGGTCACAGTCAATTGAACCACCTTTGTGTCTATGAGTTATTCCGTGTTTATACCCTTGACGGTCACTTTTAATGCGGTACCCTGCAAACCGAGACCAGCTGCGAGACTATCGGACACCCAAGAGTTACTGCAAGCGGTATTGCATAAAACCAACACCGTAGTACTAGTACCAGAAGAATTAGTAACTTTTAGTTCCGTGACCTGAAGGAGGCCTTTGACATCCGTCACGGAAGACAAAGTGGTTGCTTTGCTTGGTTGCTGTATCGATGTTGTTGTTTGTTGAGGGTTTAGCTGGAAAAACCCTTTCAGCTCCATGAAGTAAGGTGTTATGGGAGCTGTTGCAACCATCTTTCCTACACTTACGGGGACTTGGGCATTGCCTAAACATGTGTTTATCACGCAAACAAGAGAAACAGAGCTTTGCCTCAGCCACGACCTTGGCTCTCTGCGTGGGGGTCTTTTCCTTAAAGACACGGCATTCCCACAACCCGTGGCTGCCTTTGCATACAATGCAACCAGAGATTGATGTTGACGGAGATCTCTGTTGCGGCTTAAGGTTACTCTTCTGTTGCGTATTTGCAGCAAAAGTCTTTGAAGCAACTTTTGATCTTGTTACTGAGTTGTTGGTATCCCCAGTCCTTTCTTTAGTTGCGGTTTTCTTCATTAAATCGTGCGCTTCGGCCTTCTCTTTCAACCACTCGTTGAAATCGAGAAGGTTTGGTTTCACCCAATGCTTTTTGACCGTGAAGAGTGACCATGACTCCTTCATGTTGGGTGGTAGCTTCTGTACGGCAGTGTTGAGAAGCGCAGCACTCTTTAAATCCGAATCATATGACAGCGATTTAAATACCCCGACAAGACTTGAAATGCACCCCGAGTAGTTAATGATGTTATCGCTATTGTGCATCTTCAGTGGTGGAAAGCTGTTAAGTTCGTTCAAATGTGCACTTACAACCGCCTGTGGCTGGCCAAATTTACGTTCTAAGGTCCTCAGTGCGTCTTTGTGCATTGCGCCGCAGTAGGCGAACTCAGCTATAGCTGTTTTAGCTTTACCTGTTACGAGGGTCTTAAGGTATGTCAATTTTACATCATCAGTTAAAGACTGAGAGTCAATTGCGCTTTTACATTGACCATACCATTCGTGCCACTGTAGGGGATCCCCATTGTATTGGGACAACTTCCATTCTGGTAGTGGGTCATTCCTCTTGCTAGTTAAGGCGTCAGTTAATGCTTTAATCAAACTTGCATTTTCAGATGCCGGTAATTGAGGCGTGGGATGCGGTGGGCCACCCCAGCACAATGGTATCGGAGCCGTATGCCCGTATGTTGGATGTATAACCGGCGTGACAAAAGGTGGCGCGATGTTAGTAGTACTAAAGGGATTAACAGGGATGCTACAGTTAGCTGCGTTGTTGCTATTTGGATTTTGTTGCGCATTCAATTGCAAAATGGGATGGCTGATAACGGGGATAGCTGTGCTTGGGTGTAGGTTTGTTTGAACGTTGTTGAAGGCGGTTGCATTATTTTTCACCTGGTTTACGTTTGGGGAAGTGTTCTGAGGAAAACGCCACATATTTAAATCGGAGTTAGGGTTAAAGGGACGTTTCGGTGCGGTAGGACACGGTACCAGGCGGGTTTGAGCTGAATGGACAGTGTTTTGTTGCGGAATGTTGGAGACGGGTAAGTATGTTGCTGTGCTCGCTGGAATGGTCGACGGAATCACGGGAGGCTGCGGAATAAATAATTGTTGAGGCGGGATTACGGGTGGCTGGTTCACGAGTGGGTTTAGAGCTGGAAGGACATTATGCGGGGAATGGGCAATAGGGACTTGTGTTTGGTGTGGAATGTTACTCTGAGGTGGATTCTGTTGTTGCGGAACATGAGGCATCTTCATATGTAATTGACAAGGCACACTGGAGCTTTTTGGACCCAAGAACTGATTTATCTGTGATTTTGTAGAAAAATCAGGTACAAAAATGGAGTTCGTTGGTGCCATAACGGGTGTCGGTGGCCGGGGAGGTTGAATAGGTGGCTGAAGTGGTGGGAGTGCGACATTTTGTACGTCGACTGGTACTTGGTTCACCTTACCACTGCCTGAGGGGCTGTGTGCCTGCTCAACCCTTTGATCACTGAGTGGTTGCTGCAGTTGAGCCTGGAGATATTCCCGATACAAAGCTTCCTGCTGGTCAACAGAAATTGCAACTCCTGGCCGTGTGTACTGAGAAAGCATTTCAAGATGATGTAAATTATCGGCGACATAACTTGTGTTTTCTGGAGGATTACTAGGGGCAGTATCATTAACAGGAGGGTCGGCGGTTGCTGAACCAGGACGAGAAAAGTTTAACTCACTGGAATTACCTGCTGGAAACGAATTTACCCAATCCTGAACAAGTCCCTGACTTCTATGTGATCCCTTATCTTTAAACAAATTCACTTGAGTGGTGACTAAACAATGAATGATTATCCATTAATTCAGCTTCATCTAATTTAGCTGCTGCAACACGCTGGCGGTGGTCTTCCTCCAATTCTTGAAGTGCCATCTGTTCCATTTGTATTTCAAGCTCCTTTTTTCTCATGGCAATTTCGTGTTTTTGTTTAGCGAGGCGCATGGCAGCTTGTTCTTGTTTCTCGGCCTCTTCGCGTTTTAGTTTTGCCATGAGAAAGTCATGTTTACGCTGGCTAGACATTAATGATGTTGTTCGGCGTGAACTTCTCTTAGACTGCCCTTGAGGATTAACACCCTCACATACGGTGTCTCGGTCAGCAACTGAGTCAATATAGCTTCTAGCCGCAAGCAAGAATTTATCATTGTTCTTGGTTACATCATCCAACCATTGCTCAAGGACAGGGTAAATTGAATCTGGGTTCTCCGCTTTACTGGCCAAGTCAAATAGTTCTTCATTCTTCTCCACCAGTTTACTGAAGACATCCTTCAACTTAGAAACCAAGCGTTCAACTTTAACCCTCCTGTCTTGACGTTCTATGGCATCTGTGATGTCCTTATGGATGTTACATAACTCAGATTCTAGATTAGATCTTGCATTAAAGAGCTTTTTCAATTTTTCTTGCTGTTCGGCCATGATATTGAAATGGGTAATTTATTAATGTAGAATAACTTTCAACCAAACACGTGACATGAGGGTTATACCGAACCCAAATGACAACGACTTGATAATCAAGACGTCGAAGAGCAGAAAAGGAGCTACCGAGTAATGAATTACTCGGCGAAAGTGGGTAAGAAATTATAGAGGGCGTCTAACGTGCTTGAAAGCAACGTGAGACTAAACAGGAACACAGGCAACCAGGGAAAGAGGACTGGGTGGACGGAGCACGACGAAACGGGAAACAAAGTGGACGGGGCGGGAAGGACGGGCGATTCGCGCGCAACGCTACATAGAACGGAACGGAACTGGCGAAAACGCGGGTAGGAAACGGGCGACGCAACGGACGAGACGGAAACGCTGAACGAGCGACGCAAGAAGAAACGGGAAACGAGACGGACAGAACGGAGGCGTTGAACGAGTAGCGCGCAACGAAACGGAAAGGCAGGACGGAACGGGCGGGAGACGATTAAGCAGCGAGCGGGGAGGTCGGTAAGTACTATGTTAGCAGATTACAGCAACAAACTCAATCACACAAACTAGCCGTAGCTCCAGAACAAACTTAAGTCACACCCTAGGGAGGAGGAGAGATGCTACTGCAAGAGACAAACTAGCACAAGTCATTATGGGGCTTAATCATATGAAAATAACGAACTAATTTACGGCAAAGCAGTAGTATACTAAAAGGATGAAAAGAGCTTGTAATTTACTAGCCGTAACTCCAGAATAAACTTAAGGCACACCCTAGCAATATTCAAACCTAACCAACCGATCAGCATACCAACGTTATTAAACAAACTACAGCAAAATTTAAGTAATATGCAGCGCTTTTGTAGTCTATGAAAGCTCGAAAAGTTAAGAAACAATCTAGCCGTAACTCCAGAATAAACTTAAGTCACACCCTAAAAGGCAAGAACCTTAACCAACTAACAATCATACAGTTACACGCAAACATACAGCAGCAAAAATCAATATACTACAACAGGAAGGCTAGTAAATTAGTAAAGTTGAAAAGTCAAAGGACAATCCAGCCGTAACTCGAGAATAAACTTAAGTCACACCCTAGAAAGCTATAAGACTTAAACAACAAACCAGCATACTAGCGTACTCAACATACTACAGCAAAAACAACAACATACTTCATCACATATGACATACTACATCGAAAATCGGAAAAGTAGCGAAGAAAACGGAAAGCGAAGTTTTGGGAGAGCGACGATATTGAAAAAGAAAAGGAACAAGGAGAATTGGAAAGTTAAAGGGCGAAAGGGACACGGACGGAACGGTACATAAGAGAGCGACGAGAAAAAATTTTGGGGATCCGACCTATTTTTTTTTCTGTAGGCCGGAGGTTGTTAAAATTTTCACAACCTTTTCTCCGTATTGAGTTTCACTCAATTAACGATCCTTCTTGTTGAAAAATCATAATTTTGACGAATTTGTCAAAATTTTATGCTTTTGTCAAATTTTTTCAAGTTTTGGTCAATTTTTTTTGCAAATTCTTGATTACGGAACGGTAATCCAGTGAACTGGACGGTTTAAAGCTCGAAAATACGGTTTATCAATATTCGGTATTGATTTTCTTAAGTTTTTAGAATTGCATCAAAATTGACCAGAAATTTTCAAAATTTAACAATTTAGCATTATGTTATCTCTATTTGCTCTATATCGGAGGTCATTTTTTGATATACGAACCGACTTAATCCCTTTTTACAATTTTTCGACAATTCGACCAAAAATTTTCAGATTCGATGTTTTTCTCGTCTCAAAAATTATGTTTGTGGGCGTTAATGCTGTCTTGTATTTTATTCAAGCAATTGTCTGATATAACTACCCCTTCAAAAATCAGGGATTGGGTTTTTGCCGTCTAAACGTAGTGACACTTCAAGACAACCAATCAAACTAAGTTAAATCAGTTCAGTCTTACAGTTTTGCAGTTTTGTAAATCAGTCGTCAGAGAGGCCGTTGCGTGAACCAAACGTCAGAGACGTCCAAACCACAATCCAATTCCATAGTGACGTTTGTTCCTTCACGATCCAGCTCAAGTTGAGAAGCCACGTCTTTGAGAAGCCGCTTGAGCGCTTCTTTGAAGGCACGGGGGGTCATCATTTAATGAGTTGCATTGAATAAATGGTCTTGAGCCCAATTCGGGAGACAACTGGTCAAACGTCACACAGCCTATCGTGCTTGGTCCACATATTAACTAACTCGGTGTATTAGTCCACTTTGGGAGATGCAATTCTACCTCCGAATCACTTAGAATCACTTCTACCTCCGTCGCTGCTCATTGTAATCGGTCAATTCGTTAACATAAGGAACGGTTGATCACAAATGCTAAATCATTTGCCAAACTAGTTCATAAGTTTATCAGAAAAACTGTGTCCGTAAGACGGGAGCGGCAACAAAATGTAGAGGCGCCCCACAAGGGTCGCGGCACCAAAATGTAACTGAGAAGTAAAACAGTCTACCGATAAGGTTTCAATTCATCATAAACGACATAAAAAATTAGTAATGTGCAATCGCACAACGTAAGCATTAACGATGATCATAGCAACATATTTACTCATCGAAGATAGCAACGTATAAGAACAACGTTTTAGCATTACAAACGTATTAAGTAGAGTTTTTATAGCAACGTATTAAGATCACGGCGAACATATCTCCAAGTGGTTTTTTAGACGGCAATTTTTGATACTCGTTTGGCCGGTATTTTGTCTGATAACGAATTGGTTCAATGCCAGTAACCATTTTGTATCAATGAATCCAAAAACCCGAAAATTACTGAGCCGAATCATGTCTTATTTGCTAGGTCTTATGATAAGGTTTACTCGAAATTATGTTGTTTGCACTTTTTCCGAGCTTTGTACGTAAATAGGAACAAGCGTATTTAATGTTTTCTCGTGTGAAGCTATAGCTTTATTCGAATAGAGCGTTGCTCATTTGCTTGTTCTCTTTTCTTTACTCGATACCATCGTCGCACGGTTTTAAGTGAGATTAAGATATTCAATCATTGTCGCATGATTGCAGGTCAAAATAAAGATATTGAACAATCGTCGTACGATTGCAATTCAAGTAAAGATATTTTCTCGCTTACATCTATTTAGTTACTAACATTCTTCGTGACTTCAAAAATCAGTGTGTCCGGACTTTCGTGCCTTCACCAACAAATTTTTGTGCGCTCATCGGATTCTTGCGCATTCACCAGGGTTTTGAGCGTTCAAAAATGTTTCTAGAATGATTACTGAATCCACAATGAGCTGAAAATTTTTTGTGATTTTTTAATTCAAAAAATTTTGGTGCGTGTAATTTGGGACCGTGCAATTTAAAACATTTAGAACCTATTTGTGCGTTCCTTTTGATCTAAGACATTTTGGTCTGGGAGCTAAGCCCTTTTGTGGATACGTTAGAATCTTTCTTTTAAATGAAGCAGACTTAATAAAAACCACGTTGATATTATTAAAAACCTGTAGGTTCAATTTTGCTTTTGTTTTCAGAAATGGTACAATTCTCACATGCTGTTTTTACTTATTATTTTTGTGTGGCAGATTATTGCTGTCTGCTAGCTTATAACTGCATTAACCCTTAAAGTTGTAAAATCCTTCTACTCAAAATATAACTCAAAATTAGGTCAACTATTTCATTTGCAAGCGTATTCTGCTTCGAAAACTGTTCTGATGATTGCATTCATCAATCTCGTCATCAATCCACTGTAATTATTTCAATTTCATCAAGAGTGCGTTGGTTCATAAGAGCGAGATATAATCACTAAACAATTTTGAAGAAAATGCGTTCAACTATTTTGTCAGCTAATGGGGAGGCTAAAAAAGGCCGAAACGCAAAACAAAAAGTTTTATTTGTTCTCATTGGTGATATTATACTACTTGTTATGTTTTAACTAAGTTAATCACTAAAATACTGTTTTCTCAGTCGGTAAGGTAAGCATAAAAAACTTGCATGACCTATGCGCGTGACACAAAAACTCAAGAAATTTTTTCAAAATACAATAGCTCATCTATACACACTAGCAACGCTGTTGCAAAATTATTTTCCTCCATGAAACTTTTTGCGTCAGGTTACAGGAAGGTCGTCATCAAATTTAGGGCAACTTTTGAGTTAAATTTAATGAAGCCTCCAAACGCTCGAAGAAAAGAAAAGTACGCTTATAAAAAATCTCTTATCTATTCTAGATACTACTCGTGTATAGCAGAATTTGAAAGACAAGAATGCATAAAACAATTACTTTGTTCTCTGAAACTTCATAAGTATTTTGCGATAGCTGATAATTACTTCGCCCCTTAAGAACATGCTGTTGTTTTTTTTTCTTCTAACGAACATTGATTTTTTTGAAAACCCCAGTTTTTTAAAAACTCCCAATTTTTAACCACCCAATTTTTAAAAACTTTGCTTGACAAAGCATGAAAAAAAAACTAAAAATGACTTCCTTATAGGTGTAGATCGTGGCTTCTCAAAGCCACTAAAATATCTCTGAAGGTCCTTCATACCAACAAAGCAAATTTTTTGAATAAAATCTCTCTAAATGGACGAAATATGCATTGTTTCCCCACCAAATTAGAAAACAGTAGTAAACCATTAGAAATTTGACAATTTCTTTCGAAAACTCTATGATGTTGAGATGTCGCAACAAATTCCAAAACAGGGGAACAATTGAGATTTGCCAGACTTTTTTTGTGTAATTAAGCAGCATATTTGGTCAAAAGCGTTAACAAAATTAGCTGTACCATGTTCCTAAAAGTTAATGAAGTTTTTATCCGTGATTTCCGTAAACAAAAAAGCCAGCCAAGACGATGAAAAAATATAAACAGGTATTGTTTTTTTTGAATTTCACCCTTCGACCAAGAAATTTTGCACCACCAGAGATGAATTAAAAACTCAAGCTTCCTTCAAGTAATGCCTGTGGGGTGACCTCCATTCACTTTGCAACATTACAAAAGCCAAAATAATAGTGAAACTATTAAACGGTCGGTAATTTTCAGGACCTTGTTCAGAAATTTTTTATCAACTTTTCAGTTATTTTTTCCAAAAACTGTCCCTTTTTAAAGACATAGAAATCAGTTTAGATAATCAGTACTAAAAATATTTGTACATCCAAAAAGTAAAAAGCTACAAAAAAGTCCTAAAAATTCTTTTATTTGCCCTTCGCACATAAAAGTCTTACTAGCAGGGCATATCGGGAAAACAAAAAATGCAGTGTCATCCTCTGTCCATATGTTTTTGCCACAAAGTGTTCCCACGGGGATAATCAGATTGAAAAAGATTTTCTATTTTTTCTATTCCTCCTTTTCAACGGTCGTATAAGTTTGAGTTATCTTCAACATAAAGGAAAACTTTGTTTCCAAAAACTGCTATCTACTATATAGAGCGAATTTTGATAAGCTACAAAGTGATCCGCGAGGCGAGTTTAAATAATTAAGGCAAGACACAATAACAATTGCTGCAGTTTTTCGAGAACGAAAAAAAGTTTTTAAAAACTAAGTGAGCACTAAGTGCCGGCAATTCATTAAAAACATAGTCAAGTCAGAGAGGGAGTTAATATCCCAGATGCTCTAAATTCAAAGATAAAAACTCTAAATTTTATCTTTGAAACGTTTGTTAGCTGTTCAAATTTATGCTGCAAACAAGAAATTTCGACCGTGGCATGCTGACATGTTGAGAACACTAGCAAAGTCTGCCTATGATAAACAATCAATCAAATTATCACCACTGATTATTGTCTTGGTGCGTCTTTTTATTGCAATTTTTGACAGGGCAAAAACGAGGGCATCGAGATGGACATGATATTGTCTGATGAACGCTTATTTTTGTCTGGATTGACTTATCATGGTTGATTTTGAGCGAGCCTGGCAAAATTGTTAAGAAAATTGAACAACAAATAAAATCAACGAGTGAAGTGCAGTGACCTCTATTTTCTAATCGAGTCAAGCTTAATCTCTTGTGATCTTTATTGACTGAAACAGATCTCGAGAATCAAAATCTAATTTTCCATAAAAAGTAAGCAACTCAAGTATAGAGGGCTGCATTGTCGAAATATATTTCAGGATTAAAATTGCGTTAACTCGAGCATAAAAATTGGCTAATGGGAGATGCCATTAAGGACCTTTTCCGTTTGTGCCCCCCCCCCCCCCCACAGCTTAGTGGGCACATATTATTTGCACCTCCCAAACGCATGTGCCATATTTTTACGTAATGATTTGCTATGTAATGACACGTGCTCTGTAATGGGGGGGGGGGAGGCATAACGTACTGGAGGGGCACATACGGAAAAGATCCCAAATCATTATGTAAAAATATGGCACGTGCGCCTGGGGGGGGGGGGTGCAAATAATATGCACCTACTAAGCTGGGGGGGGGGGGGGGGTGGGGCACAAACGGGAAAGATCCGGCATTAATATGCAAATGTTCTCGTTGATGTTCATTTGGATGTCTGGTGTTTTCTTGCCATTCATTTGCGTTTCAACTTTACGAGATTTATTCATTAAAAATAACCAATTTGAAAAAAAACGAACATGCCCATTTTTCGTAACTACTAATGTGCGTAGTATGCGCTAATTAGTGCTCATAAAAATGTTTTTTTTGCAAGGTGGCGCTAAATAATTTTTAAATGGTCACATCAATATAACTCTCTAAATTTGTGAATAAGAGCACTCCAGCTGAAAAAATATCTCAGAAGACAAAAATGTTGAGGCGTGAATTTTAAAACTTCGATTTTGAGAAGAAACTTTGAGTCGAAATGACCATACGCATATAACTATTGGAAACCCTGCTTTCTAACTTAAAAATCATCAATTTGTCACCTTAACGTGAACTACTTTCGGCAAATATGATCAACTTTTAAATATTGACAAACTATGAATTAAACTTTATTGGAGAGCAATAAACTGTTGCCGAATAATAGTATATGTTACACAGAATAAACTGCTTTGGACAAATAGGCCAAAGACAAACTCAAGACCAAAACGCTGAACCTGCACCAAACCCCTCACCACCAAGTTCTTTAGTTGATTACATCATTTTTCATCTGCGCCCAATTTTGACCAGAATTACTGGTCTGGTTGACCCAGTTATATTTACTTTCCCTTGGGCACGGCCAGTGTCTCGCACATGACATAGTGTGGAGTGTAGTCTGGACCCTCGCATTTGTAGGTGTCAGCGCCCCTGTGTTTGTAAACGTGAAGTTTCTTCTTAGCAACGCACGTCTCCTCCCCTGGGTTGTGGTCGTAGGGTTGGGTTCTTCGCCAGATGTCTGGAATGAGGGTAGCTGTGACGTAGTCTCCAAAGTAGCTAGACAAAACAAGATGCTATCTGAATTGGATTGCAAGTACAATGGGGGGGGGGGGGTTATTTCTCCGTCAGTCAAATCGAAGTTTGGTCATTAACATCGCCAGTGCAAATAACAGGAAGGCCGAACACTCGAAATTCACAAATCGCACTGGTTTTTGATCAATTACGCTTTTTTTATTCAGGGGGAATCCTCAAGTCTAAAATTAATAAATCATATTTATAAAAATTTGCAATTCTTTCACAAGATGCATATATGTTTAGTTTAGGCAAGAATTTGTCACATTTGTACATTGATATATAAATTGTTGCCATCACCTAAGTTATACAAGAGTACCCACACAATTCATTTTAAGTGAAGTATACATTATGATTCACAAGATTATTCGGATCTATTCTGTTTAGCCCCCCCCCCCTCAAGTGTTTTTATGACCCCCAGTTACAAATTATATGTTGTGATATAGCACGTTACTATGTAAGAAAATAGCACGTGAGCCTGGGGGTCATAAAAGATTTATGGTCACTAAGCTGTGGGGGGGGGGGGGGGGGGGGCAAAACAGAATAGATCCGATTATTCTCATTACACCCCCCACCACCTTCCTCTCCACTGTCCCAAAAAATATTAATTTGTTCAAACTGACGTTTTATGGTAAACAAAAACTTTATTCACTTTGAGGAAAAAGTTCCGAACTATCCATAACAAGTGCGGCAAATTCAATCAACTAACGATCAAAAACTGCCCGAAATAACCGGAAAAATAAATAACCGAAAAACAACCGAAATAACCGGAAGTTAATGAAATGGTCAGACCTAATCAAACAACTGAATTTTCCACAATAATCCACGAAATGTTCATGCTCAATTATTGTTTGTTGTTTCTTTCACCCTGAAAAAATGAGATGCACTTTCTCAGCTCGGAATAGTCAGAAAAATAATTTTGTCCAGATTTAGCTCCATCAGCAAAATTCTGCTGCTTTGTCACGTGCAAAGTTAACCTATGAAAACAGATTATGTGATCACTTTTTGTTCGGAGTCAATTCCATTAAGGTAGAGAACCTCCGTTACTGAGCTATACTTTCGAAAGGTGTTACTTAGCTTATAGTTTCGATATCACTTTACGCATAGTTGTAGACCGCTGTTCACAGTTGTTTCTCGTGAGCAACTAAATTTAATCAATCATGGATCATATTGGATATTTTAAGAGCTCGGTGTGCTCAAAGTGGACAATTTGCAATTGATTCGTTTGACTAACAGATCATTTTTCGTAACTTGGCAAAAATTTGTTTTTAGAGATGAAAAATTCGGCGTTAAAGTCATTGTATGTTGTAAGATCCTTTATAATGTTTTATTGTGGCATAATTTAATACAATCTACTGTTTATTATTGCAAAGCAATTGGTATAATTGTTCCCTCGTCGCCAAATCCCACACTCCAAGACCCTTTTTACATGTATTAAGATACATGATGAAGAATAAAGGAGTCAGAATTGACACAATGGTTCACTTTATTTGGTAGTGACAAAAGCTGGTTAGGTTGATATGCCAAAAATGGGATACTATGATCTGTAAGATAGTCCAGATGTAATATCAATTGAGATGACGTTAATTAAAATTACAATATTCAAGCTAACAAACAAACACAAATAGCTGTGACAACCTTTACAATGAGGAACAGATAGAAAACCCCCCAAAAATCAAGTATTTTTTCAGAAAAATGTGTAATTAAAAATATCGCCTCTAACGCAAATAACTCAGTGGAGTAAGAAAAAATGCCGCATTAGATTGATGAGATCAGCCATTATTAAGAAAGCAAGTCAAGACCAACAACAAAATCAAACAGCAAACATTATTTACATCCAAAACATTATCTCCATAATAAGGCCCGGTAAATATTAGACAGAAAAGAACAAAAAACAGCAAAGTAAACATAAATTTGGCTTATATTTCTAAAAACAAATTACTTCAAAGTAATGAAAACCATTACAAAGCAATTAAAAACTTCCAAAATTATTATGATCACATGCGCCTCTATAGGAAGGCATAAAGACCTGTCATTATTGAATTTATTACGCGGTTACAAAAAGAACAACAAAGTGAGACATCAAAAAATTCAATAAAGACTTGCGAGAAAACGCTGTCGAAGCCGTAAAGCCAAATTTTGCTCCTCAAAATCTGTTCAATTGAGCCTTCCTGGAACGCCAATAATGTGGTATGCGACCTCTCATCAATGAGAAAAGGGCAACAAGTAGACAAAAAAAGAAAAAAAGAGCAAAATTAAGTAATAGCACTTGAAACCTGTAATTTGTATTTATTCAGATTATGACCTATGTCTACAAAAAGAACGTCAAATATAGACAAAAATCAAAAAATAGTTTACCTTTTTTGAGAAAAACCTGCGTCGAAGGCAGTAAATTCATGAGACATTATTTAAAGACATTAGATTTTGCACACTTGCACCCTCTCTAGATGACAATAATGTCAAAAGTGACCTGTCAATAACGAGAATAGGTAACATATAGTCAAAACAGGAACAAAAATGCAAAGTTAAAAAGTTTTTTTGAAGAAAAATTATTTTCAAAGATACGAAAGCCACTAGCTATCTGCTCAATTCAGAATATAGGCCCATTTATTCTTCCATAAAAGGCAATTTAGAACCGTCATTATCCAGGAAACTTCATACAACTAAAAGGACAAAGTAAAAACGGCAGTAGAAGACAAAGGTAAAAAAATCAATTAAATTCTTTGAGAACGGGATGTCGAAGCCGTTGAAACCATAATATATGCCTTTTAAGACATTTATGCGTTCAATTGTACTTTATTTGGATCGCCAATAACGTATTAACTGTCAGAAATGTGATAAAATGACAAAAAGAGAAAAATGTGAAAATGGGCCACCTAAAAGTGAAAGAAATAATGTGAAAATTAGTAGTATCAAAGCCAGAAAACCAAAACTTAACGCGTAAAAACGCAAAAAAGATTAAATTTCAATTCAGTAGAAAGAAGAGGAGGAACAACCATTCTTTCTTTGCTCATAAGTGGCAAATTTCAATAAATTCGCATTAGTGACAAAGTTCAATAAGCCATTGTTTACTTACAAATCAAACATTTTTAAATATCAAAACGACCATACTCTTTCAACTAACTAAACTAGATACATTAATTCGGAACTGCTTAGGAAGCCAATTGGACCTATCAACAGTTGGTTTTGATTTGAATTCTTCTTTCCTTATTTAACATAGAAAAAGGTCGATTTTTGATTTCGAAAAAAGAACGACTGATTACAATCCGAAATTTTTATGGATTGTAACATTCAAAGATCGGAACAAAACCCACATTGCTATTGCGGTTCATCCATTAAGAACACTCAATTGTTTGGAATGTTACAGATCCAAATAATTTGTTAGTTTGTCAAAAATACTTGATAATTTGTCAATAAAAAAATGCTGCGTTTTTGATAATCATAGAGCAAAGTCGTTAAAAAACAGCATAATTTTAATTCCACGCTACTCTCAGTGGAAGTGGGAGTAGGACTAGCTCCCTTTTTTAGTTTAAAAAGATTGTGTTAGTAGTATTTGGGTGTGTACTCCCGGCAGATTTATTCAAGGTGGACAAAAGAGGCTTATTTCGGGCAATTTTTGCTGAAAAAGGCTAAATTTTGAAATGTTTAGCCAAAAATAAAATCAACACAGTCAACACTACTTTTTTGTCTTTAAATTAAAATCAACAGTACTGTTGTTAACAATTTCTACGTATTTTATCGAAATTGAAGACATTTTAAGCAAAAATTCCGGAAAATGTGATTAAAAATAACGCTAATCGGTTGGTTTAATGTTTACAAAAATTTACACCACAATAACTCGGTCGAGAAAACGAATTTCAAAAAAATCATTTTAATTTCATATTCTACGTTGGACGGGCTTTTTAATGGTACCACTCAAGTTAATAAGTTTTTTTTTGAAAACAATTATTTTCAAAGATACGAAAGCCTTTAGCTTTCTGCTCAATTAAGAATATAGGCCCATTTATTCTTCCATAAAAGGCAATTTAGAACCGTCATTATCCAGGAAACTTCATACAACTAAAAAGACAAAGTAAAAACGGCAGTAGAAGACAAAGGTAAAAAATTCAATTAAGTTCTTTGAGAAAGGGATGTCGAAGCCGTTGAAAGCATAATATATGCCTTTTAAGACTTTTATGCGTTCAATTGTACTTTATTTGGATCGCCAATAACGTAATAACTGTCAGAAATGTGATAAAATGACAAAAAGAGAAAAATGTGAAAATGGGCCACCAAAAAATCAAAGAAATAATGTGAAAATTAGTCTCTCAAAGCCAGAAAACCATAACTTAACGCGTAAAAACGCAAAAAAGATTAAATTTCAATTCAGTAGAAAGAAAAGGAGGAACAACCATTCTTTCTTTGCTCATTAAAGGCAAATTTCAATAAATCCTCACTAGTGACAAAGTTCAATAAGCCATTGTTTACTTAAGAATCAAACATTTTTAAATATCAAAACGACCATGATCTTCCAAGTAAACAAACTAGATACATTAATTCGGAACTGCTTAGGAAGCCAATTGGACCTATCAACAGTTAGTTTTGATTTGAATTCTTCTTTCCTTAATTAACATAGAAAAAGGTCAATTTTTGATTTTTAAAAAAGAACGACTGATTACAATCCGAAATATTTATGGATTGTAACATTCAAAGATCGGAACAAAACCCACATTGCTATTGCGGCTCATCCATTAAGAACACTCAATTGTATCGAATGTTACAGATCCAAATAATTTTTTAGTTTGTCAAAAATACTTGATAAATTGTCAATAAAAAAATGCTGCGTTTTTAATAATCATAGAGCAAAGTCGTTAAAAACAGCATAATTTTAATTCCACGCTACTCTCAGTGGAAGTGGGAGTAGGACTAGCTCCCTTTTTTAGTTTAAAAAAATTGTGTTAGTAATATTTGGGTGTGTACTCCCGGCAGATTTATTCAAGGTGGACAAAAGAGGCTTATTTCGGGCAATTTTTGCTGAAAAAGGCAAAATTTTGAAATGTTTAGCCAAATATAAAATCAAAACAGGCAACACTATTTTTCGTCTTTAAAATTAAAATCAACAGTAGTGTTGTTAACAATTTTTACTTATTTTATCAAAATTGAAGACCTTTTAAGCAAAAATTCCGGAAAATGTGATTAAAAATAACGCTAATCGGTTGGTTTAATATTTACAAAAATTTACGACACAATTACTCGGTCGAGAAAACGAAATTCAAAAAAATCTCTTTAATTTCATATTCTACGTTGGACGGGCTTTTTAATGGTACCACTCAAGTTATTAAGTTTTTTTTGAAAAAAATTATTTTCAAAGATGCGAAAGCCACTAGCTATCTGCTCAATTCAGAATATAGGCCCATTTATTCTTCCATAAAAAGCAATTTAGAACCGTCCTTATCCAGGAAACTTCATACAACTAAAAAGACAAATTAAAAACGGCAGTAGAAGACAAAGGTAAAAAATTCAATTAAATTCTTTGAGAAAGGGATGTCGAAGCCGTTGAAACCATAATATATGCCTTTTAAGACTTTTATGCGTTCAATTGTACTTTATTTGGATTGCCAATAACGTAATACTGTCAGAAAAGTGATAAAATGACAAAAAGAAAAAAATGTGAAAATGGGCCACCTAAAAATCAAAGAAATAATGTGAAAATTAGTAGTATCAGAGCCAGAAAACCATAACTTAACGCGTAAAAACGCAGAAAAGATTAATTTTCAATTCAGTAGAAAGAAGAGGAGGAACAACCATGCTTTCTTTGCTCATTAGTGGCAAATTTCAATAAATTCGCATTAGTGACAAAGTTCAATAAGCCATTGTTTACTTAAAAACAAAACATTTTTAAATATCAAAACGACCATAATCTTTCAACTAACTAAACTAGATACATTAATTCGGAACTGCTTAGGAAGCCAATTGGACCTATCAACAGTAGGTTTTGATTTGAATTCTTCTTTCCTTAATTAACATAGAAAAAGGTCGATTTTTGATTTTGAAAAAAGAACGACTGATTACAATCCGAAATATTTATGGATTGTAACATTCAAAGATCGGAACAAAACCCACATTGCTATTGCGGTTCATCCATTAAGAACACTCAATTGTTTGGAATGTTACAGATCCAAATAATTTGTTAGTTTGTCAAAAATACTTGATAATTTGTCAATAAAAAAATGCTGCGTTTTTGATAATCATAGAGCAAAGTCGTTAAAAAACCGCATAATTTTAATTCCACGCTACTCTCAGTGGAAGTGGGAGTAGGACTAGCTCCCTCTTTTAGTTTAAAAAGATTGTGCTAGTAGTATTTGGGTGTGTACTCCCGGCAGATTTATTCAAGGTGGACAAAAGAGGCTTATTTCGAGCAATTTTTGCTGAAAAAGGCTAAATTTCGAAATGTTTAGCCAAAAATAAAATCAACACAGTCAACACTACTTTTTTGTCTTTAAATTAAAATCAACAGTACTGTTGTTAACAATTTTTACGTATTTTATCAAAATTTAAGATATTTTAAGCAAAAATTCCGGAACATGTGATTAAAAATAACGCTAATCGGTCGGTTTAATATTTACAAAAATTTAAACCACAATAACTCGGTCGAGAAAACGAAATTCAAAAAAATCTTTTTAATTTCATATTCTACGTTGGACGGGCTTTTTAATGGTACCACTCACAACTCTCTACGATGAATATATCGATCGGTCAAAATTGTCTCAACCCATTTGAGTATATAGCCCCCCCCCTCAAGAGGAGTCGGAAAAATTAGCGTCATTACGTTGCAAAAGGTACACAAGCTCTCGTGTAGCACAATGAACTCAAGGTTGGAAGAACTGCAATAGACATAATAACTGTTGCTCACAACAACGTTAGAAACCATTCTGGAACTTTTTCTGAGCAATTTTGGAATTTATGGAATTTTAAATGAAAAAGGAGGAGGGTTTAAACCACGCAGAGCATACGAAAAATCTCAAAAGTCAACTTTAATGACTTGAGAAAATTTCCGACAACCTATTATATAAATTTCTTCAATTTCTACAGGTATTGTATGAATTGCATTTTCACATTACCATTGGACGCCACATCACGATTCTGTTAAATCAAATTCCAGAAAAACTTAGCTGTTTTTTCACAGAGTGAGCTTTAGAGTCCCAGACTAAGTTCTAAAAAGAACTCATAGTAAAGATAACTCACCCCACATCCCCCTTTCGAAGCTGTCTGTGTTCCTGGGTTATGTTTCCGTCTGCCAAAAGAACATTGAGCAGCTGGATATATCCCAGCCAGAATCCATTCTTGACATTCGGAACTTTTTTTATTCTCAATGCCCAATTACGCAGAGCCCTCAATTGGTCATAAGAATTGGGCCTCGCTATGAACACTTTCCTAAAAGAAATAGTCCATATTGTTATAATAAACATCTCTACAAAATCAAAATTTGTTTCTTCATGTATCAGAGAAAATATTTTGATGGATTTATTTTTTAAGTAATCTGATAATTAACAGATGCAAACGTCATTACCCCTGAAAAGGCCTAGTAAAGGTCAAACTTTCACACCAATTTCAAGTAAAAAGTAGTTGTTTTCACTTAGAAGAAGCTTTATCTTGAAATCTCAGAGCATAAACCAGTTTTATTGTACTTTTGAAATGACCCAATGACACCTCGAGCGGAGGTTGACTTCCTGAATTAAGCTGATGATCAGTTTCTTTTGACAAAATTTTTTTTTAAAAAAATCCTGAAATGACATCCCAGACCATTTATTCAAACAAAATAGGATCTTTTTTCATGCAGAGAAAATAGTTATCTAATACGAAAAATCTATGGTTCATGTTTTGAGTATGGCGACAGAAAGCGGCAAAAACTGTGTGTAACACTGTAATTTTTTTGGGGTTTTTGTCATCTTTGTCGAAACCAAACATAACTGACGTTTTGGATTGTTAGCGATGACTTTATACCTACGGTTGTTGTCGCTTCTTATCGCTTCCGTTGTCATCGCCGGTTTAAATCATGAAACAAATTTTTTGATCTACAACGCACTCAATAAAATAACATGCTTTTTTTTCTGTTGTCGATTGATCAAATCTCACAAAAGCTATTAACTTAATTAAAAATTATTAAAATGAGATCAAATCAACAATAGCCAATTCAAAAATTGTATAATTAGTCTTAACTTTTATTTTTCTGCAATTTTTTTTCCATTTTTCCATTTTTCTTTATTTTTTTATTGTCTGTTTTTCTAAATTAAAAAATATTGAATCTATTGTAACCAAAAGAAGCACTAAAAGCAAAAATTCTAAGAAGCAAATTTCGTCATAAGCGCAGATTTTGTCACCAGTATTGAGGGATGACTTAACCGATTTCCATATTTTTGTGCAAGTAATTAGCCAGAAGAAAAATTATTGCCGAATTTTAATTGTAATTCTTTGAGACCCAAATCAAAGACTTTATTTTTTCTTGTGAAGAACGATTAATGTAATTTTCAAATTGCTATTCGTTTTCTTAATCCGCAAAAAACATCGAGAGGGCTGGTTCTGAAAATAATTGTAACAAGGAGGCTCAGTAATGAGAGTCCGCACATAAAGCTCCGTCCGACCCCGCTCATCCGCATTTTCGGCAAAAATGTCTACCAAATGCGGAACAGATAGAAAACCACAAAAAAATTCAATTATTTTCGAAAAAAATGTGTATGAACAAAAAGATCGCTTTCAACGCAAATAACTCAGTGGAGTAAAAAGCCGCGTTAGATTGATGAAATCAACCATTATAAAGAAAGCAAGTCAAGACGAACAACAAAATCAAACAACAATGACATCAGACATTAATTACATCCAAAACTTTATGTCCATTTAAAACAAAAACCTATTAATAAGGTCAAAATAGTGTCAGATAAAACGGAAACTAAAAAACAACTTGTACTAGAAAAGATATGGGACCACTCAATAATAAGGCTTGGTAACAATTAGAAAAAAAAGAACAAAAAAACTGCAAAGGTAAAAAATTGGCTTAATTTTTTAAGAACAATTAATTTCAAGGAAATGAAAAGCATTAGATAGCACTTGAAAACAACCAAAATGTTTATAGTCAAATAAGGCTCTACAGGAGGGCATTAAGACCTGTCATTCAGTTTCTTATGCGGTTACAAAAAAGAACAACAAAGACATACAACAAACAAAAATTCAAAAAAGAAACTTGCTAGAAAACGCTGTTGAAGCCGTAAAGCCTTGTATTGCCCTTCAATTGAGCCTCTGTCGAATGCCAACAATGTGGTATGCGACCTATCACTAATGAGAACATTTAACAAATAGATTAAAAAAAAGGATAAAAAAAGGCAACATTAAGTAATACTTTTTAATTTTTCAAAAACAATTAATTTCAAAGTCAAGAAACCCTTTAGCTACAAAATGAAATAATTAAATGGGTTCCTTTATTTGTCCAGAAAAAGTGCCTAAGACCTGTAAAATTTCAGAATATGACTTGTGTCTACAAAAAGAATTTCAAATATAAATAAACAGAAAAATAGTTTAATTTTTTGCGGAAAAACCCGTGTCGAAGCCAGTAAATTCATAACAAATATTTAAAAAACTTAGATATTGTAAACTTGCACCTTTCCTTGTCAACAATAAGGTCATATGTGATCTGCAATTATTGCGAGTAACATAGGTAACAAATAGACAAAAAAGATTAAATGCGACCTTAAAGTTTGTTTTTTTTTTAATTTTGAAAACAATTGATTCCAAAGTCATGAAAGCCATCACTTATCTACTCAAATCAGAATATAGGCTCATTTATTCCTTACTAAAAAACTATTGAGACCTGTCATTATCCAGGAAAATTTGTAAGACTCAAAAACGACAAATTAAAAACGACAGTTGAAGACAAATGTAAAAATTCCAATTAAATTTTTCGGGGAAGGGGTGCTAAAGCCGCTAGAACCATAATCTATGCCTTTAAATACTTTTATGTGTTCACATGTGCCTTATTTTGAACGCCAACATTGTAATATTTGAACTGTCAATAATGTGATAATGTGAAAAAACGAGAAAAGCGCAAAAAAATTACGAGGAGCCTAAAAATTATGAAATCTAGTAGTATCAAAGCCAGAAAACCATGCCTTAACGCGTAAAACAGCAAAAAAATTAATTTTTAATTCAGTAGAGAGAGGAGGAAGAAGAAACATTCCTTTTGCTGACACTAAGCTACAAGTTGACGAAATTAAGAGAAAAATAGTCGCAAAGTTCAATAAGGCATTGTTTAATTACAAATCAAACCTTTTTAGAAGTCAAAACGACCATAATCTTTCGAGTAAACAAACTATATACGTTATTTTGAAAGTGCATAGGAAGCCAATTGGCGCTATCAAGAGTGAGCTTTGATTTGCATTGTTCCTTCTTAAATTTATATGAAAAAGATCGAAACTTTTTTCCAAGAAAACACCGACTCATTACAATCCGAATTATTTTTGGATTGTAACAGTCCAAGATTGGTCAGAAACCGCCTTGCCTTGCTATTGCTGTTTGTTCACTAACAACAATCAATTGTTTTCGAACGTTATAGATCAAGATAATTTGTTAGTTAAAAGATCAAAAATAAATGCCGCGTTTTTGATAAACATAGAGGAAAATTAATAGAAAACGGCAAAACTTTGATTCGAGATTACTCTCAAGGGAAGTGGAAGAAGAAATAGCTCCGTTTTTAGTGTATAAAGATTGTGTTAGTTGTTTTAGGGTGTGTACTACCAGCAAAATTAATCAAAGTGAACTAAAGAAGCTTATTTCGGGCAATTTTTGATGAAACAGGCTGAATTTTGAAATAATTTGACAAAATTTTAGCCAAAAAATTGAATCCAATTGGTCAACAATACTTTTTGTCATTGAAAATAAAATCAACAGTTCTATTGTTAACAATTTTTACTTATATTTGCAAAAATGACGAAAATTTAGGCAAAATTTCCGGAAAATGTGAATAAAAATAACGCAACTTGGTCTAATATTCACAAAAATTCAAACCACGATAACTCGCTCTAGAAAACGAAATTCCAAAAAATCTTTTTAATTCCATATTCTACGTTGGACGGGCTTTTTAATGTTACCACTCACAACTCCGTACGATGAATATATCGATCGGTCAAAATTGTCTGAACAAAAAAACCCATTTGAGTATATAATTCCTCCCCCCTCAAGAGGGGTCGGAACAATTAGGGTTTTTAACATTTTGGTCTAATTACCATTCTTTTAGTTACTAGATACCACGTCGAAATCAGTAACACTTATAATACGGAAAAGATTTTAAACGAAAGTAACTTTACTCGTTATATCAATCAGACACTAGCCATGTAATGAAGAGGACTTTTCCTGTAAGAAAATAGCCTGTTTAATTTCAAATTGACGTTTGCATAGAAAAATTAACACTTTCAATGGTTAGATAGCGGTTCTGAACACGAGATATTATTTAAAAATCAGAATAACTACGTACGACAACGTTTGTTGTGTGAGTTTTGGAGCGAAACCTTTTCTTTCATGACGAATAGTTGATCTAACTGCTGGTTCTAAGCTTTAATGTTACTTACGAATTGAGGCAACATCCAGGTGGTCAAAATTATTATTTTATTCGCAGATCTTTTCTCAGCTTGAGATTATCTAGATTTCGTCGCAATGTGAATGTAGTTTTTCCATCGTGTGACCTATTATTCTGAAAAAAAAAAAACAAAAAAACAGATAAAAAGCAGGGTCAGCCCAAAAAGCTGGCGTGCTACCCAAAATGTAAGGTGTGTTTGATTCAATCTTCTTCCTCTCAGAAACTTTCAGCATTAAGATGAGCTGCTTTTATTTAAGGAAAGGTTCCGTCCATATCCTCACTCCTGGTTTTACCACGTAAAAGCTTCAGCTGCGAAAATTTAACAAAATTACTTAAAAAAGAGAGTAGTGAAAGAAAAATGCAGCTGAGAACAGGGCTCTTTGGTTTGTCGCTGTTCAACAACGATTATGCATAAACCAGATTATTACTCGCAAAATAATTCCAGGGTCGAGGTGGCAACAATTGAAGTCTAAAAACCGCGGTTAAATTATGTACTTTTTTTAAGCGTTAAAAAAATATTGCTAAAATTATACGCAACAATTCTGCGCTAAATTTACCACAATTCTTCCGAAATTTAATCGCTAGCTAATTTCGCTGAACAATTATTAAAATTTTCAATTAATCTTTTCGTGAAATTAGCAGCACAATTATTTGTTGAGGTTTTTTTAGTTTTCTATTGTTTTGCATCAATCTTGCAAGACTCTTGCTCATAAAATATCACACTTTTTAGATCTTATAAAGTCCACATACTTCTTGTAAGATCTTGTCGGATAAACACGAAATCTCACAAGGTTTTTATCTCATGAAACCTTATAATAGTAATAAACTTTCTCATGAGAAATCCACAAGAATTTGTTACATTCTTTTAAGATTTGTATAAATATTTTAATTAAAACATAAGTTTTACGGCTACAACCAAAAATTAAACATTTATTTTGTTAATCCTTATCACTCAAATCACTTGGTATCGTTTATAAAAATTTAAAATTTATAAGGATGATTCACATTTAGCTGTTCAGTTTTATACGTAAAAGTAGGTTTAGAAAAATACCAACTTTCTGTTCGATAGAAAATTTCCATAATGCTTTATTAAAAATTCTTCCAACCTATGTTTTTAATTTTTTTTTTGAACCCGTTATGTGCCAATGTATTTTATTACATTTATGAACGCGTCTCAACAGAGAGCGTTTAGTTGCCATGTTTTGTTTGTTTTGTTTCGTCAAATAAAATTGACATTTAGTAGTTTGTTTATACACGTGAATGTGCTTAAAAATGGCCAGATTTTTGTTTCCCTCGTCTACCTGGAGTTTTTATAAGACCGTCCTCGAGCGATATAAGGCATGAAAAGACGGTTCTGGGTAAATTTTTGGCATGAAAAGAATTTGTCTGGACTTTTAGTGATGTCCTCGATTTCGGCTGGAACTAAAACACCTGTCCTCGATTTCGCTGGAACTAAAACAGCTGTCCTCGAATTTGGCTAGACAATAAAACGTCTCCTTACTTTGGTCTGACCATGTCTCCAATAGTTTCCTCACAGTACTTTTTAGCCTCAAAGAAAGACGCCGTTCCGATATCAATATCTCTCATGTGGTAACACATCTTGTCATTTGCACCCTCCACCATCACGAACAGGTCACTGGGACATTTCAGGTCACTCTTTGGCACACAGTTCAACTCATCGGCTGTTTTCTTACACGAACTCTCTCCATTTTCACAGTTGGTTGTTTCCTGGAAAACACCATAGTGAAAAATATAAGTATAGTATCTTTCGACTTCAAAATATTTTCCATTCAGGTATGCACCGAGAAAAGAATTTTTTGACCTAAGTAAGAAACTACAACACAGGAAAGCAACTTCTTCTGGATTACTTCCGGCATGGCCTTTGAAATGTAATAAAATATCCAATGGAACAAATTTACAGTAAACTATGGAACAAATTTAAAAATGTATGTCAAATAGTACTTTTCCAGACGTCGATGAAAAAGCATATGAAACTTCAATTTATATAAAGATGTGATCTGCATAAAAAAGAAAGCTACAGACGAATTTCAGTGACCTCAACTTTTGTTAAGGTATTTAAAAGGCCTCTACTCCACCAATTGTTAGAACATTTAGAAAACAATAAGATAATCAACAAAAATTGACTGCAATTTCTGAACAGTAATTTGTGGAATGGCACTGTCGTTTCATTAACAGAATCAATAACCAGAATGTTAACCAAATTTAGACCTGGTCTTATGAAAGGACTTTATAATTCTAGTACGGGGGTCCAATATTGTCTATAAATGCACAGTCCAGCTCCTACTTAAAGTCGAGGTAAAGTCTCTTCATGGGTCCAGATAAGGTCTTTCCATAACAAACTAAGGTCGAGAATGGGAGTTGGGGATTGCATTTTTGTGGAACATCTACCAGCAACACCAAACTAGCGTTGCAACAGTCACTTCAACTTCGAATACAGGTGGAATTGTTCCAAAAAATCTTAGGAAACAACGAATTCTTAAGATAAATTAGTTTTCGCAAGAAACCTATATTGCGAATTTGTTCCGTTGAATTCAACTAGTTGACAAAGATCTAACATTTGACTTTTCATCGGCAATGAGTTGTGTGTTATAATTTACTTTGTTTTTTTAACATATTCATAATAGCACAGTTCGTTTTGCGATAAAACATCAGAACCATTGAAAATTTTGAACGGTCAAACCCGTTGACGACGTTAAACCCTAGCCAATTTTCAGCACGAATGCAAATTTTTTGGGTCCATCGTGAACATTTTAGACCGAGACAAAGTCGAACATCATATTTGGGTTGATCTAAAATCGAGCATCCAACATTTGGGTCGAGCGAATGTCTAGTTGAACAATTAGGTCCAGCTAAAGTCTTTTCGTGGCCTGTTTGAGTCGAGCGTGGTCTTTTCATACCACTCTTTGGTCGAACATCGTCTTTTCATAAGTTGAGGTCTGCTCCTGGGTAGGATACAATTAACCTCTTATAGGTTTTTTCTCAATTATCATTCAACTAATCTTTCTCAAAAAATATAAAGTATGGATTTAAAAATGAATCAAAAGCTACACCAAAAAAGAATATGCGTAAAAAATGGAAACGCACATTAAGATTTAGTGGTAAATAACAATCAAGTTCCTGAAAAAACAGTCAGTGGTTCTTCTTCAGTAATGTATATTAATCATTTGTTGGTATTGCGCCCATCAATTCATTTTTTAAATCTCATGAAAATCTATTAGTATATTGTGTCAATCTGTATATTGTGTAAAAGTTGCGATAATTCTTTGTGACCATCATCTTAATGGCGACCTCAGAAAAAGGGAAAAAATGCGATAAGATCAATGGTGAACTGTATCAAAAGTTGTATGGGCAATATTCGATTTGATGAAAAAGAAGTGATGTTTAATATTGATGAATGACCTTAAAGGTCAATTTGGTAATTCATAGTTATGTGCTGTGGTTATCTAGTGCAGTGTTTTCAATTCTGATGAAAATTTGTTCAAGGTCATATTTTTCGTTCTGATAATCGGCTGGCCTTGAGAAAAGATCTGAACTTTAAAAAGCTCTGGTTCCTTGGGACTTGAGCTTAGGACCCTAGAAGATGGGGATGGATCAAATATTCTTTTGTGTGCCATCCATTGTGGATAGTCTCGAATATCAGTTTGTTCAAAATTTTAAAAGTTGACCTTGAACGGCCCATTATGGCTCTTTAAGGAATTACAACCAGTTTTAGAGAAGTATAGTATTCATCAATTAGTTTAATAGCAAAACTGTCTTTTCAAGATGTCATGGGAAGTGTTCACTTTGTTCTAGCTAATGAATTGTGGGCGAACTATTAATTTTCATGTGAGTTATAAACAGAAATTGTCTGATCTTCAACACACAAATCGGGTTTTTCCTGTTCTAAAGTTTGTTTAGACGTCACATATTATGTTAAATATTATGTTAAAAAAATTTTAACGTCACATGTTATGTTAAAAAAATGAACTTTAATTGTTTTGAAACTACAGAAAATACTATACTGTAAAGTCAAGTTGAAAGTTGAAATTATATCAACTTACGTTCGTATTTTAAGTTTTTAACTCCAAAGTGAAAATTTAGGAATTAGACGAAAAGTCAGAGTTGATTTTTTGAACCTAATGAAATACAATCCCGAAATGTTCTTAGATTAATTGTTAGGATTATCGATCAAACGGTGCGAAACTTACATTTAATCTAGGAATTTTTAGCAGCTTCAACACTTAGGAAAAAACAGAAAACGAAGATATTTTAAATTCAAGATTTTTTACATGTTTTATAAGCAAAAACAAACAAACAATGGGCAGAAATCAGTTTTCAAAAATCATCAATGCGATCAAACAGAATACGGGGATCAGAGATAAAGAAGTTGTTTCTTTTTAAAAAATAGCAAATCAGACAATTTCATTTTAATGGAATAATGATACACCAAAAGGTCAGTTTTTGTTATCAGAGTTTAATGGTTGACAATAACTTTAAACTTATACCACTAATTATACTAAAGTTTATACCTATTAACTATTCGTTCCAAATTTTTCTGTTTTCAATTTTTTTTGTTAATTTAAGCAATATAAAGAAAACAGGCAAATTCAAAACGGCATCTTTCAGGAACTTGGGTATATATGAGATCGGAGAAAGCCCCCGAACCATTCCAGATGGAGTGACCGATGAGCAATCAGAACTTTTTTTTACAGAAAATGGTTCAATTTACAAATAGAAAACCGCAGAGAAAACAGAAAAACAGCGTTTAAGAATGAACATTAATAGCGAAATGGCTTATTTACATAAAAAGGTCAATAGATACACAGGTTCAAGATTTCAGAGCTGAATTCCACTTGTAGTGGAAGGATCAAACTATTCATTTGCATATGAAGAGAGTGTCTAATGTCAGTTTTCATGGCTATAGTGTTTGGATTCGCATTTTATAGATATTAAAAAACAACAAGAGATGTCATGTTTTAACCAGTTTTAATTATCCAGTTGCTCACCAAACAGAAAAAATTAACGATAAAAGCTAAAAACATTAGCAGCCACCTGATATGGATTTATAGCACCGGCATACCAATACAGTCTTAAAGTACTTTATGACTGTATTGTTATGCCGGTGCTATATTTACATATCAGGTGGCTACTAATGTTTTTAGTTTCTACCATTAATTTTTTCTGTTTGGTGAGCAACTAATTAATCAAAATTGGTTCAAATATGACCTCTCTTGTTTTTTTTCTTGAGAAACTTCAGACAACGCTGTCAGAAGTTTCTGATGAGACAACTTAATCGGATCAGATCTTTTGCTAGAAATTAGAAGTGTTAAATCTGGCTGTTTCATTCCTCTTAGCTGTTGTAAAATCCCGGTAAAATGTTTTTCCTAAAATTGGACGAACACATAACGTTTTCTAACGCTTTTCCGGTTTACATTTGAATCTGGAAATTTTGAATCTTTCTAAATCGGCAATATGTATCGCAGCCGACGGCTCAGTTACATTCTTTAACAGCTTTTTCACTAACAGCTCTTTCAACCAAATGAGCGTTTGACATACCATTGCGTTCAAAATGACAATTTGTGATCAAAATTTGGTCATTATTTTTCATTTAAACAAGTACATTTATCCTAAAACATGCTTTTGTTAAGTTTGTTGTTAAATATTTAGGCTACCGTCGAGATGTCTAATTCTCCCTCGAACCATAACAGCAATAAGTGCTAATTAGCGATAGCTAATTTAAACCTGTGCTTAGTAATCCCAAGGAAATTTATAGTTTTTTTATCAATTAGGTTTTAACATGTCGTCAGCATGAATTAGGGAAAAGTGACACAAAATAAAAAAGTTTTTAGTACTTAATGAAACCGACAGTCTTCAATTTTTCTTGCCAGAAAGTAAGACAATTCACTTCCAGTTTTTAGCTCTCTGTGAAACTGAACAGATTGCTCAATCGTCAATGGGGTGAAATCCAATCATTTCGCAGCTTGGGATCATTTTCTGTGCCCACCTCCATTCGCAGTTCTCGACGTACAGAAACACAATTCCTGTGAGAAAATTCGATTGCTCTCAGAAGAGAGGTATAAGGTGCATTCAAAAAACAGTTTGACGCATATTCAACCAGTCAATTGTTTTTTTTTCTAAAAAGCAGATTTAGTGTTTAAAAAGAGCGATAGAACAGCAGCAGAGCTGAATTTACATAAACTTTTACTAAGTTTTTTGTGAAATCAGACGTTTTTCAAAATTGAGGTTGTCGCTGTTTTCACATCAGAAAAAGTTTTTCCTGTAATAATTAGTTATACACCCGAACCTCACGCCAAGTCAATTTCAGTAATGGGCAAGTCTAATTAAAAGTCTCATTTCAATACTGATTCAGAGCTATGATCATGTCACTTTTTACACTTGGCAGTCTAAATCCAAGTCTGATATAAGACTTGGCAAGTCTAAATCCAAGTCTGATTTAAGACTTGGCAAGTCTAAATCCAAGTCTGATTTAAGACTTGGCAAGTCTAAATCCAAGTCTGATTTAAGATTTGGCAAATCTAAATCCAAGTCTGACCTAAGACTTGGCAAATCTAAATCCAAGTCTGATTTAAGACTTGGCAAATCTAAATCCAAGTCTGACCTAAGACTTGGAAAATCTAAATCCAAGTCTGACCTAAGACTTGGCAAATCTAAATCCAAGTCTGATTTAAGACTTGGCAATTCTTAATCCAAGTCTGATTTAAGACTTGGCAAGTCTAAATCCAAGTCTGATTTAAGAACTGGCAAGTCTAAATCCAAGTCTGACCTAAGACTTGGCAAATCTAAATCCAAGTCTGACCTAAGACTTGGCAAATCTAAATCCAAGTCTGATTTAAGACTTGGCAATTCTCAATCCAAGTCTGATTTAAGACTTGGCAAGTCTAAATCCCAGTCTGATTTAAGACTTGGCAAATCTAAATCCAAGTCTGACCTAAGACTTGGCAAATCTAAATCCAAGTCTGACCTAAGACTTGGCAAATCTAAATCCAAGTCTGACCTAAGACTTGGCAAATCTAAATCCAAGTCTAATTTAAGACTTGGCAATTCTTAATCCAAGTCTGATTTAAGACTTGGCAAGTCTAAATCCAAGTCTAGTCTGACCTAAGACTTGGCAAATCTAAATCCAAGTCTGACCTAAGACTTGGCAAATCTAAATCGAAGTCTGACCTAAGACTTGGCAAATCTAAATCCAAGTCTGATTTAAGACTTGGCAAGTCTAAATCCAAGTCTGATTTAAGACTTGGCAAGTCTAAATCTAAATTGAAAATTTAAAAGAAACAATGCGAAATTTGTATCATGATTGTTATTTCTTTCCATTCTGCTTAGATAAACAGAGCAGCTGGGAATGAAAGGAAATATCATCGAGAACGATGACCAAGTCCACGTATTGAGCTCAAGATGAAATTAAAAACCAGCGCTTGTGAAAATGTTATGCCTCATCATACATTCAGAATTTGGAGAATGCAATCGTGTTTTCTATTTGGCTTATTGCTCAACCCCAGGTTGAGGTCCCAGACCTAAGCCGGGTATGTCCAGAATGAAATGAACGCACGAGGTGGGCGTCGTGCGTTCAAAATTACACGATCTGGAAACACGGAGGAACGCACGAAAGTCTGGTGAACGCACGATGGTCTAAAGATCAACGCACGAAAAATTTTCGTGCGCTCATAATCAGTGCGTTCATGTCCAGACTTTCAATACTTCGTGCGTTCATGTCTTCTATTTGGCGTTCATGCGTTCATGTCCAGACTTTCGATCAAAACACTAGACAAACTTTCCATGTTTGAACATTGGATATAAACATTAACATAAGTATGACCAGGACTCATGTTGAGCCGGAGTAAAGAAAAGGTTTTGTGGCAAATTTATCTCAAGTTCGATTGTGATAGATTCAGACGGGTCAATGACGGGTCAATTCAGACGGGTCAATGAAGAATGTCCATGGACCTCGAGGCATGACCAAACGCGGGACATCTTAGCAACTGGAAGTAGGCTATATCGAATGCAGTTCAATTAAACTGCATTCGACATCCTATTGTCGAATGTAGTTATTGTTCGATATGAATCTATCACAATGAACTTGAGATTAGTTTGCCAAAAGTTCATTTTTTTCTGGCTGGATCAACACCAGTCCTCCTGATCATACTTATATTGATGTTTACATTCAATGTTAAGGCATGGAAACTTTGTTTAGTGCTGCATTGTTGAGCAATAAGCCAAACAGAAAATAAACATCACTGCATTTTCTCAATTAACATAAACTTTTCTTATTTTAAATTTTCTCATAAACAATTGGATACATTGAGAGCAGTTCTGTGTTTTGTTACGTCTATTTCTTGAGACGTCACCATTAAAAGAAAACACTGACCTCCCGCAGAAAATATTATAAAAATGTAAAAAATTGAATGTCGCAATATTTACTATTTTCGGCCTCGTTTCTAAGTGTGGTGGCATATAATCAAATGAAGCACGTGGATGACAGATGTGATAAATATATGCTCACGTGTAGTCCAATGCAATCTGCTTCCCCGTCACACTCGTTGGAGATTGGGATGAGCTGAGACTGGGGCTCAGGGCAGTAGAACACCTACAACACACCCTTGCATGCACTCCCCTATTCCAAAAGACCGAACAGAAATGACTCGAGAAATGTTCGTTATGTTGCTTTTTCGCGTAAGAAATTGCCAGTATGTTTGGTTTCAAACGTAAAAAAAATTGTCAGCATGCTCAGTAACTTATATGGTGGCGGTCAAGCAAGCCAATAGGCAAGCAAGCCGGTTTTAAAATGAGGTTAACTAAGCCGAAAAATTTTGGAATACCCGTATTTTAAATTGCCCTGGCAGACCGGTGGGCTAGCTTCACATGCATCGCGGCTTTGCCGCGATAACCGGCCCGCCGTTTCCGGATTACATCCCAAACGGATAAGAGGCATGGCCATGGACAGCGGTCTGCTGATACCAATAATCATTAGACATCTAAAAATTGACATATTTTTGCCTCTTTGATGCATTGGAATACATTATACAAAATAAAACCATGCACAGTCTTCATTGTAACGCTTAACAATAGATTATTTTTGATAGATTACATAACTATTACATAACTTTCAGCTTGCTTTTATGTCGGCTTACTTCTACATTGGCTTACATTGCGTTCATCAACTTATTTGGTATGTTAAGTTTCTTATATTCGTTATATTCGGTTTGAAACGTAAGCAATTGTCATTTATTTCTCTGCCAAATTTGTTTCTTGTTGATAAGGTATTCAAATGTTATGATAATTTTTTAATCGAAAGATTTTTTAAGGTACATATTGGAGACAATTTCTTCGAAAAAATTATGCATTAGTTTATTTTCTTTTTATAGCTCATTTATAAACTAGTTGAAAAAATATCATTTTTTGTTTGTTTTTGAAGTTAAAAAATAAACAGACTCGTTGATCATTGATTGGGGTTCAGTTCATCAAATCACACTCACTTAGTTCTGATATGATCATGAGAAATCGAGTAATAAGGCTTTTTCTCATGAATTCCTCTAGGAAGAAACCAACGATACTGACGGTTGGTGATCTTTGAAACTGAAGATACTGAAACTAAGAAACCGAACATACTGACGATTTCTGACCTTTGAAACCGAACATACTGAATCTAATAAAGCGAACATACCGAATCTAAGAAAGCAAACATACCAAAGGTTATTTTAAGTTTCAAGCCAAACATAAGCAAACTAAAAAACCGAACATACCAACAGTTTCTTTCATTTAAAATTAAACATAACGGCAATTCTGAAGAAAAAGCGCTTAAGCTTTAGTCTGCTGAATATAACGACATTTTTTTTACGTTTACAAACGACATACACACACACTCTCTCTCTCTCTCACACAGTTAAAATTGAGTAAATGAAACTGAAAACCTGAGTAAAAAAGCTTAAAGTGAGCTTCTTTTTTAGCTTATTTAGAAAAGTAGTCGAAAAAATAACTAATTTTTAATTGGTTTTTGAAGATGAAAATTTAACAGTCTTGAACATTGATGGAGATTCAGTTCATCAAATCGTACTAACCAAGTTTTGAGAATTGAATTTCAGGATTGTAATTACAACATTGTTTTACATTTGCATGCCAACTTATTTTTTCTGGGCATGGTTTCTGGGTATTATTAAGCTTCACAGTTTCTGCAATTGGTTCACTAATTTTGGCAGACATTGTAGATTTTAGTTTTTGGCTTAAAAATGAACGGCGACTGGCACTTTGCTTGTGAATTGAATTTGCACTAATCGAATTTTTCAATAAAGAATATTGTGACGATATTTGAAATTGGTTGCAAAGTCTGCGTGTGGATCTGCAGTTTCTTACAAAAATTCTTTGTATCTCCTTGTTCATCTCTTTTTTGTTTCTTCAGCAAACAATTTTCTGATCTTTTTGAGTTCGCCATAAAATTCTACTAATTCTTGCTTTTGTTTCGACTAATTTCTGCTTTCGAACTTATTTATTGGTCTCCAACTTTTAATGTCGTTTCGTCTTGAGGAATAGAGCGACCAAAAATAATAATTTCTGTTTTATCCGGATTGACATTGAGGTGATGTAATGTAAATAATTGTATACTTTTCTAAATTACATCGCCTCAAGATCAATCCGGATAAACAGAGTTTATTATTTTTGGTAGCTCTAATCCTCAAGACCAAACAACATTAAAAGGTGGAGACCAATTAATAAGTTCGAAAGCAGAAATCAAATATCTCGGTGTTTATATTGTCAAAGACCTCAAATATCAAAAACAAGTAAAAATTCTTTCGTTAAAAATGGTCCAATTAAATGCATATATGACAGCAGTTATGACAGTAGTTATGATTGTTTTTTAAAATACCTTTCCAGCAATATCTTCACCCGCTGCTTGACCACTGACAATAGCCACATGACATAGTAGAACACACAGAATAACACAGTACCACTTCGGGTTGCCTACGAGAGCCATTCATCCAAAACCCGCCGTTCGGTTTGCAATGAACCACTTAAGTACTCAAATTAAAGTTGTCTCAAATTAAAGGGTCTACAGTTTTCGGGTTGAAACTGTATATATACCAAACGCAACAAGTATTGGTGAAAAAATGCCAACTTTTTTGCGAACGGCGGAATTTTCTGCCATAACATCTGATAGTATATTTTAAGCTGTCGCATTAACATTTGGTATTTTATAACAATGCAACCAAAAACGCGACGTTTTGTTTCGCGTTGTCTTTTTGTTCTTGAAAACCTAATTGGCGCCTGTCAATGTGCCAAAAATGAAACAGACATCATTACGGGAGACAATTGCAAAATGCGCCAAATTTAATCAATTGCATTGATTAGGATTTCGAAAGACAGGTATTCAACCTAGAATAGGTGACAACGACTTATAATAAGCCATATAAAAGGGAAAACAGAAGATCTGAAATCGACCGGGAACTTAGCTTCTCAGCGGCTTTCAAAACACGAACTAATTAAAAAAGTTTAAATATTTTTTAACTTGAGCTTATTCATCCCCAACGAGTTGTCCAATGCTGCTTCTCGAAGTGTTGCTTGTTCCCTTCTGTCTCTTGTAGCCTATTGTGTAACAATCCGGTGAAAAACCAATGCTTGAATTTTGTTTTAACGGACTTAGAGCTCAGTTGCCGCAACTTTCTTAAGCAACCAATGTTGATAGATTTTGTCATCAGTCTATTAAGTTCAACATCAGAAGCGAAACCTCATTAAAAAATCAAAAACTCAATAGGAAAAACTGACATATATTTTAATGACAAGCATCTGTGGTTTATTAGTTCTCACTTCCCTCTTTATTTTTATCCCTCTTTACATTTAAATAACTCTTTTATTTTCACATATCCCATTTTTCGAAAAAAAAATTCGTTATCAATAAAATTTTTGCAGGTGTAAACAACTTTTTTCAATGTGACTACCAGCCAATAAAATTTCCTCATATCATTATATAGGTGTACAAAATTTTGCTACATATTGCCATATTCTAACGGAGTGTTTAAAAGGCACAGTATCTTCTATAGAACAGTAAATGGAAGTGATCGAGTTCCGCGTCATAGATGGAATTAAGTCATTGAGCAGCTCTCTTAGATCTCTTCTAGTCACTAAGAGTACAATTTATCGAAGTTTGCTAGAAAAAACCATAGTTTGAAGGGCATTTGTCGATGTGCCCAAAATCAAAAATACATTACGAGAGACAATTGCAAAACGCGCCCAAAAAATAATCAATTTTATTGTTTGGGATTTCGAAAGGCTGGTATTAAACCTGAGCTAGGTGACAACGACATATAATAAGCCATACTAAAGGAGGAGCGAACGCTTTGAGTTAGAAACGAGAATTTATCTTCGCTGCGACCTTCAAAACACGAACTGATTAAGAAATTTTAAAAACTTTTCAACTAGAGCTTATTTGCCCATCCCAAACGAGTTTGCCATTGCTTCTCTAAGTATTTCTTGTTCCCTTCATTCTTTTGTAGCCCATTGTGTAACAATCAAGTGAAAAATCAATGCTTGAATTTTGTCTTAATTGACTCAAAACTCAGTTGCCGCAACTTTCTTAAGCAAACAATATTGATAAATCTTGCCATCAAATTATTTAGTTCAACATCAGAAGTGAAACCTTGATCAAGAAAGGAAAAAATCAATAAAAAACGGACACACATTTTCATGACAAGCGTCTGTGGTTTATTAGTTTTCACTTCCCTCTTTATTTTTATCCCTCCTTACTTTTAAACAACTCTATAATTTTCACGTATCCCATTTTTCGATTAAAAAAAATTGCTATCAATAAAATTTTTGCCGGTGTAAACAACTTTTTTCAAGGTTACTACTAGCCATTAAAATTTACACATAAAATTATACAGATGTATAAATTTCTGCTACATATTGCCATATTCTAACGGAGTGGCAAAAGGGTACAGTATCTTCAATACATGGTTTCTCCAGATTAGTAAATGGAAGTGAATGAGTTTCGCGTCATATATGGCATTAAGTCATTGAGCAGTGCTCTTAGATCTCTTCTAGTCACTAACACTAACTGTACAATTTATCAAAGTTTGTGAGAGGAAAAAACCACACTGTGAAGGGCAATTGTCGATGCGCCAAAAATGAAACAGACATCATTGCGAGAGACAATTGCAAATGCGCCCACAAATTAATCATATTTATTTTTACTTCGAAAGACAGGTAATAAATTTAAGCTAGGTGACAACGACATATAATCAGCCATACAAAAGGGGGAGCGGAGGCTTTGAGTTCGAACCGGGAATTTAGCTGATCTGCGGCTTTCAAAACACGAACTAACTAGGAAAGTTAAAAATTTTTTCAACTAGAGCTCATTCGCCCATCCCGAACGAGTTGCCCAATGTGTATCTAAGTGTTTCTTGTTCCCTTTTTTCACTTGCTGCCTATTGTGTAACAATCCAGGGAAAAATCAGTGATTGGTTTTGTCTTAACTGACTCAAAAGTCAGTTGCCGCAACTTTCTCAAGCAAGCAATGTTGATAAATCTTGCCATCAGTCTATTTAGTTCATCAGAAGTGAAACCTCTTTAAGAAAAGCAAAAAATCAATTTAAAAAACTGACATACATTTTAATGACAAGCGTCTGTTGTTGTTTCGTTTTCACATCCCTCTTTATTTTTCCCCCTTCATTTTTAAATAACTCGTTAATTTTCACATGTCCCATTTTTCGAAAAAAAGAACATTTTTTCCATCGTTAAAAATTTTGCTGGTGTAAACAACATTTTTTCAATGTGACTACTAGCCAAAAAATTTACACATCATTATATAGATGTATAAATGTCTGCTACAGATTGCCGTATTCTAAAGGAGTTGCAAAAGGTTACAGTATCTTCAAAACATGGTTTCTATAGAATAGTAAATAGAAGTGAATGAGTTTCGCGTCATAGATGGCATTAAGTCATTGAGCAGCTCTCTTAGATCTCTGCTAGTTGCTAACTGTACAGTTTATCGAAGCTTGCGAGAAGAAAAAACAGTGTGAAGGGCAATTAGATGCCCCCTACTTGCCCTCACTTCGTCTTACCCCTTACCTCCCCACGTTCACCCTTATCTTCTCATTGCAACCCTATCCCCGCACACTTGACCCAGGCACACCTGACCCCACCCTTTGAGACCCCCTCTGCTGACCCTACCCATGCTCCGAACCCCCCTGATAATAGACTCTCTAAGCCCAAGCTATTTATTATCGAGGGTAACTTCTCGCCTGTCGTTTGAAAGCAATTCGTCCGACGATAGTCGTTTATATTATATAAAATCATGTTTCCTTTCAAATTGTTGTATAAACGAAATCAACAATCCCTCAAAATTAACCACAAAGTTTTTCTTACGAATTGAAAGTTTGGTAGCAATTTTTGGGTAGCCTTGACGACCCTCAAAGGTCACCGCATTTTCTGCGCTCTTGTCTTCTGATTCCTGTGACACACGCAAAATCGACGAAATCAAACAGATATCAAAACTGATTTTGATGGGTTTAACCAAGAATCGTTTTGGACAAATAAGGGACAAACAAGGCGAAAAACATAACGGTCAAGCTTTTAGAGGGGGGGGGGGGGGGGGGGGGGAGGGTGAGGAAGGCTGTACAAAAGGGGGTTGAAATTGCCAGGTTGAGGAGGAGTACGGGGGTGACTGTTGCGTGAACTGACTCAGAGTGGGGGTAACTCAGGGGGATTGACTGAGGTTGGACAACCTTTTAAGATGAAGAACCGTCCTTCAGATACTGAAATTGTCTCCTCAAAACAGTTTCAGTTACTTGCATACCAAGAGACTACATTTGGGTAAGGCTCTAAGATAGCTGCTCAGCCTAAGAGACCACTATTGCATAAGGTACTAAGATAGCTGCTAAGCTACTTTATGCCTTCCGGGCTTTAACTATTTATTCCCTTTATGAGGACGTAAAGTTTAAAGGGTAAGTCGAAAAATCGACCAAGACAAAAATTGCATAAAGGAAAGCCCCATACTAACATAATTGCAACAAACTTCATTTGAGAGCAATTTAATACAAAAATGTTTAAAAAACTAGAATAAACATTTGCGAAGGTTTATAAACGATTGCTCATTTTTTCGAAGAAACTATTGTCTTCAAAATCATCGCTTCTATGGCACCTGAAACGTTTAACCAGCCAATTCGCAAGCCATTATTACGTTTCATTGCACAAAATTCAAACACCTAAAAACTAAGAACAAATTAAAAAAAAGAACTTGAAAAAAATGGTAAACATTCCTGTGACAATTTTTTGTATCTAAATTGTCACTACCAATGAAAAGGTATCTACCTCGAGAACAAAAACTTCTTGCTATGAAAAAACTCAATTAATTATTACGGAGACAAAATTTGGCAGGGGGATATTTGGCAGTCTCATAGCATTGATTGTAGTAATCATTTGAGAACAGAAACCCTCTGACAAAAACTGCGAACCTTACGCTTTATCAGACCATATCGTTACGTATGTCGAAAGACCAAAAACAGACCAAAGTTCCAACACTTGACCTAATAAAATTTAATGATATTAACTAATTATTATTCATACTAATCAACAAAAAATCAGCATTTAACACGATAATGTAAAAATCTAATGTATTTAAAATTTTTGACCAAATCATTAGATAAAAAAAATATTGGTGCTACAGGCAGTAAGAAAATAGATTATTAATCAAGGTCTTTCAGCTTTCAAAACAAATCTTCAGAGGAATCAAGATCACAGAAAGTCGAAAAAACCAATTTCCCAAGGCAATCAAGTCTACCACAAAACCTCTTTATCAATTAATTATTAAACTTTGATTTCTCCCTTCAAGAATTCTGTTTGCAAGTTCACAGAATTTTCCATGAAACCTAAACAATATGATTCAAAACATGGACGCCACCAACAAATTTAACTGCTGTGTATTGTTGAAAGTCATTGAAAAAGACAATTTGACTACTTGGGGTGTAACGATATGGTCTTGACAAAAAAAAGGAAGACACAAATTAGAAGACGTTACCAGAAAACTCCGGAAACAACTCGAATCAACTCAATTCGGAAAAAATGCTAAAAAGTGAAATGAAATAGCTGGTAAAAAATAAAATGAAAACAGCAGTCTTATTCAATTTCTGCTTAAAATGCTGGTGAAAACTATATTTTCATAAATCTTAATTTTTTAAAAGTAGAATCATTAATGCGATTCATTCACCAAAACATAGCCGACCAATTAATATTCTTACTTTTCGGAAATTTCTATACAATTTGAGAGACGTTATTTGGTCAACCATTGTTCGCCAACGCCTTTAAAAAACATTTGTTTTTAAATTTTCAGTGGCTACCGAGACAACAAACAGGACAATAAAAAACCAAAACAAAAAGCAAACACAAAAACTTGTATAAAAAGCATGCGAAATGGTTTATTTGAGTAAGTTGAGTATCAAAGGACCTTCAGCCATTCGATTGTTTGCTTCTGGCAAAAACTACCATAAATCCAGATACAGACTGAAAAACCAACATTTGACTAATTTATTTTTATGATATTAGCTACTTATTAATCATACTAATCAGAAAAATTCAGCATTTAACACAGCAATGTAAAAATCTAATGTAGTTTTAAATTTTCGACTAAATCGGTCTACAAAAAACATTTGTGCTTCAAGTAGTCAGAAAATAGATTTATAAACAAGGTTTTTCAGCTTCCAAAACTAATTTTCAGAGGAATCAAGATCACAGAAAGTCAAAAACCGTTTTCCAAAAGCAAACAAGTCTACCAAAAACCTCTCTATCAATTAATTAGTTAAAAATTCAATTTATTAAGTTTGTCTTTCCCATCAAGAATTGTATTTGCAATTTCACGGAATTACTCACAATTCTCCGATAAAACCTATACAAAAATATTCAAAAAATGGACGCCACGAACAAATTCAACTGATGTGTATTGTTAAAAGTAATTGAAAAAGACACATTGTTTATTTGTCGTGTAACGATATGGTCGTTTCAACTCTAGAATCAACTCGAATCAATTCAATTTGGAAAAAAATGCTAAAAAGTGAAATGAAATAGCTGGTGAAAAATAAAATGAAAAAACAGTCTGATTCAATTTCTGGTTTTAACGATGAAGAAAACTATATTTTAGAAATCTTCATTTTTTTAAAGTAGGATCATTATTGCGATTCATTGACCAAATCATAGCCGACCAATTAATATTCTTACTTTTCGGAAATTTCTATACAATTTGAGAGACGTTATTTGGTCAAACATTGTTCGCCAATGCCTTTAAAAAACACTTTCTTTTAGATTTTTAGTGACTACCGAGACAACATAAAGGACATTAAAAGAAAAACAAAAACGAAAAGAAAACAAAACTGGTATAAAAAACATGAGAAATGGTTTATTTGAGTAATTTGATTATCACAAGTACCATCAATCATTCGATTGTTTGCTCCTGGCAAAAGCAACCATAAACCCAAAAACAGACCAAAGTTCCAACACTTGACCTAATAAAATTTAATGATATTAACTAATTATTATTCATACTAATCAACAAAACATCAGCATTTAACACGATAATGTAAAAATCTAATGTATTTAAAATTTTTGACCAAATCATTAGAAAAAAAACATTGGTGCTACAGGTAGCAAGAAAATAGATTTTTAAACAAGAACTTTCAACTTTCAAAACAAATTTTCAGAGGAATCAAGATCACAGAAAATCGAAAAAACCAATTTCCCAAGGCAATCAAGTTTAACACAAAACCTCTCTATCAATTAATTATTATACTTTGACATCTCCCTTCAAGAATTGTGTTTGCAAGTTCACAGAATTTTCCATGAAGACTATGCAATTTGAGTCAAAAAATGGACGCCACGAACAAATTTAACTGCAATGTATTGTCAAAACTCATTGAAAAAGACGATTTGACTACTTGGCGTGTAACGATATGGTCGTGACAAAAAAGGCAGACACAAATTAGAAAACGTTACCAGAAGACTCCGGAAACAACTCGAATCAACTCATTTTCTAAAAAGTGCTAAAAAGTGAAAACAAATAGCTGGAAAAAAATAGAATAAGCAGTCTTATTCAATTTTGCTTAAAATGCTGGTGAAAACATTATTTTCAGAAATCTTAATTTTTTTTAAAGTAGGATCATTAATGCGATTCATTGACCAAATCATAGTCGACCAAATAATATTCTTACTTTTCGGCAATTTCTGTACAATTTGAGACACGTTATTTGGTCAACCATTGTTCGCCAAAGCCTTTAAAAAACATTTATTTTAAAATTTTCAGTGGCTCCCGAGACAACATACAGGACATCAAATAAAAAAACAAAAAACAAAAAGAAAAAAAAACTTGTATAAAACACATGCGAAAAGTTTTGTTTGAGTAAATTGAGTCTCAAAGGACCTTCAATCATTCGATTGTTTGCTCCTGCCAAAAACAAGCATAAACCGAAATACGGACTGAAATACCAACATTCCAAAAAATTATTTTTATGATTATTAGGTACTTATTATTCAAACTAAACTGAACAAAAATTCAGCATTTAACACAGCAATGAAAAAATATAATTTTTTTAAATTTTTGACCAAATCGGTCTTTAAAAAACATTTGTGCTTCAGGTAGTCAGAAAATAGAATTTTAAACAAGGTCTTTCAGCCAAACCTAATTTTCAGAGGAATCAAGATCACCAAGTCAAAAACCGTTTTCCAAAAGCAAACAAGTCTACCACAAAACCTCTCTATCAATTAATTAGTTAAAAATTCAATTTATTAACTTTGTCTGTCCCATCAAGAATTGTGTTTGCAGTTTCAAGGAATTACTCCCAATTCTCCATAAAACCTATACAAAAAGATTCAAAAAGTGGACGCCACGAACAAAGTTAACTGCTGTGTATTTTTAAAAGTCATTGAAAAAGACACTTTAATTACTTGGCGTGTAACGATATGGTCGTGTCAACTCGAGAATCAACTCAAATTAATTCAATTTGGAGAAAAATGCTAAAAAGTGAAATGAAACAGCTCGTGAAAAATAAAATGAAAACAGTCTGATTCAATTTCTGGTTTTAATGCTGGTGAAAACTATATTCTTAGAAATCCTAATTTTTTTGAAATAGGATCGTTAATATGATTCAGTGAGCAAAACATAGTCGACAAATTAATAAGAACAAACGAAGCACAGAACGCCAGGAAAAGGGAAAAGAAAAGACGAAAATTTCAAAATCTATTCTTAATTTTCGGAAATTTCTATGCAAATTGAGACACAATATTTGGTCAAACATTGTTCGCCAAAGCCTTTAAAAAACATTTGCTTTTATATTTTTAGTGACTACCGAGACAACAAAAAGGACATTAAATAAAAAACAAAAAGAAAACAAACACTTGTAAAAAAAACATGCGAAATGGTTTACTTGAGTAAGTTGAGTATCAAAGGACGTTCAACCATTCCAATGTTTGCTCCTGGCAAAAACAAACATAAAGCCAAATAAAGACTGAAATACCAACATTTGACTAAATTTTTTTTATGATATTAGCTAATTATTATTCATACTAATCAACAAAAATTCACCATTTAACACAGTAATGTAAAAACCTAATGTAATTTTAAATTTTCGACCTCATCGGTCGATAAAAAATATTTGTGTTACAGATAGTAGAAAATAGATTTTTAAGCAATGTCTTTCAGCTTCCAAAACTAATTTTCAAAGGAATCAAGATCCCAGAAAGTCAAAAACCATTTTGCAAAAGCAATCAAGTCTACCACGAAACCTCTATCAAATATTTAAAAAAACAATTTATTAACTATGTCTTCTCACTTTAAGAATTGTATTTGCAAGTTCACAAAGTTACTCACAATTTCCCATAACACCTGTACAAAACTATTCAAAAAATGGACGCCACGAACAAACTTAACTGCAGTGTTTTGTCAACAAAAAGTCATTGATAAAGACACCGACTACTTGGCGTGTAACGATATGGTCGTGACAAAGTAATGAAGAAACAAATTAGAAAACGTTATCAGAAGACTCCAGAATCAATTCGAATCAACTCAATTTGGAAAAATTGCTTAAAAGTGAAATGAAATAGCTAGTGAAAAAGAAAATGAAAAAGCAGTCTGATTCAATTTCTGCTTAAAATGCTGGTGAAAACTAAATTTTTAGAAATCTTATTTTTTTAAAGTAGGATCAATAATATGATTCATTGAGCAAAATATAGTCTACAAATTAATAAGAACAACAGAAGCATAAAACGTCGAGGAAAAGGGAAAAGACAAGACAAAAAATTCAAATTTTAGTTTACTTACAGAAATTTTTATAAAAATTGAGGGACATTATTTGGTCAAATGTTGTTCGGAAAAGCCTTAAAAAAATTGTTCTTAGGTTTTAACTGGCTATCGAAACAACATAGAGGAATTTAAATAGAAAACAAAAACGAAAAAAACAAAACTTAAAAATATGAGAAATGGTTTATTGGATTAATCTGAGTATCAAAAGGACCATCAATCATTCGATTGTTTGCTCCTGGCAAAAACAACCATAAACCAAAAACGTACTAAATTAACAACATTTGACAAATCTAATATTTATGATATTAACTACTTATTATTCATACTAATCACAACAAAAATTCATCACTTAACACACCAACAAAAAATCTAAAGTAATTTTAAATTTTTGACCAAGTCAGTCGACAAAAAAAATTTGTGCTGCAGGCAGTAAGAAAATAGATTATTAATCAAGGTCTTTCAGCTTCCGAAACTAATTTTGAGAGGAATCGAGATCACAGAAAGTCAAAAAATCATTTTTCAAAAGCAATCAAGTCTACCACAAAACCTCTCTATCAATTAATTGGTTAAAATTCAATTTATTAACTTTGTCTTTCCCATGAAGAATTGTGTTTGCAATTTCACGGAATGACTTACAATTCTCCATAAAACCTATACAAAAAGATTCAAAAAATGGACGCCACCAACAAATTCAACTGCTGTGTATTGTTAAAAGTCATTGAAGAAGACAGATTACTTGGCGTGTAACGATATGGTCGTGTCAACTCGAAAACCAACTCGAATCAATTCAAGTCGGAAAAAACGCTAAAAAGTGAAATGAAATAGCTGGTGAAAAATAAAACGAAAAATCAGTTTGATTCAATTTCTGTTTTTAATGCTGGTGAAAACTATATTTTTGAAAATCCTAATTTTTTTCTAAAAGTAGGATCATTATTGCGTTTCATTGACCAAAACATAGTCGATCAATTAATATTCTTACTTGTCGGAAAATTCTATACAAATCGAAAGGCGTTATTTGGTCAACCAATGTTCGCCAAAGCCTTTAAAAAAATTTGTTTTTAAATTTTCAGTGGCTACTGAGACAACATACAGGACATTAAATGAAAAATGAAAACGAAAAGAAAAAAGAAAAGGTTTATTTGAGTAATTTGAGTATCATAAGGACCATCAATCAATCGATTGTTTGCTCCTGGCAGAAACAACCATAAACCCAAAAGCGGACCAAAGTTCCAACACTTGACCTAATAAAATTTAATGATATTAACTACTTATTATTCATACTAATCAACAAAAACTCAGCATTTAACACGGTAATGTAAAAATCTAATGTAATTTTAAATTTTTGACCAAATCGGTCTACAAAAAACAAAAAGAACTAAAAAGTAAAGAAGAAGAAGTCAAAGAATAATCAGAACAAGATCGCAAAAGCGTTCGGGATCAATTAAAAACCACCAATGCTCTCCACCTTTTCTTTCTCGTTTTCAACAAATTTCCAGAAACACTTTGCAAGATTTCACATTCTGTTTCAGAGACATTTAACCAATAAAAGAACAAGAATTTCGTAAATGACTTTAATTGGTTGTAGCCTAAAAACAACTAGCCTTTCAAGTAACTAGTATCTGCTATCAGCACGCATCAAAGCGTAGAAAAACCTGAGTCAGAGAATAAATTAACCGAAAGAAACTGGAAACTTTAATTCATTTTTCATAACAGGCGTCAAGTAGCCGCCATTGACCAACTTAACACGCATTGGGACTTGAAACAAAAAAGAAAAAAAATCGCCAGAAATTGTTGTGTCAAAATGTATTCTAATTTGTTGTGCAATTTTAAGCATTTAAGATTAAGAACCGCCCTTCACACACTGAATTTGTCTCCTGAAAAAAGTTTTGGCAAATCTCATACATAGGAACTAGTAATCCGGAAGGCTTAAAGAGAGCTGCTTAATAACTTATTGCCCTCCCGGCGCTTACTTTTTATCCCGTTTTAGAAAAAAAAGTCAAAAAACAAATCAATAGAAACAAATCAAAATATTAATTTGGAAAAATCATTTAATTTTTCTCAACATAGTCGGCAAATACACGCTTGACGCAAATCCGGATTTGAAACCACCAAAGATAAAAACTGACAGAATTTGTTCTGTCAAAATGTGTTCTAATTTGGTGCGCAGTTTCAAGCTTTCAAGATTAACAACCCTCCTTGACATACTGAATTTTTTCCTCAAAAAAGTTTTGGTTAATCTCATAATTGGAAACTAGAAAGCCACAAGGCTCTGTGAGAGCTGCTCAAAACTTATTACCCACCGGTCGCTGCTTGTTTATCCTGTTTTGAGGACAAAAGTCAAATCGGTCAGCCGAAAAAGCGTTCAAGCAAAAAAATCCCATAAAAAACAACACAGGACTAATATAAATGCAACAAATTTTGTTCGAGAGTAATTAACCAGCAGGACAAGTCTGCTATCAATGGATTAGTAAACTCAATTGCAAAAAAAATCCAATAACAAAAATAAACAAACAGAAAAAATCGATTTCTCACTTTAAAATCAGAGTGAAAAATTTCATGCCTCAAAACCACCTTTATCAAGCCCGCACTTTTGCTCCATTTCCTTGTTTGGCATGACCAGTAACATCACTCTGACTTGTGTGAATGACTCAGTGTTAACAGATCCCAAAAAAGTGTCCCAATAGAACTCAAATTCTTTAAATTATAGAAAAGAAAGCCGAAAGACTCCGGAACCGATTCGAAGTACACATTCATTTAGGCCCAAGCCAAACACTCAATGAGCCAAATGAGCCTAATAAGTAAATCTACTAATCAATACCTAACAACAACAGAGAAACGCTAACATGAGAAAGTCCGAAATCGATATTTGGAAAAATCTAATTAAATTTTATCCCAAACTGCGCCACCGAGAACACATCCATCAAAATATTCTTCACACAAATAACCCTCATTCAGCAACTGACCAGCTTTTGATAAAAATAATAACAAAAACGACACATACAGAGAAAACCAAGGAAAAGGAAATAAAAAAAATAAGTCTTCTAAAGTTGAAGTGCTGCCTCTCGATTGTTATTCCGGGAAGCCTTTAATAAATTCATCCACTCGATCAATGATCTACGCAACTCGAGCTACAGCAATGATCAACAAAAATAAAAAGGCAAACAACAAAAAATCGGAGAATTACAATTTTATAACTTTTTTCTATAAAAATTGCAATGTATTAAACCTTGAACAGTCTGAGTAGCAATACCTATACTATAGCTCTAGGTTAAATATTGAGCAAAAGAGCTTTTACCAAACGCTTAATTCAGAAGAAATAGCCTCAACACTTAAAAAGTTAGCAAAAAGCATATATTTGATTAAAATTACCCAAATTATTGCAAATATAAATCAAAATTAAAATCTATTAAAATAAAAGACCTACTAAACCAATAAAATAACTAAGTTTAACCAAAAATTCCCAGATGCAATAAAAAACAATGCATTAAGATTACAAAAAACTGCAAAAAAAAACTATCCAACAGGGCAAAATGGCAAAACTAGCTCAAAATTGCGCCTGAAAGTCAAAGATTCTTATCAGATGATCAAAAAGACCTGCAAGCGTAATAATACTAGTTTAGTTATCTCAGACCAAAACTTTTATCCGATAAAGTTCAGTTAAAACTGAAAAACTGCTATGGAAAGCTACAAATTGACAAAAAAAACGGCTTAGCGCAAACTTCGAACCTATTTTTCTCACTGCTGCAAAAGAAGGTATGAAAAAATACTTTTCCCTGCTCTTCGAATTTGTTCACCGAAACAACTTCAATAAACTTGATTCACTTCCTGCGCTTCCGGGTTTTCGCTCCCTAAAGTCGTAAAAACAAAAAGTCGCCACAACTCTTCGAGTCCCTCCTCTTCTTAGAAAACCATGAGACCAATAAGACTCGCTATCGCTTCGCGCCTATGACAGATTCTTTTCAGAATCTCGCTAAAGGAAATTTTTTGCTGCTTTTTGTTTGCAATGATCCCCACGAGAACGCTGCTTTTAAATATATTGATTCAAAACAAAGAGCCACCAATCGACAGCTCTATCAATGACTGTCAAACGGAAAATGTTCTAATTTGAAAACGGTGCTAATACAAGTTTTATTATGATGAAATATGAAAAGTACATTCAAAATGTATAGTGGAACCTAAGAAGAAAGAGTTTAAGTCTGCATGAATGCATGTAGAGTTTAGCTTAGCTGAGTGGCTGTTGCTGCACTTGTTCACGCGCTTCATGTAATCTTCATGTGTTTGTGAGAGAGCACCTTAAGAAAGTTGATCACGCGTCAGGCCCTGCCGGGAGAAGAGGCAACTTGGTCAGCAATTCCATCCATAACAGATCCGATATTGCCACCAATTATCAAACTTTGTATACTGCATATACAACTTATGAAGGACTGTTAGCTTTTCAGGCACGGGCTGTTGGCTAGACGAACTAGATTTTGGTTTTCATAAACCAGATAAGCTGTCAAAAAATTGCGCTTTGTCGCGAAAAAAGCTGGAGCTTGAGCGAACACAATACGCTCAGTTGAAACGTCGCAAAAAATATTGTCGTAAACCATCGAAGGAGCTTGGATATGGTGATGAAGAGAAAGTAGTTAATTGATATCTTCAGTTTCGCTTTATGACTTTGAGTGGTTGGGCGACATTATTGTTGATTCGGTTGATATTGCATCTTAGAAGTAGCAATTTCTTCATGTTAATACATGTTACAATACATTACAGTAGGATAGGACTATTGCATAGCGCAGAGGTAAATTTCATAGCGGTTGATAAGAATCGAAAACTGAAGCGGTACAATCCTAACAGAACGTCATCGATATCATCGACGACTTCAGTAGTCCCCAAATAGCGTAAATTGTTTGTTTTATGAGAGAAGAGAGAAACAAGATTTAATCTTTTGAACATAAATGGTACAAGGTAAGGTAAATCACTCAACAATCCAGTGAGAAAATATAAAGTGTTGATGCATGAAGCAGGCTGCTTTAATACGAGCGAAAAGGTCATCATAAGGGTAACAATAGGTATGACTTTCTTGTTAAATTAAAGAAACTTCAATGTAAGAGCTAATTTCGGATAAAGTCCATTTAGTTTGCGTAACAATGCATAAGCAAAGACATCGGTTACAGAAGTTTGAAACGAACGTTCATAGTTTAATTAGATTCTTCAGAATCTACTGATCAATTTCATTTCGACATCTTAATAATTTTAGATGTCACTAATAATAAATCTCACTAAATCTTGTCAAAGATATGCGCCGCAAAATAGCGACCGTTGAGCCCTCAGAAACTAAAGAAACTCTGCGAATAACCAGTTTAATTGTCAATTCATAACAAGGCTCTAGCGATTAGAGCTTTAACTATTAAGGGCTTTAATGTCACAATGACTTTTAAGGTAAACGTTGAAATGCCAGAGTTTAATGTAAGACAAACGCAAGGAAGATCAAAAACATTCAAACAAAGAAGAAAAATCGCCGTTCCGTCAACAAATAAGACTGGCCAATAACTCAAGCTCGAAGCAGCCCTGATAAAATACAAGATCGGGGACAATTCTTGAAGAGCATTCGCCCGCCGGTGCAGTTAACTACTAAACACATGACAGCTTAGACGTGTCTTAACTTAGGTTGAAATCTCTTATCTTCTGCTTTCGCAGTTCTTGTGCCAGTAATTGTAAATCCCACTGTTTCTTCTGCGTTGCTTGTATGTGGTGAAGTTAAAAGGAAAGCGAATACAATAATAAACTAGGAAAAGCAGCCTTCATTGCATTTGTTCAGGTGGACGTGTTGTTTGTTGCTGTTGTTGTGTTGTAATGATTGACTCTGCAGATGATATAATTCCATAGTGGCTTTCCAGTCGTTCTTTGAGAAGTGCCGGAAATTGAGACACAAACTTTGCCCAGCTCTGGTCGCCTACTTGATTTTTAAAGCCCATTAATATCTAAAGCAAATAGTAAGAATGATTTGTGAACTTCTTTCGCTTGAACCGAAATTTCGATTTAAAATGATCTTTCCTCTTTGTAGTTGCTAGTGTAATTATAATAACAAAGCACCTACTCCGCTGAGAGGTCTGACAAAAAGAAACATACCCGGCAGATTGCCGGAAAATAGCCGCCGTTGATTCCAATGAGCATGATAGGGATTGAAAGAATAGAAGATATCGAAAAAAAGATTTTTGTACAAAAACATTTTTTAAGTCCGATATATTTTGATGACATTTCGTAGTTGAACATACTTCTGTTTCTTAGAGAGAGGCTACAGGGGCTACTTTCAATACCAATAAGCATAAGAGATGGTAACTAAGACTTATAGGAACGACGTTCAAATAGCGGGCATCTAAAATTGGGCTTTAGGGGTTTATCCCGTTTCTATTTCTGACTTCAATTTTTCATTCTGACTCTGTTCATTTTGAATTGCTTTGCCGAGCAACTGATGTTCTAATTCACTTTTAGCAGAATGAGAGAAGAGAGAAACTAGCCTAGAGAAGTCAAAAAGATTTCACGCAAAATGCAGAAAAAGCGGCAAAATGGTAAAGCGAAAAAAAGTTCGACCAAGTAAAAAAACATAGCAGGACAAGTCCTGAAGTACAATTCACAGAAAACAGAAAACATTGACTAAACAGAAAACTAGACCAAGAACGGACTATGAATGGATTGGGAAAACCATTTAGAAAAAAAATCCGATCCAAAAAATCAAAAAAACTGTAAAAATCAAAGTGAAATTGCCGCATGTGAACAAAAAACCACTAGCGAGAAAGCGAATTTTTATTCAAAATCCGTTTCCTCACTCTACTTTAAATTTAGAGCGAAAAAATTTCACGCCGCAAAAGCACTCGCTTTTTCGCTCCACTTCCTGTTTCAGCGTGACCAAAATCACTACTCCAATTTGACTTCAAAAATCATGAAAATGTGTGAACAGATCTTAAAAACATAGCAGGACAAGTCCTGACGTACAATTCAAAGAATTTTCATTGACTAACTAAATAACTAGACCTAGAACGGACTATGAATGGATTGGAAAAACCATTTAGAAAAAAATCCGATCCAAAAAATCGAAAAAACAGTAAAAATTAAAGTGAAATTGCCGCATGTGAACAAAAAACCACTAGCGAGAAAGCGAATTTTTGTTCAAACACCGTTTTCTCACTCTACTTTAAATCTAGAGCGAAAAAATTTCACGCCGCAAAACCACTCGCTTTTTCGCTCCCATTCCTGTTTCGGCGTGACCAAAATCACTACTCCAATTTGACTTCAAAAATCATGAAAATGTGTGAACAGATCTTAAAAAAAAGACAGCGCCCCAATACAATTCAAATTCTTTGAATTGTAAAAAAGACAGCGCCCCAATACAATTCAAATTCTTTGAATTGTAAAAAAGACAGCGCCCCATTACAATTCAAATTCTTTGAATTGTAAAAAAAATAGGAGCGCTATAATAGCCGGCTGAGAAGATGAGGGCGGCTATTAACAACCTTTAGGAGTTTTTCATGACTACAATCTTCAAAAATACGGAATAAAATTTTTTTGACATAATAGGTCAAATTTTATCTGTAAAACTATAAAGGAATGAGTCTGTCCTTATGAGCACCATGTCATCTTACGATTATTATTTTGGTAATCTTACCAAAATTGAAATTATTATTTCTCGAGTACCGATCAGTAGATAGAAAGCAATACATTTCTCTGCTAATCAGTCGCGAAAAAAAAACGAAAATGTCGTATCATCATGTTTTCAACTAACCATATAGAACATCTGTTTGAGATCCTGTTTCGGGTTGGCCCAAGAGGCAATTGCATCACAAAAGAAAATGAAGTCGGCTAAGATGCCCACAGGGTTCAAAGAAATCATGGCACAGACTCCTCGGAAGGCAGAATCTTTCTCCTCGTTGTCTCGGATGTTCCTCAGAGACGTGCACCTATAAGTTAACAACAGCAGCAGAGAATGATAGAAATAATGAAGCGATACCGGGTAAATTTTATAGATGACATAAAAAAGCACACCAGTTCAGCACGTAGAATATGCAAACACCTTACACTCGCGACCGCGAGACTTAGAAAGACTGGTGAGAACAAAACCCCCGTTGACGCGACGCGTGAGTTGAATACATGCAACAGCTGCTAAATAACGTAAAAGGATACATAAAACCAACAACTAAACGGAACAAAATACACTACCTCCGGAGTTGTGTCAAAGCTACGAAATTCACTAGACACAGAAAATCAGAAACGCAAAAACTTGGCTCAAGATCCTGCCTCGATAAACACCGTAAAAAGTAAGTCAACTGTATGTTCGGAAACTTGATTCAATCATCATGATTAAACGCTACCAATTATGATTAAACGTAACTTTATTAGAGATTATTATAGCCCACTATTTAAATTAAATGAAAATGAAAACAATTTCGGTGTCATTTTCATTTGACTTTTAGTAGTACACTGCTACCAGTTGAGTTGAGTGTCATAAAACTTTGAAAGAGGCATAGCTATTTAATCACACGCAAGGACGTGAAAATCACTAGAACATGAAAATTGAAAGACAGCCTGCAGATTGCCGGAAAATAGCCGCGCTGGACGCTTGTGGCCTTCCATAAATTGAAACAACTAAAGAAATTAGATAGACAGATCGACCACCAGTCTTTTAATAGACCAATACTTTTTGGGGTTAGATTCGGGCTGTAAATTTTACGACACATACGGTCTATAAGGAAAAAGCCATAAAAGAGCTTTTTCAAAATTGATATTCGAAATCAAAAGCTCAAGACTAATACTCAAGAATAAGGGCATAAAAGTTTGGCACTAATTATATGCACACTATTGATCTTTAACTAGTAAATGTTCATAAAATTCAAAAAAGTTCCATAAGTGAGTTCAGAAGTCATTTTTTGAGTCAGGTAAGTCACGCAATTGATATAAAATCAGAAATGACGTCACGCACACAAATTTCAACTGCAAAGCAGTAGAAGTCAGCGAAGTCATTGAAAGTTTTCCAAGAAGTCAGGTCGTAAGAATCATCGATGGAGAATTAAAAAACAGAGCAGGACAAGTCCTGACAAACAATTCAAAGAATTTTCATTGACTAAATAAAAAATAGACCTAGAATGAGCTATGACTGGATTAGGAAAACCATTTAGAAAAAAATCCGATCCAAAAAATCGAAAAAACACTAAGCATCAAAGTGAAATTGCCGTGAATGTGAACAAAAAAATCACAAGCGAGACAGCGAATTTTTGTTCAAAAACCGTTTTCTCACTCTACGTTAAATTTAGAGCAAAAAATTTCGCGCCACAAACCACTATCTTTTTCGCTCCACTTCCTGTTTCGGCGTGACAAAAATCACTACTCCAATTTGACTTCCAAAATAATGAAAATGGGTGAACAGATCTTAAAAAAAGGCAGCGCCCCAATACAATTCAAATTCTTTGAATTGTAAAAACCAGGATGTCCCCAATAATAGTCGCTATCGCTTCGCGGCTTTAAAAAAACAAACCAACAAATGTCAGAATCGCTCTCGAACGATAAGTGGGAGCTTTAATCAATTGCAGCCTGCTTCAGACGGGGGGAGAGGGAGGGGGAGCCTAAATGGGACTAAGAAGTTCAATAGTGGGCTTCAAATAACCACATTAGAAGTTAACATATACCACTATTAGGATTTAAAGTAAAAAATGACACCAGTTTCGGCGCATTTTTCAGTTGACCTTTAGTATTAAATTGCCGCCAATTGAATTCAGCTGCTTCAAATTGTGATTGAGAGAGAATTTTAGATCACGCGAAACGCAAAAAGTTGAGGGCGTAAAAGTCACTCAAGAAGTCAAAATTGTCAAGCAAAAATTTTGCATAAAAAAAGACACACACGTTAACAATAATCGCTATGAACCTCGTTCAAGAGTAATTAAAAACGATGAAGCAGAAATTTTGCAACATAACCGATTAACTTCGGTTGTGGAAAGGCTGGATAATAGGGGGTCCAAATCGCATGGTTGGAGGAGGGGATGGACGGGGTTTGGTGCGGTTGGGGTTGAAAGGGGGCAAACGTTTAATACTAAGAAACGCCCCTCACAACCTGAAATTGTCACCTCAGTTTCGGTGAATCGCATACTTAGAGACCAGTGAAGCGTAAAGAGCTGCTCGGCAACTTAAAGCCCTCCGAGCGCTACTTGTATATGAAATTTTTGAGGAAAATGGGACTTAAAAAAGACTAATATAATTGCTACAAATTTTGTTTGAGAGCAATTAATAAAGACAAAAACCACTACTATAATTGTTTTAAAAAAACGAGAGGGAAACTAATTAAAAGAAGGTTTCTGAAGCGACAGATCTCTTGCAATGCTTGACATTAACCAAAATTAACCGAAGTTCTTCTCTGCTTCGGAATCAACTTTGCTATGCGTAGAGTCGACATATTTTTAGTGAGGTGCTAACGTACCTGGCAGGTAGCCGGCAAAAAGCTACCACTGACACCCTTGACATCCATTAGGAGTGAAATAGAAAAATATTAGAAAACAAGGTTTTTTTGTAAGGTGAAGCCACATTAGAAGCTGAAATAAATATGTTACAAAACCAACAATTATTTTCACGCAATCTGACTTTTGTGTCAGATAAGTGTTAGATGGATAAAAGGTCGACGAAAAGCGGTCAGAAGAAAACCCAACAACGAATTAAAAATTGCTATCCACATTGTTTGAACATAAACCAATTAACATCGGACGAATTGCTTCCGAACCACAAGCGAGGTAAACAATTTAGAAGGCGTATAGTTCAGAGAAGCCTTTGTGGTGCATAAACCTCTTACTAAGGAGCGCTTCTGAAAATCAGGGACATTAACTACTTCGATATACGGGTTATGCACCTTCTTCGCTCGAATAGAATTAATTTTAGCAACAGAATTATACCTAAAATCACTCAAAAAATCAAAAAGTCAAGCGTGAAAATGTCACCCGAGAAGTGAAATCGAAAGAACGTTCATGAAAAAAAAACAGTCAAGCAAAAAATTGCATAAAAATGACACGCTTACAATAATGGCTTCAAATTTTGTTTGTCTTCAAAAAGAAAACATACCCGGCAGATTGCCGGAAAACAGCCGCCGTTGATTCCAATATGCATGATTGGGATTGAACGAATAGAATATATTGAAAAGTCCGATTTATTTTGATGGCATTTCGTAGTTGAACATAACGCACTTCTGTTTCTTAGACAGAGGCTACAGGGGCTACTATCAATACCAATAAGCATTAGAGATGGTAACTAAGACTTATAGGAACGACGTTCAAATAGCGGGCATCTAAAATTGGGCTTTATGGGTTTATCCCGTATCTATTTCTGACTTCAATTTTTTATACCGACTCTGTTCATTTTCAATTGCTTTGCTTAGCAACTGATGTTCAAATTCACTTTTAGCAGAATGAGAGAAGAGAGAAACTAGCCTAGAGAAGTCAAAAAGATTTCACACAAAATGTCGAAAAAGCGGCAAAATGGTAAAGCGAAAAAAGTTTGACAAAGTAAAAAAAAATACGAGCGCAATAATAGCCGGCTGAGAAGATGAGGGCGGTAAGAAGATGAGGATGATAAGAATCGAACAAACATCGGACGAATTGCAATCAAACGACCAATGAGCGGTTGACTCCGGTAGTAAGCAGCTGGGGCTTATGGATGCTAACAGTTTCGGTCAATCGAATACTTAGAGACCAGTATGGCGTAAAGCTCGAAGAGACTAAGAGAGCTAATCAGCCACTTAATTCCCTCCAGGCATGATAATACATTTAAAAAGCTGCTCATCAGAAAAATGAATAGCTTCAATAAGCGTCTTTCGGCCATCCCAATCGCCCGCCGTACACAAGAGATAAATGAAAGCTCAAATTTACGAAATTGAAAAATAAACCGGCTAATGTCGGAGGAATTGCTCTCGGACAACAGGCGGGTGGAAAACATTTGACCCCACCGGGATTCGAACCACTGACTTACCTCTTAATAACCATATGCACACTCCCGACTGTGCTAATTAGCCCTTAATTTTATATGCTGCAACCGTCTCTATATTAGCAACAAGCTTTACTTCGAAGTGAGAGCAAAAGAGATCACTAAAAAATGAAGAACGAAGAGCGTGAAAAAGTTACTTGAGAAGTCAAAGAATGTTCTAGAAGAAAAGCTCAAAATGGTCAAGCGAAAAATTTGTAAAAAGACCAACACGTTTACAATAATTGCTATAAACTTCGTTCAAGAGCAATTAGAAACTAAGTCAGTTAAGTAAACTAAAACTGCTAATATTGCCGTATCAACTAAGCCAGATTCAAAATTGAGAGGAAGGGAATCTCCTTCAAAACTTTCAAATAAAAAGCATTTTGATGTTATTTGCGACAATGGCCATCGAAATTCTGCCAACTGAACACTTAGAGCTTACGAAGGCTCCAAAAAGAACTACGCAAAGAATTTTTGTTCAGCACCGTTTTCTCAGTCTACTTTAAAATTAGACCAAAAAATTTTACGCCGCAAAACCATTCTCATGAAAATGTATAAACAGATCTTAATAAAAAAAGACAGCGCCCCAATACAATTCAAATTTTTTGAATTGTAAAATTATGAGAGCTATAATAGCCGGCTGAGAAGCTGAGGCGGCTATTAATTAATGCAATCAAGCAATCGAGAAGTGAAACTAGCCTAGAGAAGTCAAAAAGATTTCACGCAAAATGTTGAACAAGCTGTGAACTAAGGTAAAGCGAACAATTTTTATTCGCCGAAGTGAAAAAAAAACACAGCAGGACAAGTTCTGATGTACAATTCAAAGAATTTTCAATGATCAAATAAAAACTAGACCTAGAACGGACTGAGTGAATTGGGAAAACCATTTCTAAAAAAAATTCAGACAAAAAAAGACAGAAAATCAATGTCAAAATGCCGCATGAGAACAAACACCAGTAGCGATAATTGGAAATTTGTTCTAAACAAAAAACCAGGCCTAGAATGAACTTTGAAGGAATTGGGAAAATCATTCAGAAAAAAAATCCGATAAAAAAACAAAAACAGTGAAAAATGAAAGAAAGAAAGAATTTCTCTGATTCATCATATTAAAATTACGTGAACAGTTTAGAAGAACTAGAGATGGATCAGAGGGGACCCACATAAAGGTGAATCACCTTTTATTATGAGGACCCGAGTTAAAAGTGCAGAGCATTGATCGCGTTTGACTTCTTTACCTATTTTTCTTAAACTACTTCTGTATTGAAACAGATATCACTTAACATTCGTGAAGTCTGATGTTTAGCTAGTTTTAAAGGACTGATTTTTGCTCGCGGCTGTTGAAGCATCAAGGTATTCTATGAAGACATCATTTTTGACTAGCGTATTGAGTAATTTGGCTCCGCGATATATTAGAGAATGCCTAACACTCAGACATTTAGACATTTTGATGCGGGAATTTCATACAAGCCACACATTGTAGCTCGGGTAACCATGGAAGTTTTCAGCTGCCTTTTGAAGATATTCTTTAGGTAGCAAGTCGGCTGCAATTGCTTGATCGAAAAAAGGTAGAATTTTAACAATTCAAACGTATAAATATCATAGATGTTTTGTATTCCTGAATCTTCGAAAAGTGAACTGGAATGATACCTTGAGCTTTTGAAGAAAATTAGCCTGAGTAGTTTCTTTTGTTGCAAGTAAATTGGAAGTAAACGGTTGCGCGAAGTTCAACCGTATATCAATACACCATATTGTATGACAGTTTTGATGTAAACATTGTATTACCGTATTACAACGTCACGACTCACAAAAACGCGACACAATGAAAATCTGCTTAACACTTTTTTTACAATATCCTGTATATGGCTTGTAAAATGGAACATCATCTCTACCTTTATTCCGAGATAGGTAACGAGCGGCTGTTTAAACAACAATTCGCCGTCTAATTCTAAAGTGAGATCATTTTTTCCATGAATTTGCAGAACTTGAGTTTTCCAAATGTTCAGTGAAAGTTCATTTTTCTTGATCCACTCAAACAATTTGTTCAGTTCATTTTTCAGCTTTGATTTCTCAACATCATTACAGGTATAAAGACAATTTGTATCATCTGCAAACAAGTAGGTGTCTAAAAAGGAAGAAACATTGGTTAGATCATTTACATAGATAATAGAAGCGGACCCAAAATTGAACCTTTGGGGAACATCACAGGTCACTGGCAAAAAGGGAGATCGGATTGAGGAAAGTTCTACACACTGTAATCTATTTGACAAATAGGAAGTAAACCAAACTAATGCAACACCACGAACGCCATAAATCTACAATTTCGATAAAAGACGTGTGTGATTCACAGTATCAAAGGCTTTACGCAAGTTCAGGAGAATGGAAACATTCAATACCTGAGTTTTCACGGAGTGTTTCGGTGATATGGGCTAAGGCGTGGATAGTTGAGTATTTTGATCGAAAGCCGAACTGCTTCGGGTAGAAAATGTTAAATTTCAAGAAGAAACATTCAAGTCTTGCGTAAACGACTTTCTCAAGCAATTTACTTAGTACATGGAGTATAGAAATTAGGCGGTAGTTTTCAATATTCATTTTTGCGCCTTTATGCAATGGGAAAACTTTAGCTTTCTTGAGGCATTCTGGAAAATCGCCTTCACTCAAGGAGCGATTGAACATATACAGAAGGGGTTCTCGGAAAACTGGAAGACTAGACTTCACAATTTCGGCAGAGAGTCGATCGAGGCCTGACCATTTTCCATCGTTCAATTCAGCTACATAACGTTCAAGCTCTACCATACCTAGAGGATGAGGAAAGAAGCTGTGTTCATTTTACGCAATATCTGAGCCAGTTGTAGAAACCTTGTCGTTAGGAGGTAAAGCCAAACTCACAAATTTAGAATTCAGAGCTTTAACGACGTCTTTCTGTCCACTCAGCAAAGTATTTCCGTCTAGTAAAACAATATTGCTTTGCCTTTTTTCTCTGCCACACAAGGCATTTAACTCTCGATAAAACTTTCGAGAATTGTTGAAGTTTCTTGAGAAGAAGGCCCATAGTATTGCTTCTTGGATGCTTTAGCTAGTTTATTCACCACAGCACGGTAATGTTTGAAGCGCTGTTCATCAGCAGGTGCTCTGAATCTTTGGAAAAGGCGGGAAAACTTTGCCTTCTTAGCTACGCAGTTTTGTACTGCATTTGTTATCCAGGGATTTTGGGGAGTTTTCTATTCCTTGTAATTGGCATTTCGATTTACAACTAGTGTAAGTTTTTCTTCTAGGTTATCAAACGCTGCATCAAAGCTCTGTTCAAGATTTACTAAGAAAATTTCAGAATGAAGATCATTCAGGAACGAAACGTGTGCTTGTTCATCCTTCAAAAAAGGGGGACTTTAATTTGTTTTTTTCAGAGGAACTACTTTTTACAAGTATTAGCACAGTTATCGCAAAGTGATCAGATATACTGACTTGCTCTACTTTTGCATCAACTTCGCAATCACTGTTATGTATTATGTGGTCAATGAGGGTGCTAGATTTACATGTCACTCGAGTGGGACTTTCTATTTCCTGGGAAAAACCACGTCTCTCTAAAATTGTTAGATACTGTGATACCACTGCATTATAATTCAGTAGATCAATGTTAAAATCTACGAGAATAAAACAGGGAAGCTTGATTTCAAGAACTTTCGAGAGAAAGATGTCAAAATCTTCCAGAAAAATCCGTTCGCTTACAGAAGGAGAGTTGTACAAGCAAGCAACTAAAAAACCAATTTTACCTTTGGTGAAACATTGAACTAAAGCTACATTCAAGTTCGTTTCAATAGTAACCTTCTCAAACCAGATAGAATTGTGTATATAGAGTGCCACTCCACTATATCGATATTCTCCGGTTTTCACGACAGGAGATGAATATTCCTTTAACACAAAAAAGTTTTCATCAGCATCGTCATTTAGCCAGGTTTCAGATAGACAGCACAGACGTATAGAATTTTCAAGAAAAACCTGGAGGTTGTCGAAGTTCTTACTTAAAGATCTAATGTTTAGATGGGACAAGCACAAGTTTCTTCCGATGCGATTGTTGGGTTTTCGGGGTTTCAGAAGTTTAGGAGGCCCCCTACTCAAAAATTTAGATGCTCTTTACAAGCAGAGAGAACCAAACTTTGGTCCCACGTGTAGAGATCACAAATATTTTCAAAAGCTAATCCTTTGCCATCATCAGTATATATCACAACTCGTTCATTTTGCATACTGACAGCTTTTATATCAGCTTTTTGACGCAGTTTAGCAGCCAGTTTCGCTCGAAGAAAAGTAAAGTCCTCATTCAGGTACACATTACTGTCACTGTCCCTCAACTTCTTTTTTGAGCTCATCAGCTCAAACTTCTTCTGGCGTCTCACAAATTTCACGATAAGGGGTCTCTTACCTTTTCTGCTCGGAACCCGATGGCACACGCTGATGTAACTTTTTTGGATTTCTACTCCAACCATGTTGGCGACATCTAGCACCGCTTGGTAAGGACCCTCGTCGGGTGACTCCTCGAGGCCGAAGATAAGAATATTATGCCTTCTGCCATACTGCTCGTTGGCATCACTTTGGAGCAGCGAGAAGAGTTTGGAGGCCTCGTCGTTGGGTGTTGAATTTGTCTTCAACTTCGCCACTTCCTCAGCTGCACAAAACCCGCATAGGAATGGGCGTTCCATGAAGCCCCTTGGAACCAGTTTTGGCAGCCACGTGGGAACCCAAGCAGGACAGGGACTTCCATCTGGGCTGCGGCCCGTACATCCGAACAGGTGTGTCAAGCCCGCCTCTTCGCCCGTCTCCTCCGATACTGATCCTTTAGGTTTTGAGGGCATGATTCACAATTCAGATAAAGAAATGTTTTCAACAGGGCCACCACGGCTGCCCTGGAATTCAGTTAATCTGAAACTATTTAATAAGTTTATCACAAAATTTTATCACATGTAAACAAAAAATCACTAGCGAGAAAGCGAATTTTTGTTCAAATACCGTTTTCTCAATCTACTTTAAAATTAGACCAAAAAAATTCACGTCGCAAAACCATTTTCATGAAAATGTGTGAACAGATCTTAAAAAAAGACTGAATCTTTGAAAAAGACTTTTCATCTTTGATTGTAAAAAAATAGGAGCGCTATAATAGCCGGCTGAGAAGCTGAGGCGGCTATTAATTAAATCAATCAAGCAGGCATTCTGGACTAAAAACTGTCAAGCCATAATTTTGTAAAAAAAACACGACTATGACAATTGCTTCAAACTGTTCGAAATCGCTAAACGAACTAATTTTTCATAATTATAATTCACTACTGTCATTCCCTAATTTTGGAGTAAGACTTGTTCATCCTCAAAATTCGGATGTCTTTGAGACTGTGCATGCGGCCATATGAAACTGCAGACCAATTGCACTCAACTAGCAAGATGAACTCAGGGTAAATGGTTGGGAATGTAAATACTCCGTCTACATGACTGCACACCTAGAGTGTCCTGTCTTGTGTCTTACCATGGCCTGATAAAGTGGTGGAGGTGAGGTGACACTGCAGAAGGACACACGTAGCCCACTCTCCCCAGTGTGATTGCTGAAACACAACACAAAGTTCACTTAAAAACTGTTCACTCAACCAAGTCACCCGTCCACCGTCTAAGAACAGGATTTTGTTTCGCTGTTTGTGAGCAAACTTATGTTTTTGCATTGATAATGTTTTGTAGAGCCTGTTAAGAGATAGGACTAAACTATCTAATAAAATTAGAATTTAGCATTGTATAGTTACAAAAATACCAATGAGAAAGGCAACATTTCCCCACGTTTACAGTACATTTGAAAAAAAGTATCAAGAGTGAAACGTTGCAATGACGTAACTGTGGAATGAAACAAACCTGTGTTTTCCATTAAGGTCTTAGGAATGTTCTGTCTGTTCACAATCTCTATCAGCTGCTGAAGAAACAGAGGAACAAATGGCTCCATCGCCGAACCTGCAGCAAAAATCAGAGCTCAAATATTTGATACAAAATCGAGCATTTGATCTATGCAAAAAAAACAACTTATCAAGAAACTGTAACGTTATGACTGTTGGGTTATGACACTGTCGCATTCAACTTCATCAGACAGAATTGACAAATCTAGTCATCATAGAATTATTATTGAAAAGGATGCATTGAATTACTTGCGAACAATAGCATACAATAATTGCTTTAAAAGTGTAGGGCAATACTGCGGTTTCAGGACAAAATAACATCTATAATTACAATTGAATATCGATAATTACAATTATGAGATAGATTATTTAGCAGTATACCTAAGTGAGGTAATTTATATATGTCCATAGTCATGCATCAGCGGCCCGTGGGACTTGATACGACAACGACACTCACAACAGAACATGAGATCAATTTAAACGGGTAATTATGACAATAAATGTTTGCAGTACAAGTGGTAATTTGTAACCTCTCCATTGAACGAAAAGATCTAAGGGCATTCATTGGGTATAATGGCATGGGGTAAAATGCCACGTAACCCAATACTATCTTTTCGCTCATCTAATGTTTAATCCCTGATAATTTTATCTCAGCTTACAAATATAACCGACTAACGCCGGACAAATTGCTCTTGAACGACAAGCAGGGCAATTCAATTCGGAGGGGGCATTAGCCTAGATAATTTTTTTATGGGTGCAAAAAATGCCGACTAAGTAGGGGTTCGAACCCGCGACCTCCAGAAATTCTGCATTCAAAACATGCACATTTACAATAATTGCTTCGTTCGAGAGCAATTAAAGAAATGTAGCAGGAAAAACTGCAATAAATTGAAATGTCCACTGACCCATTTTCATGGCCATTTCCCCTATTGCCCATGTAGCATTGTTGCATACAGAGATAAGTTCAGGCTGGAGATTCTCAGCCAGAACTGGCATCACTTTCTCCATGTGAGGCTGGACCAACTCAAAGCAGGCTTTCGTCAGATCTCCCAACAAGGCAAACGAGCTCTGCCTCACCTATAAGTAGGACATAATAAATCCTAAGCCAGAATACTCCGGACAAAATGTTACCAATAAAGGCATGAGACAGCGGATAAACAGTTCAAATTTTCAGACTTAGCTGAAAATATATTTAACCAAGATCAGACAAAACTGAGATTAAAAAAATCAGATGATTTTTAGCTTAAAAATATCAACGGAATAAGATTTATACTGTTCTGGAAGAGAACTGAATTTAGAACGACTCAATTATTTGAAACTTTGCGTCAATTGGATCTAACACCAGCATCATTTGCAAAAAAATTATGCTACTTATTTAATTCGCAAATCAGTCGCCAACCCATGATCTAACAAAAAATGCTGCAATTTCATATTATCAGGACTAGCACATTTCGTGCGTGATCGTGTTTTAGCCTCAATCTTATATTGCAGTAGTAGAGTTAATGGGAAAATACAGAACTACACTGAAAATTCCAAACTAAAATAAACCTCCGCTAATTAAATTGCTAAATAAATTAAGATTCATTCTACTTAAACAGCTGCTAAAATGTTTACTAAGAGCATTTAAATCTTCATTTATCCAGAATTGTAGGTGTTGATATTTCATTTTCACTAATGATCGTTCAGCGCCCAAACAAAATTTTCAGCTTAAATTACTATCTCATCATCACAATGAACTATCAATGGAACATTATGATTCGATTATGCTAAATTATGATCACTTGTAGATGAGTTACTAACCTCTGGCTGCACATCCCTCATGCACTGAAGCAGCAATGGCATAAGGTCTGAAGAGGACTCCAGGAGTCCACCTATGTTCACTCCCAGTCCCTCCACAACACTGCTCATCAGATCAATGGCAACCACCATGAAGTCCTTATCGGGCTCCTCAACTGCTGTCGGATTCAGACGGAAGTTCTGTCAATACATAACAAAGTTCAGTCATCCAGTGTTTTAGTTCACAACCAGGCTAATATTGTTTTATTTTTGAACAACCCAAGGAATGGTGGGTGGAACGGAAGAAATGAACCAATGCAGATAAACCTTATCCGAAAAAAAACAACACGGATACACAGGAGTAAAAATAGAAGTGACATTGCCGCACTTGAACAAATAATAAACAACACAGCTGGCAGATTGCCACAAAATAGCCGCAATAGCTTCGTATATCTGTACTCTCTTAAAGATAGTAAAGAAACAGACCAAAAAAAAACTCGTTTAATTAAATGCTCAGATGTTACATTTTGATAAAGAATCTGTCAAATTTATTGCTGCTTCTAATAGCTGCTCTCAAATAACCTTCAATTAGAGTGACACACACTCACTTCACCTTATCTCTTTGAATTAAAATACAGAAAAGTCAATTTTAGAGTTAGGAAGTCATTTTTGAGAGTGAGTCACGTGATCAAAAACTTGATCACGCGAATGAACAAAAAAACTCGCCTCTACTAAGAGTGAAAAATGACGTCACGCAAACAATTAAGTTGAAATTGCATTAACGAATGAACAAAAAACAGATTTGAATTGGTTCTAACGTCATACGGTCGCAACAAAAATCTTGACGAAATAAAAAAAAATAGGACAAGTCCTGACCTACAACTCGAAGGATTTTCAATGACTAAGAAAACAAATAGACCTAGATTGGACTATGAATGGATTGGGAAAAAAATCAGATAAAAAAAATCGAAAAAAAACGGTAAAAATCAAAGCCAAAAAAGCCGCAAGTGAACAAAAATCCATTAGTTAGAAAACGAAATTTTTTTTTCAAACACCGTTTTCTCAATCTACTTTGAAATTGGAGGACGTGAAATTTCACGCCACAAAATCAGGTGATTTCTTGCTCCACTTCATGTTTCGGCGTGACCAGAATCATCACTCCAATTTGAAATCAAAAATCAGGAATATATGTGAACAGATCCTAAAAAAGACAGCGCCCCCAAAACAATTCAAATTCTTCGGATTGTAAAAAAAAACAAGAGAAGGCCGATAATGGCACTAGCTATCGCTTTGCGGCTATTAATAACGGACTAACGTCGGGCGAACTGCTCACAAAAGACTGCGAGCAGTTGTCTGTCATTAGCTAGCTGGGAATCAGGGAGGCTAAATTTAAATTAATTGAGGGGGAGGTGAGTGAACTCGAGGGTGGAGGGGTTGGGGCAAGCGCGGGGGGTCACGGAAACACCCTTCACACACTGAATTTATATCTACTGACCAATTTCAGTGATTCGCATAGTTAGCGACTAGTAAAGCGTAAGACTAGTAAGGCGTAAAAAACTTATTAGCGTTAATGCCCTCCAGGGTTTACCTGTTTACACCGATTTGGAGGGCGAAAAACCAAATGACCAGACGAAAAAAATGTCAGATGATGCGTCGGTAGTAGTAAAGACCAGCAGGGCTATTATAATTGCTACAAAAATCGTTTGAGAGCAATTAATCAAACAAACATAACCGACTAAAGTCGGGCGAATTGCTCTCAAACGACCGGCGAGCGGTTGGCTTCGTCAACAGCTAGCCTCGTTTTAGTGACCTCAGGGCATTACATATTAATCCCGTTTCTGAAGACAAAAGTCAAATGGGCCAGACTAAAAATCGGCCAAGCGAAAAATTGCATAAAAGACAAACGGGGTTAATAAATTGGCTACAAATTGCCTTTGAGAGCAATTAACAATGGTTTCCTAAAAAAAGCCTGTTAGATGAGTTATGAAAAAAATTCAACTGACTCATTGATAATGAGGATCAGAGATGATAACATTACGCAAAGAAGATGATGACACTACGCAAGACATTAATATCTTAAGAACCAATTCATTGTTTCAAGAGACTATCCGGTATCCCTGTTTCAAGCGAGAAATTGTTCCACAGGCTCATAAAGATCCATACACTTGGAACACAAATTTTCAAAAAATTTGAAAAGTTTCAAGTTTATCCAAAAACTACTAAAACTGGAGTCATAAAAAATGTTGACCACCATCCCATTAACTCTAGAAACTATGCAGCAGCTTATCAAACTTTGGAGGAGGTTTGAGGGCCTCTAATGCCGGAAAAAAAACAAAAACATAAAAAATTGCAGATATTTCAAAAAAATTGCTTCAATTCGTGACAATAAAATCTTGAAGAACATTCCATTACATCTCTAAACTATGCAGTAATATATTATCAAACCCTAGAGGAAGTTCCGTCGCCCTTGAGGCCAGAGAAACCTAAGAAATGAGAAAAATTTTTAAAAATTGAAAGTTTTATAAAAAAAATTGCTATAACTTATGATATTAAAAAGATGAAAATTAACCCATCACCAACAAAAATTTTCCAGTAACTTATTATCAAACCTTAACGGAGGCTTTCTGACATTTGAGGTTCAAAAAATCTGAATAATGAGTATAAATGAGATTGGAAAAAAAAATGTCCAAAAATATCAAAAATATGCTAAAATTCGTGATGTTAAAATCTTGCAAGACATTCCATTTAATCTAAAAATTATTCAGTAACCTATTTTCAAACCCTAGAGGAGGTTCCTTGGCTCTTGAGGCTGAAAAAATCTAAAAAACAACAAAAAATGTTTTAAAAAAACTTGAAAAAAAGCAAGTTTTATCAAAAAATTGCTAAAATTTGTGACATTAAAAAGTTGAAAAACTATTCCATGGCCATTAAAAACTTGTCAGTAACTTATTATCAACCCACTTAGGATGTTTTCTGGCCCCTGGGTCTCCAAAGACCTGAATAAGGAAAAAAATGTCAAAAACATTTGAAAAAATTGCATGTTTTGTCAAAAAATTGCTAAAATTTGTGATATTAAAAAGTTGAAAAACAATTCAATGGCCATTAAAAATTTGTCAGTAACTTATTATCCACCCCCATAGGATGTTTTCTGGCCCCTGGGTCTGGAAAGACCTGAATAAGAAAAAAAAATGTCAACATTTGAATAAATTGCACGTTTTGTCAAAAATTGCTAAATTTCGTGATGTTAAAATGTTGAAACAATTCCATTACCACTAGAAACAATGCAGTAACCTATTATCAAAACCTAGAGGAAATTCTTTGACAACTAGGGCTGATAAAAATCAAAAAAGGTCAAAAATTTTCAAAAAGTTTGAAAAAAATTGCAAAAAAAGGTATAAATTTGCGTTTTTAGCAAGCGTTGTTCGTCAGCAGCTAGCCACGTGGGGAGGGGGGGCACGGTGGACAGACTGGGGCAACTCTGGGGTGGGTGGGGGTAACAGCGCGGTGGGTCAACAGTGGGGGTGTCTTCAACCTCTAAGAACCGCCTTCACACCATAAGTATTAGTATAAGTCTCCAAAACTGTTTGAGCTGAAACAGAGCTGAAAGGCTCTAAGAGCACTTATTGCCCGCTGGGCTCTACCTGTTTATCCCGTTTTTGAAGACGAAAAGTCACAAGCGTCAGACGAAAAATCGGTCGAGCGAAAAATCGCATAAAAAAGACCGACAGGACTAATATAATTGCTACAAACTTCGTTTGAGAGCAATTAAACAAAAGCGCTACCATGAATCTGAACAAGGCACCGTTTAATCGTATCAAACATTCACTGCAAGTTTAGAAAGAGCCAATTCTTGAATGAATTCTTCAAATCCTTTGAGCTTTGTTTGGGTCATGAGTAGAGCATGGAAATATTGAATTGAACTTGGAATGTTGATAGCGGTCGTGAAAAAGCAAACATAACGGATTAACGTCGGGCGAACTGCTCTCAAACGACTGGCGAGTTGTATGGTTCGTCAGTAGCTAGCTACGGGTTAGTGAGACTAGTAAAGGATCAACTCAAGAACCACCCTTAACATGAATTTATGTCTCTTAAACTACTTCGGTGCATCGCATAATTTGATATTTAGCGACTAGTGAGCCTTAAGGCTCCCATAAAACTTGATGACCTCCGGGTTTTACCAGTTCATCCCGTTTTTGAGGATGGACGAAAAGCCAAAAGGGTCAGACGAAAAATCGCATAAGACCGCAGGACTAACATAATTGCTACAAACTTCGTTTGAGAGCAATTAACTATCGAGAAATTTTTTTTTCTCCGTACACCATTTCTCACTCTAGTTATAAGTCAGAGTGAAACAATTCACTCCACAACACGACGCGCTTTTTCCTCCCCTGCCTTTTTCGGAGTTACTAAATTAACCAGTCAAATTTGACTCTCCCCCATAAAATTTTATTTTTTTATTTGTAAACAGCAAGATAAGGCCAATAATAGCTCCATTCGTCTATGGCTATCCGAGCTATCAATATCTGTTTGGCCAGCTTTTCCCAGCATGAAAAAACATAGCCGGCAGATTGCCGGAAAATAGCCGCCATAGACGCTTGTGGCTTTATATGAATTGAAACAACTAAAAAAATAAAATAGACAGATGGACCACCAGTCCTTTAATAGACCAATAGACTTTTTGGGGTTAGATTCGGACTGTCATTTTATGAGACATACGCTCAATAAATAAAAAGCCCTAATAGAGCTTTTTCAAAACTAATATTCGAAATCAAAAACTCAAAGACTAATACTCGAGAATTAGGGCAAAAAAGTTTGGCATTACTTAGATGCACACTATTGATCTCTAACTAGTAAATGTTCATAAAATTTAAAATTCCATAAGTGCGTTAAGAAGTCACTTTTTGAGTGAAGTAAGTCACGAAATTGATCTAAAATCAGAAATAACGTCACACACACACACACACACACACACACACACACATTTTAACTGCATAGCAGTAGAAGTCACTGAAGTCATTGAAAGTTAATTCAAGAAGTCAGGTCGTAAGAATGATCGATGGAGACAACACATTTAGAAAAAAAACCACGATGTCTCCAATAATACCCGCTATCGCTTCGCGGCTATTAGACAGAATGTCCCCTAATAATAGCCGCTATCGCTTCGCGGCTTTAAAAAAACAATCAAGAAATTTTGCAATATAACCGACTAAATTCGGTTGTGGAAAAGCTTGATAAGAGGGGGTCCAAATCGCCAGGTGGGAAGAGGGGTCAGACGGAGGTTTGGTGGGGGTTGGGGTGGGGGTTGACAGGGGGCGGGCAAACGTTTAAGTCTAAGAACCGACCCTCACAACCTGAAATTGTCTCCTCAATTTCGGTGAATCGCATACTTAGAGACTAGTAAAGCGCAAAGAGCTGCTGCTCGGCAACTTGAAGCCCTCCACGCGCTACTTGTTTACGACGTTTGTGAGAAAAATTGCATTTAAAAAGACCACAGGACTAATATAATTGCTACAAATTTCGTTTCAGAGCAATTAATAAAGACAAAAACCACTACTTTAATTGTTATAAAAACGTGAGAAAAATTAATTAACAGAAAGTTTCTGAAGCGACAGATCTCTTGCAATGTTTGACATTAACCAAAATTAATCGAAGTTCTTCTCGAAATCAAATTTGCTGTGCGTAGAGTAGACATATTTTGAGTGAGGTGCTAACGTAGCTGGCAGGTAGCCGGCAAAAAGCTACCACTGCCACCCTTGACATCTATTAGGAGCGAAGCAGAAAAAACATTCCCGGCAGATTACCCAAAAATAGCCGCCGCAGATTCTAATAAGCATGATTGGGATTGAAAAAATAGAAGATAATGAAAAAAAAAAGATTTTTGTACAAAAACATTTTTTAAGTCCGATTTATTTTGATGGCATTTCGTTGTTGAACATACCTCTGTTTCTTAGAGAGAGATGCTACAGGGGCTACCATCAATACCAATAAGCATTAGAGATGGTGACTAAATCTTATAGGAACGGCGTTCAAATAGCGGGCATCTAAAATTGGGCTTTATGGGTTTATCCCGTTTCTTTCTGACTTCAATTTTTATACTGACTCAGTTCATTTTGAATTGCTTTGCTGAGCAACTGATGTTCAAAATCACTTTTAGCAGAATGAAAGAAGAGAGAAACTAGCCTAGAGAAGTCAAGAAGATTTCACGCAAAACGATGAAAGAAGCGGCAAAATGAGGTGAAGCGAAACATTTTTTTGTTCGATGAAGTAAAAAAACATAGCAGGACAAGTCCTGACCTATAACTCAAAGAATTTTCATTGACTAAACAGAAAACTAGACGAAGAACGGACTATGAATGGATTGTGAAAACCAATTAGAAAAAAATCCGATCCAAAAAATCGATAAAACTGTAAATCAAAGTGAAATTGCTGCATGTGAACAAAAAAATCACTAACGAGAAAGCGAATTTTTGTTCAAAAACACCGTTTTCTCACTCTATTTTGAATTTAGAGCAAAAAAATTTCACGCCGCAAAACCACTCGCATTTTTGCTCCACTTCCTGTTTCGGCGTGACCAAAATTTGACTCCTGTTTCGGCGTGATCATTTGACTTCAAAAATCATAAAAATGTGTGAACAGATCTTAAAAAAAAGACAGCGCCCCAATACAATTCAATTTCTGAATTGTAAAAAAAAACTAGGAGCGCTATAATAGCCGGCTGAGAAGATGAGGGCGGCTATTAATAAGAGAAAACAAAATGTCTTTTTTTAAGGTAAAGCTTTTCAAAATTAGGATCTTTTCCGTTTGTGCCCCCTCAGCTTAGAGGGCGCATATTATTTGCATCCCCCAGATGTACGTGCAATACTTTTTGGGGGGGCACAAACGGAAAAGATCCCAAAATTAATATTCGAAATCAAAAACTCAAGACTCTTATATTCAAGAATTAGGGCATATGTTTGGCACTACTCAGATGCACACTATTGACCTTTAATAAGTAAATGTTCATAAAAGTAAAAGTTTCATAAGTGAGCTCAGAAGTCATTTTTTTGAGTGAGGTAAGTCATTGAAAAAGTCAATTCCTAGAAGTCACGGCAAGACGAAACAAAAATCTGTTAGAGGAAGTAAAAAACATAGCAGGACAAGTCCTGACGTACAATTCAAAGAATTTTCATTGACTATACAGAAAAACCAGACCTAGAATGGACTAGGAGTGAATTGAGAAAACCATTTTAAAAAAATCAGATCGAAAAATAAGAAATAAACAGAAAATCAATGTCAAAATGCCGCATGTGAACAAAAAACCCACTAGCAAGAGATGAAAATTTAATTCAAACAAAAAACCAGGCCTACAATGAGCTGTGAATGGATTGAGAAAGCCATTTAGAAAAAAAATCCGATCCAAAAACAGTAAAAATCAGAGTGAAATTGCCGCATGTGAACAAAAAGACACTACCGAGGAACCAAATTTTTGTTCAAACACCATTTTTGCACTCTACTTTAAAATTAGAGCGAAAATTCACGCCTCAAAACCACAAAATCTTTTTCGCTCCGTTTCCTGTTTCGGCGTGACCAAAATCACTACTCCGATTTGACTTCAAAAATCATGAAAATGTGTGAACAATCTTAAAAAAAACATAGCCGGAAGAATTCCGGAAACGACTCGACGTGAAAATCCATTTAAACGCCATCCAACTACTCATCAAACAAAACGAGCCTTCACTAATTTATGATTATCATGAAACCAAGTCATGAAACAAAAAAGTAAAAACAATAAAATCAAGTCTGTTAAAATATGATACAAAATCTGATCAAATTTTGTTTTAAATTGAGATCCCGGAAAAACTATCTCTGCCAAAATAACTTCATCAAAACAACTTGTACTTACAAAAACAACTTGTGAAATTTGAAAAAATACTTTTGTTTAAAATTATGAAAAAAAAAATCTCTATAAACAACTTTTACTGAAAAACTGGAAAAAGTTACTAAATTTTTTAATATTTCAAAAACATAAATCCAAAGAAAAATTCTCTTCAGCCAATAGGGTGTCCAGATGCTCGCAAAACAATAGGCAAGTCATAATAGGCAAAGAAACTTAGCTAAAAACAGAAAAAAAAACGAAAAAGTGCAAAAAATTTAGAAAAATAGTTCCAATTTTCGCCATTTTTTGTCATATTTATCAACAAAAAAATGCTTCTTACCCACAAAACTGTAACCAATTGTTATCATAAAATCGCTCAAGTAGAAGGGGTTTCTTCAATACCCATTTGAACCCGTAAAACAAAATAATCGTCAATAAAACGCAAAAATTAGCCCGAAAATCAGCAAAATACATTAAAAACCTCCGAATTATCTAAAATTCATATTAAATTCCAGAAACCTTCAAACCACTACCGAAACCAGCCTAAAGTTAAAAGAAAATCATAACCAAACCTCTTAACCAAAATAAATGAAAAAAATTGCTTTAAAATGCCGCGCGTGAACAAAAAAATTTCGCTCGCTTAGAGAAAATTTTTTTACACATCAATTTCTCGCACTCTCAAAAACAGCGGTATGAACAAAAACCACTTTCTTTTCGCTCCGCTCTTCACTTTTGTTCAGCGCCAAAATCACTCTAAATTTTTTCACGCGTTTCATTTCCCGCCTCAAAAATCACTCCAATAAAATTGATTAAAAAAAGGACTTCTGCAATACTCCTCTTCGAGTGTAAAAAGACAGCGCCCCAATAAAATTCAAATTCTTTGAAATGTAACAAATTCTTTGAATTGTAAAAAAATAGGAGCGCTATAATAGCCGCCTAGAATTGAGGACGCGGCTATTAATCAAATAGTTCAGACAATAATCGACTCTTCCTTGACACCAAATGTGGTAAAAATAAGATTCACAGCATTACGTCCATAGCAACACTTACCGACTCTTGCTGTAAGTTTCGTTCCACCAAGCTCTTGCATCTTCCGAATACAGGTTCTGCGTAGGGTATGAATCCAGCTTGCAGCGCAGTTGCAACCGATGACAGACACTCTAGCAGAGGGAAAAGTCCCTTATCCTCGTCCGAAAGTTCATTCCACTTATTTATCAAAGGGGGCATCAAAAGTTCAATGAATTCAGGTTTATTCAGGTGCGTTCCAACTGCATCGGCCAGAGTGCCAATGGCGTCATATAGTAAAAGGAGGTTGTTGGTCTGGTACTTCTGGAAAGCGTACACGAGGGTGTCCAGAATGAATGGCAAATATGGCACCAATTCTGTTCTCGCATCTTCTTCCAGAGTTGCAAACGCACTAAAATTTTTATGATTTTGATTGGTATATGAAAATTAGATGCGTTGTTGGAAGGTGTGTTGAGTACAAAAAAATCGGAAAACTTTGACAACACTAAACCTGCAGATTACTCCCCCACAATGATGCAAAAGTAAGAGTTAAATTGATTTCAATTAGAGGTAGGTTAGATTTATGACCTCTGTAAATTCGCTAGCTTCAAAACCCGATTCCAAATCCTTGAGAGTTTTATTTTCTATACTTTGAACAACTATGGAGTAATTATAAACAATCCCTTCACAATCGACATAGTTGTCAGATTGCTGAAAATTCTAAGCATATGCAAACTGTATCATTGTTACAAGTTTCATGCAGTGGTTTTAATGCTGATTTCTCTTTCAGAACGTTACTTCGGAAATTCTGCTCTTCATTAAAAGCAGTTTTTGAAAGTAGGGTAATTCATATACGACAAAACATGCCCGGCATTGCCGTAAAATAGCCGCCGTTGATTCCCATAACCCCGATCGGGATTGAAAAAAAAAACAAAATAACAACTTAAATTTATACAAAAACATTTTTAAGTGCTAACACTTCTATTTCATTTCGTAGATCAACATACTCCTGTTCCTTAACGAGAGGATACAGGGGCCGGTATCAACACCAATAAGCATTAGAGATGGTAACGAAGACTTATAAGAACAAAGTTTAAGTAGCATCCATCTAAAATTGGGCTTTATGGGTTTATCCCATTTCTACTTTTGATTCCTCCTTTCAAATGCTGTTTAAAAACACAATAGAGAATTGAAACCACCCTAGAGAAATCTAAAACATTAAGCAAAAAGTCGAAAAAGCGGCAGAATGAAGTAAAGCGTAAACAAATTTTTATTCCACGAAGTAAAAAAAAAAGCCGAAAGAAATCCGGAGAAGACTCGAACTAGCAAATTGACCATCCCAACTATAATAATTATTCTACCAATTAATTATACTAGTGATGTTCATACAACAATAGAAAAATTAACAATAGAGAAATATCTGACAACAAAAACTGACAAAGCATCTCACAAAAAAACTCTTTACACATTGCGATTCTAACAAATACTGGCAAAAACATTGTGACAATCTTAATTTTTTATTAAATAAACGACTAACCATTAAAAGAAAACAAAATCCAAAAAAATTGTAAATAGAGAAAACATCAGACAAAGAAAGGGTTCGAACCCCGCCCTCTGGAGTCAGATACTTTCACCTCGACAGATGCAGTAACCACTAGGTTATCAGGGCCTTGTCATTGTATCTCTAACAATCGGTTTTGTTTGAAAAGCAAACATTATTTTGGAGTGAGACCAATTGAAATCACTCAAAAATCGAGAAGTGCATGAAAAAGTCACTTGAGAAGTTTATTCTAGAAGATAAGCGCACAAACTCAAAAAAATTTTTGCACATATATAGCAGGCAGATTGCCAGAAACTAGCCGCATAGACGATTGTGCACTTCCATCGAATTGAAAACAATTGAAAAATAAGAGCCAGATTGACCAGCAGTCCTTTAATAGACCACTGGACTTTTTGGTTTAGATTCGGAATGTCATTTTTATGGCACACACGCTCTATAAGGAAAAACCCTATAAGAGCTTTTGCAAAACTAACATTCATAATTAAAAACTTAAGATTCTATCACTCAAGAATTAGGGCAAATACGTTTGCACTACTTAGAAGCACACTATTGATCTTCAACTAGTAAATGTTCAAAAAACTTAAAAGTTCATCAGGTGAAATCAAAAGTCATTTTTTGAAAGAGGTAAGTCACACAAATGACCTAAAAGCAGAACAAATGACGTCACGCACACAAATTTTGATGGCAAAGCAGTGAAGTCACTGACATTAAAAACCTCAATGGTCGCAAGAATCATCGATGGAGACGACAAAATAAAAAATAACACGATGTCCCTAATAAAAGCCGCTATCGCTTCGCGGCTAAAAAAACATAGCTGGCAGATTGCCAAAAGATAGACGCAATAGCTTCGTAGATCTGCAGTCTCAAAATACAGTAAAAAAAGACAGACCAAAAAAATATTCTTTTCATCGAAGACTGAGATGTTATATTTTGATTAAGAATCTGTATAAGTTATTGCTGCCTCTATTAGGTGCTCTCAAATAACCGTCATTTAGAGTGACACACATTCACTTGACCTTATCTCTTTGAATTAAAATAAATAAAATTCAATTTCAAAGTCAAAAAGTCATTATTGAGAGGGAGGTAAGTCACGTGTCACCAAAAATTTAATCACGCAAATGAACTTAAAAACTCGCTCCAGTAAGAGCGAAAAATGACATCACGCACGCACTTCAGTTGAAATTGCATGAACGATTGAACAAAAAGCAGATTTGAAGTGGTTGTGACGTCATATGGTTGTAACAAAAATCTTGACGAAATAAAAAAACCAAGAGACGGCCAATAATAGCCCCAGCAATCGCTGTGCGGCTATTAAACAGTAAAAGACAGCCAAAAAAATTACTATTCATTAAAGGATGAGATGTTAAATTTTGATTAAGAATCTGTACAGGTTAGGGCTGCCTCTATGAGCTGCTCTCAAATGATCTTCAATTAGAGTGAAAAACACTCACTTGAACTTAGCTCTTTGAATTAAAGTAAAGAAAAGTCAATTTGAGATGAGGTAATTCACGTGTGACCAAAAGTTAATCACGCAAACGAACAAAAAAAACTCGCTCCACTAACAATGAGAAATGACGCTACGCACGCAGTTCAGTTGAAATTGCATGAAAGAAGGTACAAAAGCAGATTTGAAGTGGTTGTGACGTCATATGGTCATAACAAAAATCGTGACGAAATAGAAAACCGACAGAATTCCAGAAATAGCCCCAGGTATCGCTGTGCGGCTATTATAAAAGACACATACGTTTACAATAATTGCTTCTCATTCAAGAGCAAATTGTAAAATTCTCTGCAAAATGCTTAAGAAAATCGTCCACAAAAAAACTTAACTGCTACTTCCCATCCATTGACTTGCGAAAACAGTTTTCTTACTGCTTCTGCTCAAGCATTTACCCACAGAACACTTTCCAGAAACAAAAAAAGCAAAAGAAAAAAACATGAAAAAATAAGGAAAAATGTATTATTTATTTCAGTGAAAAATGCCCTGTCTAGCCTTCAATGGCATCTTTAAGAATAAAAAATTGCTCTAAATTAAAGATTGAACAAGAAAAACTACAGCGAGAAGCTTTAAATCAGAAGCACTAACAAAACTTACCAGACGAACATCGGTCGAAATTTGCTCATAATTACTTAATTATCTTTAAACAACTCAAAATTAATCCTATCAAACTCAAAACATCAATTATATCGAAAGGCAACCAAAACAGCTAGTTCGAACCACAGAACATCCCCAAATGCTATAAAATTTGAAGATGAATACAAACTCCTAAAAAGGGTCCAACGTGGCAAAAAGGTCAAAATAGCTCAAAATTAGAACATTGCTGACAGATTGCCAGAAAATAGCCGCAATAGCTTCCTAGATCTGCAGTCTCAAAAAAAACAGTAAAAAGGAGACCAGAAAAATTCGTCTTTTCATTGAAAGCTGATATGTTATACTCTTGATTTAAATTCTGTGTAAGTTTTTGCTGCCTCTATTAGCTGCTCTGAAATAACCTTCATTTAGAGTGGCACACACCCATCTCTTTGAATTAAAGTAAATAAAAGTCAATTTCAAAGTGAGGAAGTCATTTTTGAGAGTGAGGTAAGTCAAGTGTGACCAAAATTTTAATCACGCGAATGAAAAAAAAACTCGCTCCACTAAGAGCAAAAAATGACGTCGCACACGCAACTCTAGTTGAAATTGCATGAACGAATGAACAAAAAGCAGATTTGAAGTGGTTGTGACGTCATAAGGTCGTAACAAAAATCGACACGACGAAATAAGAAAATATACCCGGAAGAATTCCGGAAACGCCTCGAAGGAGAAAATTGCCCATACCTATGATATGACTAAAAAACTAGAAAAACTATTGTGAACCCTGAACCTAAACAAGAACCATAAAAAATTTCAGGAAACGGCATTCAAAAACCAAAAACTAATTGAAAAAAAATGACTTTTTTAATAGTACAAGGAAACGTAAAGCCGACTAAAGTTCCTTTGCATTTAGAGCATTGAAAACTCGCAAAACAACGGGCAAGTCATTATAGGCTATGAAACTTGTCTAAGATTAAAAAAAAAGATAAAAAAAGATAAAAAAGAAAAACTGCAAAAAAATAAGAAAAATGGTTTAAAATTTCTCAATTTTTCTGTCAATTTTCCCAAGAAAAACTGATTTATACCAAGAAAACTTTAACCAATTGGTATCTATCTGAACAAGCTTCTATTCAAATCCCACTTAAAGCATTAAAACAAAAAAACAGGCAAAAAATCATTAAATTTCGTCTACAAATCAGCAAAACTGATCAAATACCTCCAAATTAGCATTAAACTCAAATTAGCTACTTGAAACCTTCAATTCCTATCAAAACAAGCCTAAAGCTAATACAATATCAAAACCAAACCTAACAACCATCAAAAGTTGCAAAAAACTGCGTTTAAAAGCCGCACGTGAAAAAAAAAATCGCTCGCTTAGAGAAAATTTTTTCACACATCAAATTCTCGCTCTCTCAAAAACAGCGGTATGAACAAAAAACCACTCTCTTTTCGCTCCGCTCTTCACTTTTGCTCAGCACCAAAATCACTCCAAATTTTTTCACGCGTTTCATTTCCCGCTTCAAAAATCACTCCAAAAAAATTGATTAAAAAAAGGACTTCTCCAATACTCCTCTTCGAGTTGTAAAAAACCAAGAGAAGGCCAATAATAGCCCCAGCTATCGCTGTGCGGCTATTAATAAAACAAAGTTTATTTTGCTTCAAATGATTAGATACGCTTTTAAATCCACTATAAGTGTTGTGAGGTAAACAATACAAACACCTGTAACTGAAAGTGCTAGAGTTTAAAAAACCGCACGTGATAAAAAAAATGCTCCCTTATCTATTTCTCTCTCCCTCTCTCAAAAACGCGACATGAACAAAAAACCACTCTCTTCTCTACAGCAATTTGAAAACATAAACCGACAAATGTCGGAAGAATTGCTCTTGAACGACAGGCGAGGCAATTTAATTCAGGGGCTGTAGCCTAGATCAAATTATGGGTGCAAAAAAATATTTCCTCCGCCGGGATTCGAACCACTGGCCTCCCGATCCACAGCCACAACTACTAACCACTGCGCTACAGAGCACATACCTCACTTATTCTGCAACCGAATTTATATTAGCTTTACTTCAGAGCAATAGAGATTACTCAAAAATGAAGAACGAAAGCGTGAAAAAGTCACTTGAGAAGTCAAAGAATGTTCTAGAAGAAAAGCGCAAAACTGTCAAGCGAAAAATTTGCATTAAAAAAAGACACACACGTTTACTATAATTGCTATGAACTGCGTTCAAGAGCAATTAATAAACACTTTCTTTCTACATATTTCACTGAGCTGATATTTGAAAAGATCAGGTTTTTTTCGTTCCACTAACCTGCAAGCTGCTTTCTGCACCCGTTTATTAGCATCAAGAATCTTTCTCAACAAAGCTGACATTAAAGGCTGCAAGCATATGTCATGAGGCTGTTGCATCACCCATTGTGTGTACCGAGACAAAGTCCAACATGTAATGCTTCTCACTAACGCCTTTTTCGAGTTCAACGCCTGAATTAAAAACGGAATCAGATCGGGCAAGTGAGGAATCATTCCCTTCATACATCCTTCAGCTATAGCGCCTAAAGCTAGAATAGCAACTTCTATTTCTTCCCATTCTGTAGACTGCAATTTAGATTTCAGAATGGGTAATAACGTATCCAGGATATCTTCGTGGAATACATTTGATAAAACGTCCAGGCCCGCAGCTGAACACTTTCTTAGGTTCCAATTCGATAATGTGTCTTCATCATCCAGATCTGGACCTCCAGGTCCAAATCCCGGACTTCCGATATCTTCATCATCTGAAGCTAAGTCTGCAGAACCGTTGCTTGAGAGTCTACCGGCAGATCCAGAGGTCTTAGAGTAGTGAAAGCGGGGTTTGATGTCTTTCTCAAGATCTGGTATGTGCTGGTCCTCTTCCAGATCTCCTTTCAGAAGGATCACGTCAATTTCAGAGTAACGCATACATTGCACAAGCACCGGAATAAGTCTAAAACAAACAAACAATCACCATTCAAACTTAAATCGCTGATTTCCATGCACGAATTCGAAATTCAACAAATTTCTAATTGCAAGGCAAGGCAATAAAATACGGTCAATTTTAGTCAGTACCCCTTTTGGGAACACTTGTTAAAATTTGTGATAAGATACTATTGACAATACGCTTGGCTTACTTTGGTAGGAACTCTCTGAGTATTTCGCGGCAGATGTCTTGCTCTGCAAAAGTAAGCCAGAACTCGCACGCTTCCAAAGCCACCGCTTCATCTTTGTCCAAAGATCTCTCCAAAATATACTAAAACAAACATACAATTTTCATCTACAATTTTATATCTGTCATTGCAACACTCAAGTGCACAGATTCAAATGCCAAATTCAGCAATGTCAGATTTTCGATACAAAATGCCAATGGCTTTCAGCAATTTAAAGGTGTAAAATGCATGTTTCAAGCTATGTTACCTGACTGGGCTCAAAAGACAAATTCTCGAAACCTCGAACCGCTATGCGGTTCTCAACGAATGTCAGATCTTCACAGTGACTTGATCACAGTCACATAACTTACACATTTGTAACAGTGTACTGCAGTTTTAGTCATTGAAAGCAATTTTTCAAGAGGTAAATTCATTTTTTAACGTTTGGGTTCCGCGAGTTATCTTATGTAAAAATAACTAAAAGCCCGCAATTCTTTCCAGTGAATGAATTTAAATTGTTGTAATAGATGCTGCTTTAATGACATATGTAGAAAATTTTATAAAGCGAGGTTCTTACACCAATAATCTGAGTCATGTGAGGCAAAAGTTGTTCCAGTCGCACTTCAAGAAGCATTACCAGTGCCCTGCAGACGTTCTTCCGGACCTCGGGGTCATTGTCTGAGGACAGCGAAAATAGAGCATCAATAAAAAGATCCATGTGATCTCCAAGCGGGGAATATCGACCAAAGATAAACTGGTTCACACATGCCAGAGAATGTGACCTCACTTTGGCCTGGGGGTGCTTAAGAAAGAGAATAAATTTGGGGATCATGACACTGAGGTATTGAGAAGCGGGTTCAATTTCAAAAACTTCATATGAGTCTTCGCAAATTTTCTGTAAGGCTCCAAACGCACCCTGAAACAGACAGTTAATTTTAATGACCACGTACAACAAAAGTAGGCAAAAATTCCAATCAAGCAGCTCACATCGGACAGTTAAACTACTGTTGGCTTTTGCGCAACTAAAGAATGAAACGAAACGGACAAGATTTACTGAAAAATACAAAAGATAACGCACAAACGTTGGGGGAATTAATCTCCAGCAACACACTGGCATATATTCCAGTCTTAATAAAGTACTACACAACTCACATAAATTTCAACAGTATCTCCTAGACGACAGAGGAGAAAAAATGTTTTTTAATGTGTTCCACAGAATAAATATAAAATATATTTGTAAGCTTAAGTAAAACTGTTATTTTATGAGCTCCTGATATGGGCTACACCATTGCAATCCGTCGAAAGATCGCATACAAAGTCGATACCTGTCGATTATCAATTTAATCATTTTTTCTTTATCATTCAAGTCCTCAATCAGCACTAAAAGAACAGCCTCCTACCTCTACTGTTTCTATACTGTCGGAATCCAGACACGTCATTAGTGTAGGGACAAGTTCGGGCCAGGAGAGGATGTTTCCTTTGGTCGCAATTGTAGTGATGAGTATTCCAATTGTAGCACGAATGAGAGGGGAACGATCGCCCACGCATTTCAGGCATTCTTGTTTGATAAACTTTGTTACTTCTGCAGGGAAAGTGTTCAGGTGGTTTTTGACATTGTTCTTGAGAATAAGACCAGACAGTGACCGTGTAGGTTCATCTAAATAAGAGCAATTGGAAAACAACACGAAAAAAACAACACGAAATTTACCAACATAGCCGGCGGATTGCCGGAAAATAGTCGTCATTGACGCGCTTGATGCACATCGGGATTGAAACATAAGAAAAAAAGAAGAGATAAATTGACCGAAATTTTTTCTGTTTGTTTTCAGTGTTAAGAAGTGTTCTAATTTGACGTGCAAGTTTCGTTTCCATTCTAAAACTATACTTAATTCAGCTTCGAAACTGAAAGCTAATAAGCTTAATACCAATGTCAGCTAGCAAACACTAATGAACTTTGATAACCTAATTCTCATTGACTTAATGACCGGGCTTTATCCCCTCTCTTTTGATTTTGATATTCTCACCTTGACTGTATTCACTATCTTGCGTAATTCATTGAGTGAATGGATTTAAAAACCATTCAGTTGAAACAGTGGGTGAGGTAAGTCAGAAGTCAAACGTGAAAGTCGTGACTTATGTAAAAACGAAAAACGTGATCAAAAGGTAAAGCGAATTAAAAAACATAGCAGGACAAGTCCTCACGTACAATTTAAAGAATTTTCATTGACTAAACAAAAAACTAGACCTAGAACGGACTATGAGTGAATTGGGAAAACCATATTTTAAAAAAATGAGACTATTTTTAACCATGTGACTAGAACTTTCAAAACAGAGAATTTTGCTCTATGAAAAAATTTCTCAATTCACAAATTTGCGGCTTTAAAAGAAACAAAATAAGCAAATCCCTCTCTGAGCCCCAATTTGACTAAATAAACAAGTGGCGAATAAATGAAAAGATTATCACATACAAAAAATCATGAGAAGTTATGCTCAACAGTCCAATAAATTATTGTTTCCGAGGATCTTTTCCGTTTGTGCCCCCAAGTACGTTAATCACCCCCAGTAACAGAGCACGTGCAACTACATAGTAAATCATTTTGTAAAAAAACATCCATTAAGCTGTATGGTACAAACAGAAAAGATCCGTTTCCGAAAAGCCAATCACAGAACATGGTACAATGTCAATTTCCAAATAGAAGATAAACATAACCTCCTAACGTCGGGAAAATTTGCCAGGCGAAAAACCGCTTAAAAAAGACCACGTGACCAATATAATTACCACAAAATCGGTTGGAGAGCAATTGATCAACTAACAAAACTATCTTTTTCTAGTTACGGGAACCAATCGTAAATTTCTCGCAAGGTTAGCGAGAGAATTTCCAGAATAACAAAAGGCTATTGAAAATGACTGCTGAAAAAGTAAGGCACCAGGTAATATCCATGTATAAAGTAAAACATTTTAAAGGCTAGCGTTCCGCTCATTTCTGATAGCTCATTTTATTCTGGTTTCTCATGCTAGTTTTTTATTAAATTTCATTTATAGGTTTCATCACATAGCAGTACTTCAATTAACTTCGAAAAGTTTAGGGCAGCCATAAGTGACCAAAAGCGAGTCAAAGACATTTGAAGAGGTAAGTCATTTACGAAAGACGATCAAAAGAAGAGTGTCAGACGACAAAAAAGAATAACTAGGCGTATTGTAACAAAGCCATGCTTAGCTTAGAGCATGGAAACTACCAGAAGACCGGCATTTGAATGAAGCGTTCACTGCTAATCTTAAACAATGTATCATGGTCTGTCTAACAAAGCAAATGAAGTTCGATTAGTTTTAAAGAGTTTGACTTTCATGTGTTAAACCAATTCACTAATAAATACTCCTAAAATAAGAGGAGTTCGAGAGAAAATTCAGTTTAGCTCCAAGCTTAATATACCTAGGATTATTTCTACTTGGATGCAAGAAGCAGCATCTCTATGTATGGAAACATACACTGTTTTCCAAAACCCATTTGTGTGAATAATTAACAGGCCGTTCTGGCACTTCGTAAAACCAAGGCCCTAAGCATAATTTTGCGTCATCTGCAAAAAAGTAGAAACGAGGCAGATCTCACATGTCACCAAATCATGGGAGGAAGGGCAAGGGCCCAAGTAGACTGCCGTGGGTCACTCCTCTTGTGAAGTGGATGAACCAATTCCAGTTCTCAGTTTTTAACTTCTTCCACATAAATCACACTTTATGGGCAAATTTTTTAATGTAGTTGTAATATACTTAGTTTCTGTATATCTGTTATGTTATTTTAAATCAAATTCAAAATAAACTTCTATCAAATTTATGTTTTGGTTTTCAATTTTCCTGAAGAGCGGTCTAAGGTCTTCGAACGGTGGGAACTGACAGCCTTAGTTTGAAAACTGCTATATTTTGAACATGAATTAAAGTAACTTTACTTTAGATCACATCTTCTGGGGTATGAATTCTATTCTCTACTTTCAATGATTAGAGGTTCATTTTATTAAGAATGTAAGGTCATTATAAATAATGTTAAGATTAATAACATCAATGCAATCTGTTCATTTAGTTTACATTGGTTTATTTAGACTAATTCAATAACATTGTTCGAAAGCACTCGCATAGTAAAGGGCATAATATGAACGAGAAAATCAAGGCTATTAAGTCAATTCGAGTCTATTACTTTAGAGGTTAAATGATAGATTGACATCTAATTAAATATGAAAATATTTAGGAATTAAATATGAAAATATTTAGGATGTCACACAACGCTGCTTTTTGAAAATTTTCAATGAAAATTTTGAAGAATTATTTCCAGATAAATGAGACGAAGTTTAAAGGGAGTGAAAAGCCGCCCAATTGAAAGGGGGTTAAAAGGTAAAGCAATAATGAGAGCAATTAGGTATCAGAGCACATTTGATCTTAAGGTAATATCGGGATTGTTTATGAAAGGGCTGTGAAGAAGTCATATGTTAAAGTTTATCACATGTTAAGGTTAGACAGTTAAGTAGATGTTTCTGCCAATTCAATGGTGTCGTCCATTGGGTTGTCTTCTCGTGCAATTGTCGCGAGGGAATTTCTCGAAGTGTTAAGTTGTTGACTGTTTGTCAAAGACCGTGATCGTGCAAGTGTGCCAAGTTCTTGGGCTGTGAGTACTGTTAATGCATCTTTCCACTTGTGGGCACTCTTTCGCACTGCTTCCTTGTGTTCACTCGCTATAGTGACAACCGGTTTCAGTGGTACTTTCGATTTATCATGAGTCAAAAAGTTCGGTACTAGACGTTTGAAAATTGCGAATCGATGGTATAGATACATGGCTAGAACATGGAGGATGAGATTTCCGATAAAGACAATTAAGGTCAAAGTTAGTGAAAGCTTAATTGGGACGTAGGTTTCAAGCTTATTTGTTAATGTAGGTTTTAGTAGTTTCATTTTGTGAGCAATTGGTTTTGCAATTGCATCAAGTTGTTCTAATTCAATGAATTGTGAGCTTTTTGTTAACTGTTTCTTCACGGTTTTCAACATAGCAACGTTTGCATCGACTTTGGATTCAAAGTAGGGCAATTCTGAGATGTCAGGGATGGCTGAGATGAGATGTTGTAAAGGATCTGGTAGTTTGACTGCTATTCTTTTCGCTGGGATATTTTCGCAACTTTGAAGGTCTGGTCTGATTTTGATGTATTTACTAATTAGTTGAGTGCCGCATTCCAATGTGACAATACATACGTTACATCCTGGGTGCTCAGTACTTCGTGGCAAATTGTCACTTCTGATGCTATATTCTCGAAGTGTGAATGTCTTCGAAGCGGACGTAATGAGCCAGATGCCGTATCCAAGATTAGTAGCCTTTTCTGGTGTAGGAAGTGTTATCTTTTCTGTGTCGCAAACTGTGAGAGCAGTAATTGAGCTATGGAAGTAAAGAGTGGCTAAACAAGACGATTGTCCCAGGTGGGTTTCTATAGTTTCGTGGCATATTTGGTATCTTGATGATCCGAGGCAGTTTGAATATTGTTGTTCAGTTAATACCGTAGTTTCCATCGAATCTTCAGATATAGCCAAGTAAGGGCCTTCAGTAACCCATCTTAAGGCTTCTGAAGAATCTAGTTGTGGCATGGGTATGAGATGAGCCTGGTATACGTTGAATGCTGTCTGGCTTGAGGAGAGAGGGATAGATAATGTTAACAACAGTCCTTCTGTGATAGTTGAAACTTCACTTAATAATTCTGCATCGTAGTACGATAAAAGATCTTGCATCGGTATTGCCAATGTAAGGCGATCGGTGGCATCTTTTTGACTATCGTAAACTGAGTTGAGTATAGCCATTAACGATGACTTTGGGACTAGAGACATAGGTAGACGTTTACTCAATAAAATTGGAATTGAGTTTAGTAGGTTGACTTTGTACGCATACAGAGCTGATCTGTAGCTCTTTATGTCTGCATAGAGGATGGACAAGAGAGACGCTACAGTGTCAAAATTGATATTCAGTTGCTGGTTGGAGAATAACATCTGTGTACAATCTCTCAGCAAATGAAAGTTTTTTTCGATGACTTCAAATTGATCTTCTATGATTTTCCAATTTTCGTTTTGGTTTTTCATAATTTCATTTTGTATCTTCTGGATTTCCTCAAGTTCATTCGAAATGAGAAAAAATTTTTCGTTCGCCTCGCTTTCAACTTCTAGTACATGGTCTGTCAACACAGATGCGTACTCGTTCAATTGGGCAATGTTTTCCGCATTTTTTCTACCTTGGTCCTGACAGTTACCAAAAATTCCGGCAAAACCACAGCTCCCTGAGTTTCCCATGAGAATTCCTCCACCAAATAGTCCTATGCCAGCCATTAATGCGGCTCCAACATGTGCTCCTCTTCTTTTCCGTTCGTTTTCTTCTCCCATCGTTAGAAAGGTAGCGGTTTCTTCTCGCATAGAATCAACTTCTCGTTGGGCTTCAGTTGTTTCGCTTATAGTTTTCTGTAGCATCCAGTTCAAGTTAAAGGGTTCGGTGGTTGAATTGAAATGACTGGAAAAATCTAGGGGGCAGAAAACTGACGGAAGTTTCCACATTTCGGCTAGTTTTGTCAACATTTCCTGGATTGAAGCTCTAGTAGTAAAATTGTATTCTGGGAATGGAACGAGGAATTCGATGTTAACAAACTTTTCAGCCAAAAGGATTTTGCTTTTCTCATTGAACAAAATTCCTTTAGACAAGTAGTCAGTTGATTTTGTTGACTGAATTAGGCATACTTCGCATAAAGTCAAAAGGTAAAGAATTAATCTCATTTTTGTGTAACTGAAATTTAGATTGGATTTGTGTCCCAATGATTATTTTGCAGCTGCGTACTTCCAAAACGTCAAAATTGATTTGTCCCTGGTTATTTGTTCAGTTTGTGTGTTTGAATGATTTAGTTAATTGTTTAACTTTCATAATCTCTTTATTTTGTTGGATCAGTTTATTTGATATTCATTGAGCTTTTCAGATCAAAATGTGTTTCAATGTCACTGTTGACGAGTTTGTTATTACTTGCTGTCCCAATGGCACATATTTTGCAAGGTTCAACATTTGGACTCGAGGCCATGCGCCACAATGTGGGGTTCAAGTTGAAGGAGATCAATTCGATTGGATGTCCTTCATTTATGTTGCCTTAATCATACTCTTGGTTTTGTGCATACTGAGGGGGGCTGTTAGTTGGCTCCTATTCAGAGGTTAAATCAGTGTAGTTTGTGTCTGCATGAGTAAGTGAAGGGAAGAGTTAGTTTCATTGAGACTTAGTGAGTGCTTTACCAATTGTTAGAACTGTTTGTTTTAATGCCTCATTTAATTACTCAGTGTGTGCATGTGCATGTAATGTTTTACCCAACAAAGTTCAATTAAGTGTGTTGTCAGAGTGCGTGAAATAAACAGTTTAGCACGTGTGTTTAAAGCGTTTTGTGTAGATGTTTGTAGCTTTAGTTATCATTGCATGTTAGCATGAATTAAAATTTCATTTCCAGATCAAAATGATTTCTGAATTTTATGATCTGAAATCTAAAGCTGAGGCTTTGTTACGGCCTGTAAAGCGAGTGCAGCCAAAGGAAGTGGAGGTTGGTGTTCCTTCGATCATAAAGACAGCTTGTGAAGTTCTCTGATCGGAATTTAAACGTGAGTTTCCTTATTTAGTACGTTTTGCAGTTGTTGGAGTTTCCTCGAATAATTTGCCTTTTGTACTGTATATTAAATGATTAATGAAATTTTCAGCGCGACCTAGCGAATATAAAGAAGTTTGGGAACATCACTAAGCGTTTCAATTGGCCCGTTGATGAAACGCGGTACGGAAACTTCGGCAAAGACATTTTATTTAACTGTACCTTGAAGGAGGAGTACAAGTGTGATATAGATTACAAGCTGCCCCCAACGTTTGAATTGGCTCCGTGGTCGTTTGGATTTTGCATCCTGGGCGAGGGACCCCAGTTCGTGCCTTGGCATTCCGATTGGGAGGATGCTGCTGATTCTTTTATCACTTTGCACGGGCAAGCCTCAAAATTGTGGATTTTGTTGCCTCCTGGAAAGTTTGCTGCTGAAGTCGTAAGATTGGCCAGAGAGGTTCCAGCACTTATCGATCAGCTGCCAGAGCTTGTGGACCAAGCATATATTGCCGTTCAAGCGCCCGGGGAGACACTTTATCTTCCTTATGGATGGCACCATACAGTTTCGACTTTTGGGGTGCAAAATCAGTTTACGTGTCTTCTTTCTATATCAACATTAATCAGTGAAGAGAGAAAGAAAACTGCTTGGGCTGGTGTGACACAAGGCGCCTTAGGTGTACGAAGAAATCAGCAACGTCAAAAAGGGCCAATCAATTCATGAAGGTATGGTAAGTGAACTTTTCATTTTTTGGCGTTTCTGCAGATTAGTGCAACATGACCAATACTGTTCTCTAACTTGTCCACCAAGGCTAAAGTGCTGGGTATTTTTGCTTAATTAGAACCACCGTGAGCTTAGCTTTATCGGAGTACTATATAATTAGGCATTTTGGGCATTTAAACTTGCAATTTTTTGAAAAAACCCCCGATTTTCAGGCTATTTTTTGGGTCAGATTTCGGTCGACTTTTGGTCTGCACAGTTCGGCCAAAAATGGATTCTGGGGCTATTACAGCTAAATTCCGGTCATGTCGGCTCATTTTGGGGTCTGGTGCAGCGTTTCGTAGTCTCCGAATTCAAAAAAATGGAGATTTTAGCTCATTTTTGGGAGATAGGCAGTGGGTTGCTGTCGAAAGTCGATTTTCTGTGATTTTTGGGCCATAACTTCAAAAATTTTCATTTTTTCTGTTCTGTTTGGGCTTCGATGGGTTGGTATACGTGTTGCCTTTAATACCAGCGCAAAAAATTGCCCGTTTCAGCATCTAATTTTGTGGGGCTACCGTTTGTTTGCGTGCAATTTTCACATTTTTGATGTCCGATTTTTGGAAATTCAGAAGAGAAGTTCTCGTTTCCTATTGGTGCCAGGTAAAAACCCTTTGGTGGGCCCTTTCTAGTGGCATAATGGGGTCGCTGGGCCAAATTTGAGGTCGTTTGCTCTTTTTTTGAAAGTTTGGTTGACTTTTGAACTTTGGCGCTTTTTCATTTTTTGCTGATTTTGCCCAAATTTTTTATTTATAGTTTTTTTGAAAACTAAACTTCAAAACTTGATCAATATTGGAATATAAGCTCCACGTAATGTCTGAAGACGGGTTCGGTAGTTATTTTTTCTCAAAATTTGAAATTCGCTCTTACTTCGTTTTTTCCAATTTTTCCATTTTTCTCGTTTTTTCATTTTTTTCTGCTTTTTGTGATTGTCTTCCTTCATTTGTCATATTTGGTTGGTTACCTGACCTTTTGTGGATAGGTGCGAGGTTGTCTTGCATAGCTCGACGACTGATTTTTTTTTTCACAACAAGATATTTCCTTTTTTTGTGTTTTTGCTTCGTTCGTTCGGCTTCCAAGTTTTCCTCTTTTTTGTATTCTTTTCTCTTTATCTCTTTAATTTCGTTCTTTCGCATCCTTTCTGTTATTGCTCCAATAGCTACTATAATGGAGGTGCGTTTTAGGTGAAAAGTAGGCTTCAGCTTTTTGAGAATTGATGATACACTGTTATTTTTGAGTTCGAAAATGTGTCGCGGATCAAATGGAAGACTGTTTTCTCTTTGAGCTGATCAAGTCCACATCCAATTTTTGGAAAGATTATAGTATCGATTTGATGTTTTAATAACAGATACTTTAAGTTGTGAAGTGTTTGTGACAATGCGTAATATGTCGGTTTCTCAAAGAAGTGTTTTTTTGTGATAAGGTTGAATATAATTTTGTCTTCACGTGGTTCATAATATGACATTACCGCTCCGATTGGAAGTTGTGGACTTTTCTCGGCTATTTGTTTGATTCCCGGGTACTGTCGTGATACGCGTCTGGCGAAGCCTTTTCCCATATGGAAATCAGCTGAGATGGAATGTGCTATAGGGTAAGGTATTCGTAGAATATTGCCTTTGACATAAAATATTTTTTGCCAGTTTTTTGGTGTGAAAGAATTGATAGTTGTTTGTTTGTTGTTTCTTGTTTTTTTCCGTTTCTCTGACGTAGGGGAGGGTTCTGTTTCTGCGTTCCCTTGATATTTCAAAATGCTAGCACGGACTTGGTCTAATTTAACTTCCCGTGAAGTGCCTTCTGAGCTTTTTGCTTTTTGTACAGATTTTTGAATTATTTTTCGTTTTTCGCTTCTCGTTGGTGTTTCGTCTGTATTCAAGACTTCTAATGCTTGTCCGTCTATTGTTGTTGCTCTCCGAGTTGGTGTTTTCCTGTCGGTAGTTGTATATTGCCGTCTAGCGACTTGGTTTGAGAACTGGATTTTTTTCGGAATTTTCGTAGGTTTCAATGGTGATGGTCCATAAACAACGTTTTGTGGTCTTTCCGATTTTCGTTTTTCATACCCCAGTGCTAAGCGATCAGGTTCATTGGTTGCATTATCCTTTTGGTCATCGAGTACATTAGTTCTGGTTATAGGTGGGGGTGATTGGGGTGGTGTTTCATTTTCTGGAGTCGGCGGGTGTTCTACTATTGGTTGTTGCCTGATTTCAGGTGCAGGGTGCTCGGCTCTAGGTGCTGCAGCTGGTGCAATTGGAATTGATAGTGACACTTTCACAGGGTTCTTAGCTGAGGGTGGTTCTGGTGGATGGTTGTTTATGGAAACATCATTAAATGCAAGGTTTTCCAAATATTCGTCAAAGAGTTCTGGCTCTTTTTTGGTATCTCTTCGCGACGGATCGGCTTTGAACTCTGCTGGGTCAATGGTGGCTAAATCGTCTAAATTGTCTGGTCGTTTTATAGGGCGGACTCGAATTCGATGTACACACTGGGTAAAATGTGTGCCCGTTTTTCTTATAATATAGTTCGAGTCAGTTAAGACTTTCTCTACTCTATAAAGTGGTAACCAAACTTGGACTGTCTTTGTGATCGTTTGTTGTTGAGATGTTATTTTTGGATTGAGAAGAAGACAGTATGAATGCAACTGCAGTGGTTTAGCTTCCGCTTTTTTGTCATAATAATATCTGTATCGCTGATAAGATTCTATCAATCGTAATTTGTTTTCTGCGAATTTAGTGATCATGGAGTCCTGTAAAGCATTTACGTAATCAGAGTTGGTTTCAACGGATTCCATTGCTTTCCTGGAAAATCGTATATCCAAAGGTTTGATCGGGTCTCGTCCGTGGAAGATTGAGGATGGGCAACAGCCGATTGAGTGGTGATATGATGTATTATGAATGAAGACTGCGAGAGAGACATATTTGTGCCAGTCATTCCACTGACTGCTTGTATTGATTTTCAGTATTCGTTTCAAAGCAGCGTTGTGTGATCTTTCTACTACCCCGATTGTTTGCGGGTGTTTAAGAGTTGCATGTTTTAATTTTATTTCTAGTAGTTTAGTAAGCTCATGGAAGAGTGACGATGTGAATGTTGTGCCAAGATCACTTAGAATGGTCTCAGGGATGTAACTATGGTTAAAGAAAATTTTCACTAGTTCTCTAGCTACAGTGTCTGCGCTGGCATTTGTTAAAGGTACGGCGAACAAGAACTTTGAAAAAACATCTATGCCACTTAGCACATATTTGTAAACTGGTGAATTGAATGTTCCCACTAAATCTATTTGTAGCATATCACCTGGGTATGACTGTAGTGATGACAAGGGTTGTAAACTCGGTCTGAGATGCTTCTCATTGGCTTTTCGGAGCTGGAGACATGTGAGACAGTTCTTGACTAGGTCTAGTAGTTGTTCTGTGAAGCCTGGGAAATAGAATCTTTGACGGAATTCCTGTATTATTCGGTTTATTCTATTGTGACCTGCTGTACGTGAATTGTGAAGTCGATAAAGTACTTCCTTCCACAAATGCTTTGGTAAACAGTATTGCTCGTACTGTACTTGTCCAACATCGTTATAAAAGAGACGGTAAAGTATTCCTTCTTTCACTATGAGTCGATTTAATTGCTTGTAGTATTTTTTGAGTACTTTTGTTCCGTATGTTACGTCAACTAGGCTTCCATTCATTTTCCACTCAATCACTCTACGGACTTCATCATCTTGCATTTGTTCGTGCTTTAGGTCTAATGGGTCAGTTTTTTGTAATATGTCGTTCAAAGTATCTGCTGGGTTTGTGAATTGTAGCGCATTTATTTGATGTATATGGAATCTTACAAATCCCTTTATCTCGTCAGCTGGTTGGCTTGCTTGACGCTCTAAGTAAGATTCATATAACCCATGCAATTTGAGTTGCTCCTCAAATTCGGTTTGTTGGTTCTTTGGTGTGAAGATTTCATCTATTGTATCAATTGCATTCAGTGTTACATCTGGTGTATCTGCTTTCGTGTCTATTTCAAATTCGCGTATTGGGATTTTGTCGTTCATTTTCAGCGTAAGGCTTGCTGATCTGTCTGTTTCAATTCTAGACAAAAAATCTGCTGCGTAGTTAGCTCTCCCAGGTATATGTGCTATCACTATGTTGAAAGATAGGACTCTGTCCAGGAAGTTCCATAGTGAGGGTGGTATAGTCTTTGATTGGAAAAACTGCGTTAGGCTTTTGTTGTCTGTGAGTACTACAATTGGCTGACTAGCGCCCCAAATGTAATGAGCAAAATGTTCCAATGCAAAATAGAGAGCTAAAAATTCTTTGTAATAAATCGAGAACTTGAGTTGCGCTGTTGTGAACGTTTGGCTTCCAAATGATACCGGTGCATATGTTTTCCTCTCTTTCGATTGTTTTCCTTGGACATAGTCTTCTACCATTAAAACAAATCCGGCTGCATAGTAGCTGGCATCACATAATAAAATGTACTGAAGGTCAGGTCGGGGGAGTCGTAATGTCATGTCGGTTGCTTCGAGTAAATCTTTTTTAATGATTTCAAGTCTTTCATAGTGTTTTTCACTGGGTTGTATTTTTGCGTCTTTTTTGAGCAGTTGGTAGAATGGTATTAATTTTTCACCAAGGTTTGGTATGTAGTTTTTGAAAAATTGTACAAAGCCGATTAGCCTTTTGACTTGTTTTGTTGTCTGTGGCATTTTTATTGTGTTTAGGAATTTTGATATTTTTGCGGCTTCAGGTGAAATTCCGGATGAGTTTATAATGTTTCCAAGGAACTTCATTGACTTGCAGGCTATTTCACATTTCTCTGGTGCTAGTTTCAGTCCAGATCTGCGAATACAGTCGAAAATTTTTCTTAGTGTTGGTAAAAGCTCTTGAAAGTTTGATACCGCACATCCAATATCGTCCATGAATTGTGTACAAACGTCTGCTGCCAAGCAAGGATCAAGGTAATGTCTTATGAAAGAACTAAATCCGGTCACTGATTTGTTGAGGCCTTGTGCCAAACACTTGTATGCATAGGTCCGAGATGAAAAGTTAAACGCTAAAAGTTGTGTTGATAAATCATCTGCCATTTGGACACAGTGATATGCTTGTGAGCAGTCTAGTTTTGTGAAAAGTGTCTTTCCGGCAAAGTGATTAGTTGCATCAGTGATGTTAGAGATTGGAAAATTTGAGTTAAGATAATCGTTTTTTAAAAGGTGATTTATTCTCCGGAGATCAATTAGCAGTCGTAGTTTACCGGATTCCTTTCTGTGAGCAAACAAAGGGCTACTGTATTTCGATTGAGGCAATGTTGTGATGAGGCCATAGTACTGCATCAAGGCTAGTTCCACTTGTAGTTCTTCTCTGAGGTGTACTGGTGTGGGAGGGCCTTGGACGTACATTGGCATGGAATGCTCAGGAGTCAGTTTGATTTTCAGTTCTGTATTGTAACCGACGTCAAATCGATGTTTCGCGAAAATATCACAATATTCAAGTATCAGTATTTCGAGTTCTTCCTTCTGTTCAGGGTTTAAGGCTGATTTGTTCCAAGGGAATCTGCGAAGGAAATTGTGTCGGTCATCAATGTTATTAATTGGGTCTGAGTTTTCCATTTTTCTAAGTTCTTGTAATTTTTTATAAATTTCTAACTGGATTGGTGTCAGCAATTCGGGGTGATCGCATGTTTCTGGCGTCGGGAACCATAGTGAATTGTAGTCTGGAGGAGGTCGCGGCGGTTGCAATTTTCCTTTCTTTTCTGTGTCTTGAATAAGTTGATTGATTTCTGGGATTTCGTTTTCCTTTTCTCTGAACTTAGCGAGTGCTATAAGTTCAGGATCAATTTTGATGAGTTGATCTGCTTGTTCGGGTGTCAATATTGAAAATCTTGCTACTTCTGTACGTTTGTGTAGGGTAATTGGATGATTTGTAATGTTTATTGTTGATACAAACAATTTATTCTGGTCACTAATTGTGCTAAGTGAAGAAGTGAAAGCTAAGTCTGTTTCTCTTTCCAAAATTTCATTCGGTATCAGTACTCCACTGAGGTTTTTGTACTCTTCAGTGCTTTCAGGTGGTGAACATTCTAGAATAGCATGCTGGTTTGGTTGTATCGTTGTATTTTTCGTGAGATAAATTGGTATCTTTTTCTGTCTAACTACTCTTCGTGGTTCGTTTGTCGGCTTTATTTCGTTAATTTGTATGGTCAAGTCTGATAATTGTAGAAATTTACGTGCTGGGCTAATGGTGATGTCATGTTTTTTGAAGAAAGGGTTTCCTAGGATGATTGAGTTTGCCGTCGGTAAAACTAAAAAGGATTCTGTGAATTGTTGATGTGCCATTGTGAATGTTAGTCTTGTTTGTTTGACTACCTTAACGGTTTGGCCGCCTGCCATTTTTACTTGATTCCATTCAGGCGTTTCGTCGGCTATTTTTGTTGTTGGATCGTTTGCTTTAATTTCTTCATAAAATTTGTTGCTTATTACATTTGCACAAGCTCCTGTATCTATTAGTGCTCTCCGAGTTAAAGTCGGGCTAAATTTTAGGTTAATATAAGATAATGTCTGTCCGTTGTTCACTGAGATTTTGTTAAGATGAAGGGTTTTAGTTTGATGGGATTTTTCTGTCGGTTTTTTTGTTTCAGTTCCAATGGGCGGCTTTATTAGTTTTTTGGTTGTCTCGGAAACGGGAATGATGTTCCTCTTGAATTCGTTTTTGATCTCTGTGAGCATTGGTTCGACTTATGGTTAGGGTAACCACAGGTGTAACAAAAGACTTTGGTTGATGGGGTGACTGGAAAATAGGGGGAGTTGGGTAGTCGTACCTCTGCGTGTGTCTGCATCTGTTGGGAATTCATGTTTTGCGGGTTTATGTTGCTCTGAGGATTAAATTGTTGTCTTTGTCTTGGGTGGTAATAACGCGGTTGGTTATTTCTGGGATATGACTGTCCAAAATATCTGGGGTTACCCCGATAATTGAAGTTTCCTCTTGGTTGGAATCGAGGAGTAAAATTCTGGGAGTTTGGCCACTGAGTGTTCTGCATATATGATGAAGAACCTGTTATAGCCATTGTATTGTTCTCTGGACCCCCTCTGTGTGATGATGTCTCCTGATTTTTTATCCTATCATCCATTGAACTTAGTTTTCGTTCCATTGCTTCCTGAGTTGCGTTCAATTTTGATAAGGCGCTAATGAGGTTATCTGATACTGTTGTACATATTTCATTGAATCCGTCCTCCGGGTAATCGTCTTTCCTACATAAGTCTCGAATAGTCATTTGTTGCCGGGCTAATGTGCATAATTCCTGCACTGTTGTATTTGGTGGTTGTTCCATCATTTTTGATCGCAGCCATCCTGGCATAGCTTTTTGGAAAATTCGTTTAACTTGTTCATTTTTGAACTCTTCTTCTGCGTTGATTCGTTCTTGTCGTGCTGCAGTTTCTCTCGCAAATCGTGCCTGTTCCGCTGCGTCAGCTCCATTTGCTAATGGGGCTACAGCTGGCAAGTTTGGTGGTGGATAGGCTCTTTGAGCTGCAGTTTGTAGAGTCACCAGAAAGTTCTCTGGCGTGTCTATTTTTGGATCGAACTTTTTCTGCTCGAGCCTCAGTATATGGACCTCCTGTAATTGTGTGTTGCAGAAATGATCTCTTAACGCTGTCAAACTCAGTTCAACGTCTTGTCGGGTTGCTTCAGGAAGTGTTTGGAAATAGCGTAGAGCATCACCTCTTAAGTGCAATTGTAAGAAGTTTGCTTGTTGTGCATTCGGTATTGCTGCTACTCCAATGAATCCGCGGAAGAGTTGCTCAAACTGGCGAAAGCTTTCTTTTTCTGTCCCGCTGTATGGTTCTACTGTAATTTGTGCATTCGCAGCCATACTTACTTTCTAACCTTATTATTATTTTACAGCACAATATTAGATAAGCTATTGCTTAATGGTTGTTAGGAGCACTATAAATTGGCACTGTCATTGGCGTATATAAACACTTCGAAATGCTCCTTGAGTCTACTGGAGTGGAAGTTTAGTAGAGTAGTTAAGTTGTAATTATTTGGGGTTGAGACTATGATAATAATAAACAGCAATAGCACTTTGAAGGAGAAGACTTCAAAAGGTTGAGTTAATTTTAACTTACAGTCCTTGAGTTCTCGAATTCTCACTTTCCCTTTCTTCACAGTATAACCCAGATAGATTGGCCATCAGACTACCAGTATCACAGAGCATTTGGAGTTGAATACAAGGTTGCCCCATCAACATCAGTTGTGAGGTCCATAGTTTGAATCGGGTACTTCTCGATAATTTTCAAAGTCATCAGGCTGGATAACAATTTTTTCAGAATAAGACTAATTGTGTTCTGATTTTAGCGTTCAGAACTTTTTAAGAATATTTGTTAAGAATATTTGGCGATTTGTTTGATAATTTTTCTAGGAATTACGTAATTCAATTTTGGTGATTGGCAAGATTTTTGGCTGTCTTCCTGCTGTCACCATGTAATATACTTAGTTTCTGTATATCTGTTATGTTATTTTAAATCAAATTCAAAATAAACTTCTATCAAATTTATGTTTTGGTTTTCAATTTTCCTGAAGAGCGGTCTAAGGTCTTCGAACGGTGGGAACTGACAGCCTTAGTTTGAAAACTGCTATATTTTGAACATGAATTAAAGTAACTTTACTTTAGATCACATCTTCTGGGGTATGAATTCTATTCTCTACTTTCAATGATTAGAGGTTCATTTTATTAAGAATGTAAGGTCATTATAAATAATGTTAAGATTAATAACATCAATGCAATCTGTTCATTTAGTTTACATTGGTTTATTTAGACTAATTCAATAACATTGTTCGAAAGCACTCGCATAGTAAAGGGCATAATATGAACGAGAAAATCAAGGCTATTAAGTCAATTCGAGTCTATTACTTTAGAGGTTAAATGATAGATTGACATCTAATTAAATATGAAAATATTTAGGAATTAAATATGAAAATATTTAGGATGTCACAGTAGTGGAGTTACAAAAACACATTTAGAAGAAGTTGGTCATAATCAAACGATGGAAAGAGGAAATAGGGCGCTAGAAAATTGGTATTAGCCATCAGAACAAAAGGTCGTATGTGTTGATGATGCATCAATTCAAGATGGCAAAAGCCAATATTAGAAAAGTTGAAACTCTTCCCGCCAAAAAAGTGGGAACTTGACTGCGTCCAAATAACACGTGTAAAACAGTAACTCTCCGATAAAAGAGACTGAACATAATTTTATCTTACCGAATTTACATTACTAGAAATGTGTTCTCTACACTTAGAGTACAGAATGTATTCGAAGGCAGTTAGAGAAACCGGGAAATTTCTCAGGCACATTTTCATATTCAACTGTAGACAGAGCAAAGTCATTGGGCACAACATTACATCACTTAATATACAACAGAACAACGTAAAACCCTTAATAAACAACAATTAACATGAAACCATAATCTACAACAGAATTAGAAGACTTGCTCAAAGACGGAGCGAAAAAATTATTCGAGTGATTTGCTGTATCACAATAATTTCAAGACTACTCCTCACCTAAGAACATGACAGGTGCAAAACTTAACTGCAAGTTAATTGCCTCAGGTATGGAAAAACTTCATTTTCATTGAAAAGATGGCATTTTACAAAAACAGCCACTTATCCTTAAAATCTTGAATGCTAGCCTAAAACTGTTAGCAGTTTCTAACTTCTTCGGTTGATGTAGAGTTACTGAGCAGTAAAAGGAGGGTCAATTACGCCTACGTTTTTCCTTCTTCACTAACTATCTTGATAAAGAGTTGCCTATGCAAGCATGCAAATATAACGAAAAGGAAGAACCAACTGCACATTGTTCATTGCAAGTTCTCAGAAGATTCTTCTTTGATTGACAATTATGCTGAAGAAACCAGCGTTCTTCTACCTGATATTGCGCTTCGCGTTCCGATTTAGTTAAATCGGGGGTAGCAAACGTTTCATTGTTGGCTGTCAAAGATTTCAATTGATTCAATTTCTTGAAGTCAAGCCTCTTCAGCATGCTTTTGAACGTTAGTAGTAGGAGTAGCAAGCAGCTAGCACCTTGACCGATTGTCACTATTGTTTTAATATCAACTCATCTTTTAACTTGACACAACTGATTTCACATTCCTGACTAAAATGAGTCCTCTTAGTTACTAGTGGGCTTCGTCGTACGCTGTTTGGCTGATTTCATGTTTCATTTATCAACATTTCATTTTCATTGGTTAGACTGTCGGCTAATACACATGTCTGCAAAGCAATTGACGGTTTTACCGGAAACTGAATTATCGGGAGTGCCTTTCTCTTACAACCTAGTAGGCAATAGTTTTCGTCCTCAAAAGAAATAAAAATGAACAAGAACCAACAGCTACCAGTGATTCCTAGGACCTCAAAACCCCTACTAGTGCTACTTGTGGACTAAAAATAAACTGAATCGCTTGAATAAACTGTTGTTTGATTAGAGAGGCTCTGAAGAACTTAAACTTTGATAGTTTGAAGAGGTGCAGCAATAATAAACATAGCCGGCAGATTGCCGGAAAATAGCCTCCGTTGACGCGCTAGACGCACATTGGGATTGAAACAGAAAAGGAAAGACAGGCCAAAAAAGAAATTTATTCTTTTCATGTCATATTGTGATTAAGAATCTGTATGGGTTATTGCTGCCTATAATAGCTGCTCTCAAAAAACCTTCATTTAGTGATACTTATTAGCTTGACCTTATCTCTTTGAATTAAAGTAAAAAAAGTCAAAAAAAAAGTGGAGAAGTCATTTTCGAGAGTGAGGTAAGTCACGTGTGAATTAAAACTTAATCACACGAATGAACGAAAAAAACTCGCTCCACAGAGAGTGAAAAATGACGTCACACACGCAATTCAGTTAAAATTGCATAAACGAATGAAAAAAAAAAAACAGATTTGAAGTGGTTCTGACGTCATATGGTCGTAACAAAATCTTGAAGACGAAAAAAAACATAGCCGGAAGAATTCCGGAAACGACTCGAAGAGTCGTCTTCGTGAAAGAATTGCCTTTTAAATCACTGGTTCCTACTACATTGACTACTAAAAAGAAAAAAAGATCAGTCAAAACATGAGGACAGCCCTTAAACCCAACTGAACTAAAAAATTATGTTACTCATATTTACAAAACCAAACTTTTTGTACGCAATTGAAAACATCAAAGTACGCGAGCAGCAAAAGTCCAGCCATGTTAGGCTCCCAAAACCTCATTTTGGAAAAAAAAATTGAATACTGCAAAAATGCTTAAAAAATTAATCTATTTCCGTAAGTTCTCCGTAATCGAAGCACTATTCTATATAAAAACAGTAATCAATTGGTAACTAATTAACTTTGTCGCTTTAACAATAGACATTAGTTGTCAATTTAAAACAAATCACTAGGAACGCGATAACACTAAACAATGGCCAAAAAAATAATCACATCGAAAATAATCATAACAAAGACTAACGAGACAGAATACTCGAACGCAAAAATAACCCAGCCCTAAAAATTTTCGCTCAAAAGCCGGTAATGTTCAAAACTTGCATAAGTGAAGCTAACAAAAACTCAATGACATATGTTAAATAAAATCAATTGCAAACAAAAACTTTGAAAAATTCAAAGGAAAAAGACAAAAAACAAAAAATTGATAAATTTCATGTTAATTAAGGCAAGCTAAATACAACTATAGTTTTAAGGAGAATGTTGGAAAGAAACATGCTAGATAATGGAGAATACATACATTGTGAAGAAGGAAACAACTAATTCGCACTTTCTGAAAAATCAAAAAACTAAAATGGAAACTCTAAAAATCAAATAGAAAACAAAGCGTATTTAAAAACTGTAAAAGGTACATATATTTTTTGTTATTGAGCAATAGATGCTGAAGAATATTACATAACTATTTTCCTGTCTCACTAAGAAGTGAAAACAGCTCAATTGCGAAACAGAAAAAATCAAAATATGGTAAAAATTTTCACTGAATTTCAAAGAATTTCGCCAACAACATTTCAACTAGCAAAAAAACGAAACCAATAAAACCGACAGTGCACCTAAAGTCTTGTTATTGGGGCCAGATGGACGAAAAACGGCTAAAAACTGTCATCTATATACTCCAATCTCTCAAAAACTCTTTTCCAAGTAAAAAAAAGTCATTCAATAAACGCAGCGCATGAACAAAAAACTTCTCTCACTCAGAAAAAGCTAGTTCACATGGCGATTTTACTCACTTTCACTATTAGGGCAAAACGCCGCCTGAACAAATAGTACTTCCGGTTAAAAAAACCTTAAGAAAACCAATGCTCTTCTTCGAGTCGTAAAAAAACCAAGGGAAGGCCAATAATAGCCTCAGCTATCGCTTCGCAGCTATTAACAACAACAATCGCCCGCCTCCCCAAGGCTACCCAATCAAGTATTGCCTGTCAGGAGATCCGTCAGCCGATTAACATCTACGAGTTCCAACCTTTTTTCACGAAAACAAGTTTGAAACTTCATTGTGAGGACATCCTTCAAACAATCTTTTTACAGCCAAATAATTCATTTGAGAGTTGATTCAATTGATAAGTTTACAAAACTTGAACCAATTTTAAAATTAGATATTGAGCAGAAAAAAAATAGTTGCAAGATTGATGATTAAAATTGAGCCAACTGACATGCGTGCCATTTGACATCTTGATTTTGAACCTAATTCCGCCAGTTAACATATTTCAATTAAGTACTTCAAACTTCGATCGAGAGCAATTAATATGCTCATATTAAGTCAATTTCATCAGCTGAGCAAAGCATTCTACCAGCATTAAGGTAGAAAATATTAGGGTAATGGACTTAAGTACAACCCATATTTAAATACGGGTTGTCTACAGTGCATGTATAAACTGCCGACCTATAACCAACTCATCGATCTTACATGCATCGTACAGATTTTGGTATCACATTGAACTTCGTAAAAAACAAATTTGATGTTACCACTCGTTACTAATTCTTCGATCCCTGAAAATTAAGGCACATTAAACAAGCCCAACTACAATTGCTCCCAAAATATACGTCAAGCTGCATTGTGCTTAAACAAATTGAAATTATAGAATATTATAAAAGGTCAGAAACATTCAGTATTGAACCAAGTCTTTTTAAAACGTGAAAATCAAATCCATTGTCAGACATTCAACACAATACGATAACTTCGTACCTTTCTATTAGGGAGATATTTAAGCACAATATTAATGAAGTTGACTTAAGTTAATTTAACCAAAGTTAGACTGCTAATTTCCTTCATTGGTTGAAAAGATCCTCGACGGCAATATTCAATAAGTGAAAGAAATGCGAAACAAGTCCTTCAATTCAATGACCAACCTTCTGCAGTTAACTTTGTCAGCACATACACCAAATAATTGTTGAAGTCTGGGAACTGATTCAACTCTTCTAGCTTCTGTAACAGAACAATTGAATTTAAATTTCAATACGAACACATTAGAAAAAGAAAGATAATTTCTGTTATTGCACCCTTTGCAGATTAACGCGTTTACTTTAATTGCAAAAATTTTAAACAAAGCGTTATATAGAATGACCTTTTAATTGATTACCATAAATTTACTACGGGCGGCAGAACGTTCTGTAGGGACAATAACTGAAACTAACTGAACAGTTTTTTTTAAAATCCAGGTACCTGTTGAACTTTCCGTTGAGTTTCTGTATTTGGAGATTGTGATTCTCGGAGCAGTTGCAGAATTTGACGCAGATCTGATTGATTTGGCTCCCAATTACATTCCCCGTGGGACACTACTTCGATCATTTTAACAAAATCAGATCATATCTGAAATTAACTACAATAAATTTCAGCAACCAACAGAAATTAAAAAGCGCCTGACAAGCCTTTTCTGACAGTTTGTAAACAGTAAATTCGCAGGGTGAAACATCTGCAGCTTGCATTTGGGCTGCGACTCCCAGCAGACTTTTATTGGCAGACCTTTAACGTCAAATAAATTATGGGAGTCTTCGATAAGAGATAGAACAAAATACAAGACATTATATTTTTGCTTTTGTGTCGGACACCTTTGGTCATCTAAAAAGATGAAAAATGTTCTTTATTCGTGAATTGAAGGACTTTCAGGTCTTTATCATTATAGCCAAACCCCCTCCCCCACCGCTTAGCGCTCATATCACCAGTGTGCCATAATGCTGAGGGCGCTATAGTTTCGTGTGGGGGATAATGAAAGACAGGGATTTTCAATTGCACCAGAGAAATTAGGTTTGAAGCCCCTCTCAATTATATCCCAAAAAAACTTTCCTGCAACCTTCGCTGAATAGTTTCATAAGCCGAATGATGTGTCAGACAATTAGTTGACCACCCAACACACAAACGAAGCATAATTCTTGATCTAATTCTTACTACTGCCAACGAAGTTCCCCTCTCAATTGTTGATAGGCATTTCTTCAATCATCATCCCATAATTTTTTATTGCTCTATCAACGAACACCCAGCTCCTATACAGTCATGCTACTCCTGAACTTCTTTTGATCCTTTAACTTTTAACTCGGGTCTCCATGACCTCTTCAGTTATATTTCTCAAGACAACTCCTCAGATCCATCATTTCTCGACTCGTGGTTCTACCTGTTAAACTTGTCATTGACAAATTCTTTGCGGAAAAAGCGCCTGGCACTCCCCTCCTATTATTCTTCCCATACAATCCACCTTCTGGATCAGAAGTCCACAAATTCTCGTAAACTGTTCCGTAAATGCACCTTGGAGCTCTGTCTCAAGGAACTGGAGTGGAAGAGGCCTGCCTCCGAATCCATTGACCTGGATAAAGTGTTCATTAATCAGATTAACCTAAAAGAAACACGAAACTGCTTTAAGATTTTGCGAAGTTATGGATTCTCGTCATTGATTCCAGCAGCCTTGAGAAATGAAAAATCAGTCTTCTATACTGATTTGGAAAAAACGGAAGGTTTTTACACGTATTTGTGTTCTTTCTGTGAATCGCGACAAACCCATAACAGCTCCATCTAGCATCGTGGAAGCATAATTTGCGGTAGTGGATCATATAAATATATCAGTCCCAACTATTGAAAAAAACCTAGCATCATGTGCAGATTCTGCTTTAATGGGCAATTATTTATTCCCATCCTTCATTGCGCGAGAAAGTACCTCTCAACTATCTCGTCATTTTACAGAATTATTCTCCTGGATTTTAAAAACCAGAAATGGTCAACTCTTTGGAAAACGTCCATAGTTAATCCTCTTCAAAAAATGGATTTACAGCACATACATCCCATTACCGACCAATCAGCATTTTACCAGTGCTGTCACTAGACCCCGAACATTTCAATTTTTCGGCCTCCCATCGTTTGTTGTCAACATGGTTTCATTCCAAAACACAGTACAGTTAGCCAACTCATCGGGTATCTGCATCTTGTGTACATGGCTTGTGATCAGAAAGTACCTTGCCTTGACATATATTTTGATATACAGAATACTTTCGATACCGTTCCTGATGATTTTCTTCTGACCAAATTGGCCACTGTCGGGCTCGATCTGAACCCTCCCACACTAATTTGTTCTACTTTGGAAATTTCTCATGTTGACATGTACTTTTCAACTTCTAAACATGCGTTCCTGGGTGCCAGTGTCCCATTTTACCCAATGATATAATCGTCTTGAAATGGCTTGAGGTTTCATCTTATGTTCTTGACATTGCATGTGTAAGATGGGGCGTGAAATAGCGCAATACATTAGACTATGCGCGTTAGAAAACTTTAAAGTGGCAGACCGGATTTCATTCAAGTTAGCAGTGAGTTCATAGCCTGACTTAATTCTTAGCAGGATGAAAGCGATTGCTTTCTATTGAACAATTTGTTGGTAGAAATTCTTCATGAGCACATTTTTGCTCTGATCAATGTTGAGCCAATAACTGCTAGGTTTGGAAAACGCTTCGCTCAATCTTTTGATATAGGGTTCTCATCACTTGCATGGTTTAGTGTTTTTGTCTCTCAGTTCATGCTTATGGTGTGTTCGGATTGTGTTTGTGATAGTTTTAAAACAAATAATCCGAGTTTCATTTGTTGGAGATTTTACAATTGTTTTCGTGAATTTTCGTTCTAAATTAGCAATCTTTTTTGCTTATTCATTGTTCTGCCATAAATCGTTTCATTGGATACTGATGTGACATATTTTCGCACGAACTAATTTTATAGTTACCAGAAGATTACCTTTTCTATGGAGAACTTTTTGTGGAAACAATGTTTTTAGTGGAAAAAGGTAAAGCAAAATGTTCTTGCATTTTTTTTATTTTTTTTTTTCAAAAATAGAAAAGATTGTTATTTTGGGATTGTTCGCCTACTGCTGGGTGGGCAATTCGATACTTTCAATTCAAGAGAAAAAAAAGGAGTTTCTCTTTAGGTGTGCTCGTTTTATGAAAAGCATTTTGAATTTTTTCTAATGTTTAGCTCACTTGTACTCAAAAAACCTAAGAGGTTTGGAGTACCTATGTTTGGCAAAGGAAGCAGATTGGATATTTCAGTGTGTGCGTTAAAAATTCTTTGATGAGGAAAAACCACTTGAAGTAGTATATTAAACAAAATGTACGATCAACTTTAGAAAAGTCTTTGTGAGATCTCAAATGCTGATTCTTGAAATTGTGATACATCTAAAGGGTTCTTCGTTTGAGATGTTGTATAATGTTCTCCAAAAAAGTGTTCTATAAGGTATTTTTAGACGCCATTGTGAGGTAAAATGCATTTATGGAAAATGACTCAAGACAGCAATTTGTCTTCAGCGCGTTCGAAGGGAAAAAAGTTTAAAGAGATTGGTAGTGTGACCTACCGAAGTGAAGTTGGCTACAGTTGGTTGAGACAAAGCTCAGATAAGTGTCAAACAATTGCTGGATCTTTTCCGTTTGTGCCCCCCCCCCCCCAGCTTAGTGGGTGCATATTATTTGCAACCCCCAGACGCACGTGCAATATTTTTACATAATGATTTACTATGTAATGACACGTGATCTGTCACTGGGTGGAGCATAACGTACTGGGGGGGCACAAACGGAAAAGATCCCAATTGCTAGTGTGGAATCAGATGAAACTTTCTTAACGAGTGGAAAGTAAGACAAGAACATATAGTTTGAGAAAACTTGTTTGAGACTCCACTCTGAAAATTCAGTGAACGAAAGCTAATGAAATGAAAAGAACTGTGCGATGACAGTCTTGTTAAAAATTAAAGACAGTTGTTGGGTGAAAAGTGGGGAAATTTAGAGATCTAAAAGGGAGAAGTTAAAGAAAAAATACTTTGAAAAACAGGATCTTAGAGAGAGAGAGAGAGAGAGAGAGAGAGAGTAGAGCAAAATATAAAGTTTCGAATTAGTTTATTTGAGAGAATTAGATTCCTAAGACAAATAAGTTTTCACGTTGTTGATGACCTACAGATTGTACGTTTCAAGATAGAAATTGCATATTGAGCAATAGATGGAAAGGCAAATTATATTGGCGTTTCCTAACGCAAGATCAAGTTGATACCATTGAAAGCGTTTTTTTGCGTGGCTCAGAATACTTCTCAAGTATAAAATCAAACACTGAGTTCTTGACAACTTAATCATTTAGAGACAGGACACCCCTTTTCGCTTCTTCGACAAGACATCGAAATATATTGGAAAATTTTCATGTTTTACTGTATTTCTCAAATTCCAATCATGCGTTCATGGAAACAATGTTCCAATGACCCATTTACCCAATGATCTAATCGTATTGCAATGGCTTGAGGTTTCATCTTATGTTCTTGACATTGCAAGTTTAGTTTAATATGAGGCATAGCGCAATATATTAAACTTTCCGCGTTAGAAAACTTCAAAGTGGCAGACAGGATTTCATTCAATTTAGGAGTGAGTTCATAGCCTGACTTGCTTCTTAGCAGGATGAAAGCGATTGCTTTCTATTGAACAATTTGTTGGTAGATCTTCTTCATGAGATCAATTTTCCTTTGATCAACGCTAAGCCAATAGCTGCTGCGTTTGGAAAACGCTACCCTCAATCTTGCGAGTTCTCATCCCTTGCATGGTTTATTGTTGTTGTCTCTCAGTTCATGCGTTTGGAGTTGGTCAGTTTGTGTTTGTGACTCTTTTAAAATAAATAATCCGAGTTTCATATGTTGGAGATTTTACAGCTATTATCTTGAATTTTCATTCTAATTCAGCCAATTTCTTTGCTAATTTTTTGTTCTGGCATAAATCGTTTCATTGGAAACTGATATGACATGTTTTTTCATGAACTAATTTTACAGTTACCATAAGATTACTTTTTTTGGAGAAATTTTTTTGTGAAAACAGTGTTTTTAGTTGAAAAAGATAAAGCGAAATATTCTTGCATTTTGATTTCAATTTGTCTTCAAAAATAGAAAAATGATTCTGGGATTGTTCGCCAACTGCTGTGTGAGCAATTTGATGTATACAATTGAAAACAAAAAAGAAATTTCTCGTTAGGTGTGCCTGTTTTATGAAAAGCATTTGAATTTTTTCTAATTTTTAGCTCAATTTTATACAATAAACCTAAGAGGTTTGGAGTACCTATTGTTTGCAGAAGAAGCAGATTGGATATTTCAGTGTGTGCGTTAAAAATATTTCTGATGAAGAAAAACCACTTGAAACGGTATATTAAACAAAGTTTACGATCAACTTTAGAAAAGTATTTGTGAGATCTCATATGCTGATTTTTGAAGTTGTGATACATCAAAAGGGTTCTACGTTTGAGATGTTGTATAATGTTCTCCAAAGATATGTTCTGTAAGGTAATTTTCGACATCTTCGTGAGGTAAAGTGCATATATGGAAAATGATTCAAGACAGCAGTTTGTCGGCAGTGCTGTCGAAGCAAAGGAAATTTCAAGAATTTGGTACTGTGACCTGCCGAAGTGAAGTTGGCGCCGGTTGGTTGAGAAAGAGCTCAGATTAGTGTCAAACAATTACTAGTGTGGATCATATGAAATTTTCTTTTTGGGTGGAAAGTAAGAAAACAGAGATAGTTTGAGAAATCTTCTTTGAGACTCCACTCTGAAAAATTAGTGAACAAAATCCAATGACATGAAACGAACTGAGCGATCAAAGCCCGGTTAAAAACTAAAGACAGTTAAGTGAATGTGGGTGAAATTTGGAGATCTAAAAAGGAGAAGTTAAAGAAAAAGTAATTTGAAAAAAGAATATCAGAGAAAGAGAGAGAAAGAGCAGAGCGAAATTCAAAGTTTAGAATTATTTTACCGGAGAGAATTAGATTTCCATTATAAATAAGTTTTCATGTTGTTGATGACTTACAGATTGTAAGTTTCAAGATAGGAATTGCATATTGAACAAGAGATGGAAAGGCAAAATTTCTCGGCGTTTCCTAACACCAGATCAATTTGATAGCATTGACAGCGGTTTTTTGCGTGGCTCAGAATACTTCTCACATATGAAATCAAACACTGAGTTCTTGACCACTTAATCATTTAGAGAAAGGACACCACCTTTCGCTTCTTAGACAAGACATCGAAATATATTGCAAAATTTTCATGTTGAACTTTTTTTTTCAAATTCTAATCATACGTTCATGGAAACAAGGTTCCAATGTCTCATTTTACCCAATGATCTATTAGCTGTGCGAAGGCTTGAGGTTTCATCTTATGTTCTTGACATTGCAAGTGTACGATGAGGCGTGAAAAAGCGCAATATATTAGACTTTCCGCTCTGGAATCCTTCAAGGTGGCAGAAAAAATTTCATTCAAGTTAGCAGTGAGTTCTTAGCCTGACTTGTCTGGCAATTTGATATATTCAATTGAAAAAGAGGAAAAAGTTTCTCGTTAGGTGTGCTTTTATGAAAAGCATTTTGAATTTTTTCTAGTTTTCAGCTCCGTTGTGATTGTGATTCTGGGATTGTTCGCCTACTGCTTTACTGAACTAAAACTAGTGACATGAAAAGAACTGAGCGATGACAGTCCGGTTAATAATTAAAGACAGTTGAGTGTAAAATGGGGAAATTTAGAGATCTAAAAGGGAGAAGTTAAAGAAAAAATATTTTGAAAAAGAGAATCTGAGAGAGAGAGAGAGAGTAGAGCGAAATATAAAGTTTCGAATAGGTTTAGTTGAGAGATTTAGGTTCCCAAAACAAATAAGTTTCCACGTTGTTGATGAACTACAGATTGTACGTTTCAAGATAGGAATTGCATATTGAACAATAGATGGAGAAGCAAAATATCTCGGCGTTTCCTAACGCAAGATCAAGTTGATACCATTGAAAGCTTTTTTTTGCGTGGCTCAGAATACTTCTCAAATATGAAATCAAACACTGAGTTCGTGACACCTTAATCATTTAGAGACAGGACACCACTTTTCGCTTCTTCGACAAGACATCGAAATATATTGCAAAATTTTCATGTTGAACTTTTTTTTTCAAATTCTAATAATACGTTCATGGAAACAAGGTTCCAATGTCTCATTTTACCCAATGATCTAATAGCTGTGCAATGGCTTGCGGTTTCATCTTATGTTCTTGACATTGCTAGTGTACGATGAGGCGTGAAAAAGCGCAATACATTAGACTTTCCACTCTGGAATCCTTCAAGGTGGCAGAAAAAATTTCATTCAAATTAGCAGTGAGTTCATAGCCTGACTTGCTTCTTAGCAGGATAAAAATGATGGCTTTCTATTGAACAGTTTGTTGGTAGAAATTCTTCATGAGCACATTTTTGCTCTGATCAATGTTGAGCCAATAACTGCTAGGTTTGAAAACGCTTGCCTCAATCTTTTGATATAGGGTTCTCATCACTTGCATGGTTTATTGTTGTTGTCTCTCAGTTCATGCGTTTGGAATGTTCGGATTGTGTTTGTGATAGTTTTAAAACAAATAATCCGAGTTTCATTTGTTGGAGATTTTACAATTGTTTTCGTGAATTTCATTCTAAATTAGCAATCTTTTTTGCTTATTCATTGTTCTGCCATAAATCGTTTCATTGGAAACTGATATGACATATTTTTTCATGCACTAATTTTATAGTTACCAGAATATTACTTTTTCTATGGAGCACTTTTTGTGGAAACAGTATTTTTAGTGGAAAAACATAAAGCAAAATGTTCTTGCATTTTTTTAATTCTTTTTTTCAAAAATAGAAAAAATTGTGATTCTGGGATTGTTCGTCTAGTGTTGTGTGGGCAATTTGATATATTCAATTGAAAAAGGGAAAAAAGTTTCTCGTTAGGTCTGCTTTTATGAAAAGCATTTTGAATTTTTTCCAGTTTTCAGCTCCGCTGTGATTGTGATTCTGGGATTGTTCGCCTACTGCTTTACTGAACTAAAACTAGTGACATGAAAAGAACTGAGCGATGACAGTCCGGTTAAAAATTAAAGACAGTTGAGTGAAAAATGGGGAAATTTAGAGATCTAAAAGGGAGAAGTTAAAGAAAAAATATTTTGAAAAAGAGAATCTGAGAGAGAGAGAGAGAGTAGAGCGAAATATAAAGTTTCGAATAGGTTTAGTTGAGAGATTTAGTTTCCTAAAACAAATAAGTTTCCACGTTGTTGATGGACGACAGATTGTACGTTTCAAGATAGGAATTGCATATTGAACAATAGATGGAAAGGCAAAATAATTCGGCGTTTCCTAACGCAAGATCAAGTTGATACCATTGAAAGCATTTTTTGCGTGGCTCAGAATGCTTCTCAAATATGAAATCAAACACTGAGTTCGTGACAACTTAATCATTTAGAGACAGGACACCACTTTTCGCTTCTTCGACAAGACATCGAAATATATTGGAAAATTTTCATATTTAACTGTATTTCTCAAATTCCAATCATACGTTCATGGAAACATGGTTCCAATGTCCCATTTTACCCAATGATCTAATAGCCGTGCAATGGCTTGAGGTTTGAAGTTTCATCTTATGCTTTGACCTTGCAGGAGTAAGATGAGGCGCATTACAAGTGCAGTTTCCATGTTAGAAAACTTCCAGATGGCAAAAAAGATTTCATTCAGGATATCAGTGAAATCATAGCATGGTTTGCCTCTTGCCAGTGTGAAGAAGATTGCTTTTTCGCGAACAATTTGTTTGTAGATGTTCTGCATAAGCTCATTTTTGCTTTGATCAGAATTAAATCAATAACTGCTGGGTTCGGAGCCGTGCATCGCTCAATATCGGGCTCTCATCGGTTGCATAATTTATATTTGTTCTCTCAATTTGGCGTTTGGAGTTCTTATTGTTTCTATGCTTCAAAAGCGAAAGTTCTTGTGATGTTGCCACCTGGTGACCGCTACCCTTATTGTGATGATAAATTGCGCTTGAGTAACACAAAACCCTTTATAACAGCCCTGAGATTAGTGGGTAAGGGAGGCTGTTGATAGTCAGGAAACATAAGACTATTTAACGAGTGAAGAGTTCAAACATGGGATTAAACACCAAGCGAATATATAATTACCAAAGCAGGAGAATAGTATACCATCTCTATAGGAGTGTTTGAATTGGGGATTAAAAATGAGGACACAAATTGAATGGTTAGACGAATGAAACCACTACTTAATTAATATTTAGATAATTTAGATTGTTTTGTTGAATAATTATGAAACGACTTTGTGAAGCCATCACTTTTTGGGTCGACAAGAGTCGTCATTTCCCAGTCGAATACAACTGTTGCAAAATTACAGCATCCTAGCCATTACATTATTTTTACAATGATTAGGATGGAGGCCAAAGATTATATTACCACTAAGCAGAGGGGAGGTTTGTAATCAGAAATACCAGAAAGTCAATCAAAACACGCATACAAAACATTTTTCATCCCTTTTAGAAAACAATTTTTTCGTTTTGAATAAAAAAAATTTTTGTTTCAAAGAATTCCCCAATAATTAACGCTGGCGGTCTGGCTCTGTTGTTGCAACCTTTTTTCTAAAAGAACAAATTATTTAGTGAGGCAGGCTTTTTTCGTCAGTCAATTTTCCACTTTTTGTTTAGGCATCGTAGCGAAAAAAAATTAGCCCGTGGATAAAAAACTGTACATTTTTTTGCCTGTTGAGGAATAGGAGGTATTTAAAACATTTGCGAAAAAAACGAAAAAGAAAAAACAAAAGAATAGTTCGGAGAGTGGGGTTTGTTATGTTAACAAATTGCATTTTTTGTGAAAAAAACTGTTGGTACATTATATCAGGGAAAAAACTTTAATAAAAATTTAATCTATATATCGTGTTTGCCACAAACCTTTGGCAAAAGCTTGAATGTCAAGTTCCTCATCAAAGCAAGAAAGAATGGCCCAGACCTGATCTCTACTGCCCACGATGAAGCACTTCAATTACAGCGAAGCACAATTCATATCCTCCAGAGCAATCTAGAATGATATCAAAGCAAATGACAACAAACGAAAAATCACTGCATTACTCAGCGAAATCAATAACAAGTTTTGGACCAACAGATGGAGACGTCCCTACAGATTGGGACTTTTTAATGAATTTTGCGAAGTTTGTCCCAGAGATCGGGACAACAAGCCCACTGCTCCGCAGAAATCCATACAAAGCAAACAAGGTTGCTCGACTTTTGTTTAGAAACCCCTTGGAAAAAAACGATATGAAATGGAAATTAAGACAAGTAGATTCTCCCAATTGCGATTGTAAAAGTTCAGAGGAAAATGTCTACTTTTTTCTTCGGTTGCATGAACTACGACCATGCAAGGCCATCGCAACAACAGCTACCAGGTTTCGTGTTGTATCAGGACTGTCAGCAACTCATCACCCTCATCACTAACTCCGGTAAACTGCAAAACTCACCCCGTCTTTCAGTTGTTTTTGCAAACGATTCGCAGCCACAACTTCCCTTACAACAGACAAGACGGCTGAAAACCTCGTCCACAATGAGAGGCCCAAAAAAACCATATATATATATATATATATATGTATATATATATATAAATATATATATATATATATATATATATATATATATAAATATATCTTCAAATATGTAAAAATTTGTTGGCCTGGCATTGTTAGCTTATTGCTGCGTGAGCACATTGTTTGTTTCAAATGAAAAGAAAAGAGGTTTTTCTCATTAGGTGTACATGTATTATAAAAAAATTTGTTATTTTTTTAACTTTTAGTATACAATATTCCTAAAAAGTTTTGAGAACCTCTGTTTGGCGGTAGTCGTAAATTGAATAGTTCGGTGTCTGGGTTACAAAAATTTCTGATGAGGAAAACGCACTTGAAATAGAATATTGAACAGTGTATCATTTAAAAAAAATTCAATTCGTGATATCCCATTTGTTGAGCCCTTAAAATTGTGATTTATCTTGAAGTCTCAACGTTTGGAGTGCTTTTAGGCAATTTCGGACCCCTTCGTGAGGTAAAGTGCATATATGGAAAGTGGCTCAAGACAGCAGTTTGTCGGCAGTGTTGTCGATGCAAAAGAAGTTTAAAGAGGTTGGTACTGTGACCTGCCGAAGTGAAGTTGGCACCGGTTGGTTGAGAAAGAGCTCAGATTAGTGTCAAACAATTAATAGTGGGCAACAGATGAAATTTTGTTATTGGGTGGAAAGTAAGACAAGAAAAGATAGTTTGACAAATTTTGTTTGAAACTCCACTCTGAAAGTTTAGTGAACGAAGGCTAGTGACATGAAAAGCACTGAGCGATGACAGTCCAGTTAAAAATTAAAGACAGTTAAGTGAAAAGTGTGGGGAATTTAGATATCTGAACGGGAGAAATTAAAGAAAAGGTAATTTAAAAGATAGAACCTGAGAGAGTAGAGCGAAATTTAAAGTTTCGAATTACTTTATTTGATGACCTACAGATTGTACGTTTCAAGATAGGAATTGCATATTGAGCAATAGATGGAAAGGCAAAACATCTTAGCGTTTCCTAACGCAAGATCCAGTTGATACCATTGAAAGCGTTTTTTTGTGGCTCAGAATACTTCTCACCTATGAAATCAAATACTGAGTTCTTGACAACATAATGCGTTTGTATCATGAAAAGCAATTTTTATTTTTTTTCTAGTTTTTAGCTCAGTTGTATGCAATAATACTAAACGGTTTGGGTTAACTCTGTTTGACAATAGACGCAGACTGAAAATTTCATTGTCTGCGTTATAACAAATTCTGATGAGGAAAACCCACTTGAAAAGTATATTAAATAAAGTTTATGATCAACTTTAAAAAGTTTTTTGTGAGACCTCATATGTTGATTCTTGAAAATCGTGACACATCTAAAAGTTTCTGCGTTTGAGGATCTTCTATGGCAATTCCAAACGCCGTTTTGAGGTAATTTGAATTTGTGGAAAGTGACTGAAGACAGCAGTTTCTTTTCGGTGCTGCCAATGCAAAACAAATTTAAAGAGGTTGCAACTGTGACCTGCCGAATTGAAGTTGGCTCCGCTTGTTTGAGACTGAGCTCAAATTAATGTAGAACAATTGCTGGTGTGGATCAGATGAAACTTTCTTAACGAGTGGAATGTAGGACAAGAAAATATAGTTTCAGGAATCTTTTTCGAGACTGTACTGTGACAATTGAGTGAACGAAGGCGAATGATATTCAAAAATATTTTTGGTGACAGTTCTGTTAATTTTTAAAGACAGTTGAGTGAACACTGAGGGAATTTTTGGGTTCTAAAAGAGAGAGCAGAGGGAACTTTAAATTTTTTAATTGGAGAAGTTGAGAGAGATTTAGATTCGGAAAGCGAATGGCAGTTCACTATTTGGTTGATTTACAGATTTGTTGGTTCAAGATTCGAACTGCATTTTGATCAATAGAATGCAAAGCATAATTTTTTCACGTCTCGTAACGCAAGTTCACTGTTGATATTAATGAAATCGTTTTTGCGACAAAAAGCAGGATCGCTTCCGAATCTGTTTCATTAAAAACGAGCTCTCAATGAATGAATGGCATGCTGAACTAATCCCTCTTGACCCAAATATATATTTCAATTGCCACATAACATCTTAATATCTGGTTTTACACACAGCATAGTTTTTCAATAATTTGAGTAACGAAATCCCTAATATATTTGGGTTGTTCACTGGGGCATTTATCAAGAGCTGTCGACTGGCATGAACTATACGGAGAAAGGAGTGTCAAATGAGAAATTGCTTTGCGAAAGAAATTTTAGCTAGTTTTTGCATAGGTCAGTCAAAGGAGCCTTGAACAATGCCAGAAGCTTTCTCATTTTGTTGGCATCAAAGACGGAAGGACCATGACTTCGATGCGTCTTCATGGCAGTTTCTTTAGCCATTACGGCTTTGAGTATTTAAAATATGGACTGATGGTATGGCAAAATTTTGGATAGTCGTTGCCAAATAAGTACCTCAAAATTGCTCTGCGTGGCTCTGGATGTTTTTCACGTAAGAAATCAAGCACTCTTGTCTTGAAAACTCTAACGGTTATGTTGGTTGAGTTTTTTAAAAAATAGCGCCTAACCGCATTTTAACTGAAAGCGGTTCTAAATATGATGTTTCATTCAGCAAAAGTTTCAGTGACTCATTGGTACTCGAAGCATTTCCGTAGCCTGCATCAAATATAAATATATATGTTGCGATTTGATTGAAAGGTGGAACTATAGCCACACTATCCACAACTGTTGAAATGTATCATCCATAAATTATAACTTCTTGCGATCCATTTTTTTCAATGCTGAGGTATTGAGAAGTTTTTTTTAAAGTACCTAGCAGTCGCATGAAGTGATTGGCTATATTTTTATTGTTCCGGGGGTGAAGTATCCATTGCAGCTACAATTAATTCTTGATTCAAAAATGAAAAATGTATCTTCATGAAATAAAAACAACGGTATTTCTTCTGTACCTCCTTCTTGTTTCTAACATCGCGCCCAATCTTAACATAGAGTATGAAATTTTTTTTGGGTCTTACCCTTTATAGGCCCCCATGAAAATATAGACCCCCATTATGGTATATTTGCCATGATTGGGGGGCTATAGGTTATCTGACCACTAAGCTGCGGGGGGGCTATAATGGGAAAGACCCGTTTTTTTAAGTCTACTAAATAATAAGTCTTATAAATTACTTCTATAAAGCTATAGAGTATCAACAAAAATAGCACAGCGGATTGAAATGATAAAAACCAAGCGTATAAATCTCACTAAGTTCGTTTTCAGTAAGAATTGAGAATATAATTTATTATAGAAGGGATTACAAATTTTTCATAAAATGATGAATTTCAAACAAATGACAAAGCTCCACAGATAGGATGACGCGGTATGTTTTGCCCATTGTCAATTGGGTTTTCAGACTTTTGAGTTGTATACAAGTCGCATACAAAAATACTAAAAGGTTTGGAGTACCTCTGTTTGACAATAGACGCAGACTGAAAATTTCATTGTCTGCGTTATAACAAATTCTGATGAGGAAAACCCAATTGAAAAGTATATTAAATAAAGTTTATGATCAACTTTAAAAAGTTTTTTTTGAGACCTCATATGTTGATTCTTGAAAATCGTGATAAATCTAAAGGTTTCTGCGTTTGGAGATCTTCTATAAAGCAATTATAAACGCCGTTTTGAGGTAATTTGCATATGGGGAAAGTGACTGAAGACAACAAATGCTTTTCAGTGCTGCGAATGCAAAACAAGTTCTAAGGGTTTGGTGCTGCGACCTGGTGAAGTGAAGTTGTTTGAGAAAAAGATAGTTTGAGAAATTTTGTTCGAGAATCTGCTCTGAAATTTCAGTGAACAAAGGCAGATGATACGCAAAGAATTGTGCGATGAGAGTTTTGTTAATAATTAAAGATGGTTGAGTGAAAATTGGGGGGAAATTTAGAATTCTAAAAGAAGAAAGTTAAGAAAAAAGAGAATGAAAAAGAGAACTTTGGAGAGAGAGGGAGAAAAGAGCGAAAAAGAGCAGAATGAAATTTAAAGTTTTGAAATAGAGAAATTGAGAGATCTAGATTTCGAAATTGAATGAGTTTTGACGATTTTGATGAATTACAAAATTGAAGGTTCAAGACATGAATTGCATATTGAAAAAAGATGAAAGCGCATAATTTTTCGACGTTTTTAAACACAAGGTCACGGTTTATACTATTGAAGGCGGTTTTTTGCGTGGCTCAGTGTATTTCTCACGTTGAAGATCAAGCACTGTTTTCTTGACAAGTTAATCATTAAGAGAACGGACACCACGTTCTTCTTTAACAATACGTCGGAAAACAATGGAATTTTTCATGTTGACATGTTCCTCAAATCGAATTCAAATCATCATCGTATGCTTCGACCTTGCAGGAGTAAGATGAGGCGTCAAATAGCGCATTACAAGTGATGTTTCCATGTTAGAAAACATCCAGAAGGCAAACAAGATTTTATTCAGGGTATCAGTGAAATCATAGCATGGTTTGCCTCTGGCCAGTGTGAAGAAGATTACTTTTCCGTAAACAATTCGTTTGTAGATGTTCTGCATAAGCTCATTTTTGCTTTGATCAGAATTAAATCAATAACTGCTGGGTTCGGAGCCGTGCATCGCTCAATATCGGGCTCTCATCGGTTGCATAATTTATATTTGTTGTCTCTCAATTTGGCGTTTGGAGTTCTTATTGTTTCTATGCTTCAAAAGCGAAAGTTCTTGTGATGTTGCCACCTGGTGACCGCTACCCTTATTGTGATGATAAATTGCGCTTGAGTAACACAAAACCCTTTATAACAGCCCTGAGATTAGTGGGTAAGGGAGGCTGTTGATAGTCAGGAAACATAAGACTATTTAACGAGTGAAGAGTTCAAACATGGGATTAAACACCAAGCGAATATATAATTACCAAAGCAGGAGAATAGTATACCATCTCTATAGGAGTGTTTGAATTGGGGATTAAAAATGGGGACACAAATTGAATGGTTAGACGAATGAAACCACTACTTAATTAAAATTTAGATAATTTAGATTGTTTTGTTGAATAATTATGAAACGACTTTGTGAAGCCATCACTTTTTGGGTCGACAAGAGTCGTCATTTCCCAGTCGAATACAACAGTTGCAAAATTACAGCATCCTAGCCATTACATTATTTTTACAATGATTAGGATGGAGGCCAAAGATTATATTACCACTAAGCAGAGGGGAGGTTTGTAATCAGAAATACCAGAAAGTCAATCAAAACACGCATACAAAACATTTTTCATCCCTTTTAGAAAACAATTTTTTTGTTTTGAATAAAAAAAAATTTTGTTTCAAAGAATTCCCCAATAATTAACGCTGGCGGTCTGGCTCTGTTGTTGCAACCTTTTTTCTAAAAGAACAAATTAATTAGTGAGGCAGGTTTTTTTCGTCAGTCAATTTTCCACTTTTTGTTTAGGCATCGTAGCGAAAAAAAATTAGCCCGTGAATAAAAAACTATACATTTTTTTGCCTGTTGAGGAATAGGAGGTATTTAAAACATTTGCGAAAAAAACGAAAAAGAAAAAACAAAAGAATAGTTTGGAGAGTGGGGTTTGTTATGTTAACAAATTGCATTTTTTTTGAAAAAAACTGTTGGTACATTATATCAGGGAAAAAACTTTAATAAAAATTTAATCTATATATCTTGTTTGCCACAAACCTTTCAGATGAAAATGTCTACTTTTTTCTTCGGTTGCATGAACTACGACCATGCAAGGCCATCGCAACAACAGCTACCAGGTTTCGTGTTGTATCAGGACTGTCAGCAACTCATGACCCTCATCACTAACTCCGGTAAACTGCAAAACTCACCCCGTCTTTCAGTTGTTTTTGCAAACGATTCGCAGCCACAACTTCCCTTACAACAGACAAGACGGCTGAAAACCTCGTCCACAATGAGAGGCCCAAAAAAACCATATATATATATATATGTATATATATATATATAAATATATATATATATATATATATATATATATATATATATATATATATAAATATATCTTCAAATATGTAAAAATTTGTTGGCCTGGCATTGTTAGCTTATTGCTGCGTGAGCACATTGTTTGTTTCAAATGAAAAGAAAAGAGGTTTTTCTCATTAGGTGTACATGTATTATAAAAAAATTTGTTATTTTTTTAACTTTTAGTATACAATATTCCTAAAAAGTTTTGAGAACCTCTGTTTGGCGGTAGTCGTAAATTGAATAGTTCGGTGTCTGGGTTACAAAAATTTCTGATGAGGAAAACGCACTTGAAATAGAATATTGAACAGTGTATCATTTAAAAAAAATTCAATTCGTGATATCCCATTTGTTGAGCCCTTAAAATTGTGATTTATCTTGAAGTCTCAACGTTTGGAGTGCTTTTAGGCAATTTCGGACCCCTTCGTGAGGTAAAGTGCATATATGGAAAGTGGCTCAAGACAGCAGTTTGTCGGCAGTGTTGTCGATGCAAAAGAAGTTTAAAGAGGTTGGTACTGTGACCTGCCGAAGTGAAGTTGGCGCCGGTTGGTTGAGAAAGAGCTCAGATTAGTGTCAAACAATTAATAGTGGGCAACAGATGAAATTTTGTTATTGGGTGGAAAGTAAGACAAGAAAAGATAGTTTGACAAATTTTGTTTGAAACTCCACTCTGAAAGTTTAGTGAACGAAGGCTAGTGACATGAAAAGCACTGAGCGATGACAGTCCAGTTAAAAATTAAAGACAGTTAAGTGAAAAGTGTGGGGAATTTAGATATCTGAACGGGAGAAATTAAAGAAAAGGTAATTTAAAGGATAGAACCTGAGAGAGAGAGAGTAGAGCGAAATTTAAAGTTTCGAATTACTTTATTTGATGACCTACAGATTGTACAGTTCAAGATAGGAATTGCATATTGAGCAATAGATGGAAAGGCAAAACATCTTAGCGTTTCCTAACGCAAGATCCAGTTGATACCATTGAAAGCGTTTTTTTTGTGGCTCAGAATACTTCTCACCTATGAAATCAAATACTGAGTTCTTGACAACATAATGCGTTTGTATCATGAAAAGCAATTTTTATTTTTTTCTAGTTTTTAGCTCAGTTGTATGCAATAATACTAAACGGTTTGGGTTAACTCTGTTTGACAATAGACGCAGACTGAAAATTTCATTGTCTGCGTTATAACAAATTCTGATGAGGAAAACCCACTTGAAAAGTATATTAAATAAAGTTTATGATCAACTTTAAAAAGTTTTTTGTGAGACCTCATATGTTGATTCTTGAAAATCGTGACACATCTAAAAGTTTCTGCGTTTGAGGATCTTCTATGGCAATTCCAAACGCCGTTTTGAGGTAATTTGAATTTGTGGAAAGTGACTGAAGACAGCAGTTTCTTTTCGGTGCTGCCAATGCAAAACAAATTTAAAGAGGTTGCAACTGTGACCTGCCGAATTGAAGTTGGCTCCGCTTGTTTGAGACTGAGCTCAAATTAATGTAGAACAATTGCTGGTGTGGATCAGATGAAACTTTCTTAACGAGTGGAATGTAGGACAAGAAAATATAGTTTCAGAAATCTGTTTCGAGACTGTACTGTGACAATTGAGTGAACGAAGGCAAATGATATGCAAAAATATTTTTGGTGACAGTTCTGTTAATCTTTAAAGACAGTTGAGTGAACACTGAGGGAATTTTTGGGTTCCAAAAGAGAGAGCAGAGGGAATTTTAAATTTTTTGATTGGAGAAGTTGAGAGAGATTTAGATTCCGAAAGCGAATGGCAGTTCACTATTTAGTTGATTTACAGATTTGTTGGTTCAAGATTCGAATTGCATATTGATCAATAGAATGCAAAGCATAATTTTTTCACGTCTCGTAACGCAAGTTCACTGTTGATATTAATGAAATCGTTTTTGCGACAAAAAGCAGGATCGCTTCCGAATCTGTTTCATTAAAAACGAGCTCTCAATGAATGAATGGCATGCTGAACTAATCCCTCTTGACCCAAGTATATATTTCAATTGCCACATAACATCTTAATATCTGGTTTTACACACAGCATAGTTTTTCAATAATTTGAGTAACAAAATCCCTAATATATTTGGGTTGTTCACTGAGGCATTTATCAAGAGCTGTCGACTGGCATGAACTATACGGAGAAAGGAGTGTCAATAGAGAAATTGCTTTGCGAAAGAAATGTTAGCTAGTTTTTGCATAGGTCAGTCAAAGGAGCCTTGAACAATGCCAGAAGCTTTCTCATTTTGTTGGCATCAAAGACGGAAGGACCATGACTTCGATGCGTCTTCATGGCAGTTTCTTTAGCCATTACGGCTTTGAGTATTTAAAATATGGACTGATGGTATGGCAAAATTTTGGATAGTCGTTGCCAAATAAGTACCTCAAAATTGCTCTGCGTGGCTCTGGATGTTTTTCACGTAAGAAATCAAGCACTCTTTTCTTGAAAACTCTAACGGTTATGTTGGTTGAGTTTTTTAAAAAATAGCGCCTAACCGCATTTTAACTGAAAGCGGTTCTAAATATGATGTTTCATTCAGCAAAAGTTTCAGTGACTCATTGGTACTCGAAGCATTTCCGTAGCCTGCATCAAATATAAATATATATGTTGCGATCTGATTGAAAGGTGGAACTATAGCCACACTATCCACAACTGTTGAAATGTATCATCCATAAATTATAACTTCTTGCGATCCATTTTTTTCAATGCTGAGGTATTGAGAAGTTTTTTTTAAAGTACCTAACAGTCGCATGAAGTGATTGGCTATATTTTTATTGTTTCGGGGTGAAGTATCCATTGTAGCTACAATTGATTCTTGATTCAAAAATGAAAAATGTATCTTCATGGAAGAGAAACAACGGTATTTCTTCTGTACCTCGCTTCTTGTTTCTAACATCGCGCTCCATCTTAACATAGAGTATGAAATTGTTTCGGGTCTTTCCTTTTATAGCACCCCATGAAAATATAGACCCCCATTATGCTATATTTACCACGATTGGGGGGCTATAGGTTATCTGACCACTAAGCTGCGGGGGGGCTATAATGGGAAAGACCCGTTTTTTTAAGTCTACTAAATAATAAGTCTTATAAATTACTTCTATAAAGCTATAGAGTATCAACAAAAATAGCACAGCGGATTGAGATGATAAAAACCAAGCGTATAAATCTCACTAAATTCGTTTTCAGTAAGAATTGAGAATATAATTCATTATAGGTGGGATTACAATTTTTTCATAAAATGATGAATTTCAAACAAATGACAAAGCTCCACTGATAGGATGACGCGGTATGTTTTGCCCATTGACAATTGGGTTTTCAGACTTTTGAGTTGTATACAAGTCGCATACAAAAATACTAAAAGGTTTGGAGTACCTCTGTTTGACAATAGACGCAGACTGAAAATTTCATTGTCTGCGTTATAACAAATTCTGATGAGGAAAACCCACTTGAAAAGTATATTAAATAAAGTTTATGATCAACTTTAAAAAGTTTTTTGTGAGACCTCATATGTTGATTCTTGAAAATCGTGATAAATCTAAAGGTTTCTGCGTTTGGAGACTTTCTATAAAGCAATTATAAACGCCGTTTTGAGGTAATTTGCATATGGGGAAAGTGACTGAAGACAACAAATGCTTTTCAGTGCTGCGAATGCAAAACAAGTTCTACGGGTTTGGTGCTGCGACCTGGTGAAGTGAAGTTGGAGTTTTGTTAATAATTAAAGATGCTTGAGTGAAAATTGGGGGGAAATTTAGAATTCTAAAAGAAGAAAGTTAAGAAAAAAGAGAATGAAAAAGAGAACTTTGGAGAGAGAGGGAGAAAAGAGCGAAAAAGAGCAGAATGAAATTTAAAGTTTTGAAATAGAGAAATTGAGAGATCTAGATTTCGAAAGTGAATGAGTTTTGACGATTTTGATGAATTACAAATTTGAAGGTTCAAGACATGAATTGCATATTGAAAAAAAGATGAAAGCGCATAATTTTTCGACGTTTTTAAACACAAGGTCACGGTTGATACTATTGAAGAATGTTTTTTGCGTGGCTCAGTGTGTTTCTCACGTTGAAGATCAAGTACTGTTTTCTTGACAAGTTAATCATTAAGAGAACGGACACCACGTTCTTCTTTAACAATACGTCGGAAAACAATGGAATTTTTCATGTTGACATGTTCCTCAAATCGAATTCAAATCATCATCGTATGCTTCGACCTTGCAGGAGTAAGATGAGGCGTCAAATAGCGCATTACAAGTGATGTTTCCATGTTAGAAAACATGCAGAACGCAAACAAGATTTTATTCAGGGTATCAGTGAAATCATAGCATGGTTTGCCTCTGGCCAGTGTGAAGAAGATTACTTTTCCGTAAACAATTCGTTTGTAGATGTTCTGAATAAGGTCATTTTTGCTTTGATCAGAATTAAATCAATAACTGCTGGGTTCGGACCCACGCATCGCTCAATATCGGGCTCTCATCGGTTGCATGATTTATATTTTTTGTCTCTCACTTCTAGGGTTTGGAGTTGCTATTGTTTTCCAGCTTCAAAAGCGAAAGTTTTTGTGATGTCGCCGCCTGGTGACCGCAACCCTTATTGTGATGATAAATTGCGCTTGAGTAACACCGAATACGTTACAACAGCCCTGAGATTAGTGGGTAAGGGAGGCTGTTGATAGTCAGGAAACATAAGACTATTTAACGAGTGAAGAGTTCAAACATGGGATTAAACACCAAGTGAATATATGATTACCAAATAGGAGAATAGTATACCATCTCTATAGGAGAGTTTGAATTGGGGTTTAAAAATCGGGACACAAATTGAATGGTTAGACGAATAAAACCACTACTTAATTAATATTTAGATAATTTAGATTGTTTTGTTGAATAATTAAGAAACGACTTTGTGAAGCCATCACTTTTTGGTTCGACAAGAGTCGTCATTTCCCAGTCGAATACAACAATTGCAAAATTACAGCATCCTAGCCATTACATTATTTTTACAATGATTAGGATGGAGGCCAAAGATTATATTGCCACTAGCAGAGGGGAGGTTTGTAATCAGAAATACCAGAAAGTCAATCAAAACACGCATACAAAACATTTTTCATCCCTTTTAGAAAACCATTTTTTCGTTTTGAATAAAAAATTTTTGTTTCAAAGAATTCCCCAATAATTAACAATGGCGGTCTGGCTTTGTTGTTGCAACCTTTTTCCAAAAGGGCAAATTAATTAGCAAGGCAGGCTTTTTTCTTCTGTCAATTTTTCATTTTTTGTTTAGGCATCATAGCGAAAAAAAGTTTAGCCCTTGGATAAAAAACTATAAATTTTTTTGCCTGTTGAGAAATAGCAGTTATTTAAAACATTTGCAGAAACAACGAAAAAGAAAAAAAAGAAAAGAATAGCTTGGAGAGTGGGATTTGTTATGTTAATAAATTGCCCCTTTTGTAAAAACAAACTGTTGTTACATTATATCAGCGAAAAAACTGTAATAAAAATTTAATCTTCATATCGTGTTTGCCACAAATCTTTGGCAAAAGCTTGAATGTCAAGTTCCTAATCAAAACAAGAAAGAAAAGCCCAGACCTGATCACTACTGCCTACGATGAAGCCCTTCAATTACAGCGAAGCACAATATATATCTTCCAGAGCGATCTAAAATGATATCAATGTAAATGGCGACAAACAAAAAACCACTGCTTTACTCAGCGAAATCAATAACAAATTTTGGACCAATAGATAGAAGAGTCCCTGCAGATTGGGACTTTTAATGAATTTTGCGAAGTTTGTCCCAGAGATCTGGACAACAAGCCCACTGCTCCACGGAAATCCATACAAAGAAAACAAAGCTGCTCGAGATTTGTTTAGACACCCATTGGAATACAACGAGATGAAATGGAAATTCAGACAGGTAGATTCTCCCAATTGTGAATGTAAAAGTTCAAAGGAAAATGCCTACCTTTTCTTCGGTTGCAAGAACTGCGACCATGCAAGGCCATCGCAATAACAGCTACTAGGTTTCGAGTCGTATCAGGACTGTCAGCAACTCATGAGCTTAATCACTAACTCCGGTAAACTGTAAGACTAAACCTTTCCTTCAACTGTTTTTGCAAAATATTCACAACCAGGACTTCCCCTACAACAGACAAGACGTCTGAAATCCTCGTCCACAAGGAGAGGCTCAAAAAAACCATATATATATATATATATATATATATAAATATATATATATATATATATATATATATATATAAATATATATATATGGATATATATATATATATATATATATATATATCTTCAAATATGAAAGAATTTGTTGGCCTGACATTGTTAGCTTATTGCTGTGTGAGCACATTGTTGGTTTCAACTGAAAACAAAAAAAGGTATTTCTCATTAGGTGCACTTGCGTTATAAAAAAAATATTATCTTTTTAATTTTTAGTTCAGTTGTATACAATAATCCTAAGAAGTTTGGAGAACCTCTGTTTGGCAGTAGTCGTAGATTGAATAGTTCGGTGTCTGGGTTACAAAAAATTCTGATGAGGAAAACGCGCTTGAAATAGTATACTGAAGAGTGTATCATCTTTAAAAAAAGATCATTTCGTGATATCTCATTTGTTGAGCCCTGAAGATTGTGATATATCTTAAAGGCTCAAAGTTTGGAGTTCTTTTAGGTAATTTTAGACTCCTTCGTGAGGTAAAGTGCATATATGGAAAATGACTCAAGACAGCAGTTTGTCGGCAGTGCTGTCGAAGCAAAAGAAGTTTAAAGAGTTTGGTACTGTGACCTGCCCAAGTGATGTTGGCTCTCGTTGGTTGAGACAGAGCTCAGATTAGAGTTAAACAATTGCTAGTGTGAATCAAATGCAACTTTCTTAACGAGGGAAAGTTAGACAAGAAAAGATAATTTGAGAAATCTTGGTTGAATCTCCACTCTGAAAATTTAGTGAACGAAGGCTAGTGACATGAAAACAACTGAGCGATGACAGTCCAGTTAAAAATTAAAGACAGTAAAGAGAAAAGTGGGTGAAATTTAGATGTTTGAAAAGAAGAAGCTAAAGAAAAAATAACTTAAGAAATAGAATCTGAGAGAGAGAGAGCAGAGCGAAATTTAAAGTTTCGAATTACTTTATTTGATGACCTACAGATTGTACGTTTCAAGATAGGAATTGCATATTGAGCAATAGATGGAAAGGCAAAATGTCTTGGCGTTTCCTAACACAAGATCAAGTTGATAGCATTGACAGCGGTTTTTTGCGTGGCTCAGAATACTTCTCACCTATGAAATCAAATACTGAGTTCTTGACAACATAATACGTTTGTATTATGAAAAGTAATTTTTAGTTTTTTCTAGTTTTTAGCTCAGTTGTATGCAATAATACTAAAAGGTTTGGGTTACCTCTGTTCGACAATAGACACAGATTGAAAATTTCATTGTCTGCCATATAAAAAAACTGATGAGGAAAATTACATGAAATAGTATATTAAATAAAGTTTATGATCAACTTTAAAAAGTTTTTTGTGAGACCTCATATGTTGATTCTTGAAAATCGTGACACATCTAAAGGTTTCTGCGTTTGAGCATCTTCTATAAGGCAATTCTAAACGCCGTTTTAAGGTAATTTGCATATGTGCAAAGTGATTGAAGACAGCAGTTTCTTTTCGGTGCTGCCAATACAAAACAAATTTAAAGAGGTTGCAACTGCGACCTGCCGAATTGAAGTTGTTTCCGCTTGATTGAGACTGAGCTCAAAATAATGTTGAAAAATTGCCCGTGTGGATCAGATTAAACTTTCTCAACAAGTGGAAAGTAGGACAAGAAAATATAGCTTGAGAAATCTTTTGCGAGACTTCGAGACTGTACTGTGATAGTTGAGTGAACGAAGGCAAATGATATTCAAAAATTTTTTTGGTGACAGTTCTGTTAATATTTAAAGACAGTTGAGTGAACACTGAGGGAAAGTTTGGGTTCTAAAAGAGAGAGCGGAGGGAACTTTAAACTTTTGAATTGGAGAAGTTGAGAGACTTAGATTCCGAAAGGGAATAGCAGTTCACTATTTTGTTTGATTTACAGATTTGTTGGTTCAAGATTCGAATTGCATATTGATCAATAGAGTGCAGAGCATAATTTTTTGACGTCTCGTAACGCAAGGTCACTGTTGATACTAGTGAAATAGTTTTTTTTGCGACAAAAAGGCAAGATCGCTTCCGAATCTGTTTCATTAAAAACGAGCTCTCAATGAAAGAATGTCAAGCTGAACTAATCCCTCTTGACCCATATGTAGATTTCAATTGCCACATAACACCTTAATATCTGGTTTTACACACAGCATAGTTTTCTCATTTTATGGGCATCAAAGACGGAAGGACCAAGGCTTCGATGCGTCTTCATGGCAGTATCTTTAGCCATTACGGCTTTGAGTATTTAAAATATGGACTGATGGTGTGGCAAAATTTTGGATAGTCGTTGCCAAATAGGTATCTCAAAATTGCTCTGCGTGGCTCTGGATGTTTTTCACGTAAGAAGGCAAGCACTCTTTTCTTGAAAATTGTAACGATTATGTTGTTTGAGTTTTCTTAAAAGATAGCGCCTAACAGCATTTTAACTGAAAGCGGTTCTAAATATGATGTTTCATTCAGCAGAAGTTTCAGTGACTCATTGGTACACGAAGCATTTCCGTAGCTTGCATCAAATATAAGTATATGTGTTGCGTTCTGATTGAACGTTGGAATTATAGCCACACTATCCACGACTGTTGAAATGTATCATCAATTTATTGTACCTTCTTGTGATCCATTTTTTCAATGCTGAGGTATTGAGAAGTTTTTTTAAAGTACCTAACAGTCGCACGAAGTGATTGGCTATATTTTTTATTGTTGCGGGGGTGAAGTATCCATTGCAGCTACAATTGATTCTTGATTCAAAAACGAAAAATTTATTTTCATGAAAGAGAAACAACGGTATTTCTTCTGTACCTCGCTTCTTGTTTCTAACATCGCGCCCAATCTTAACATAGAGTATCAAATTTTTTTGGTCTTACACTTTATAGCCCTCAATGAAAATATAGACCCCCATCATGGTATTTTTACCATGATTGGGGGGCTATAGGTTATCTGACCACTAAGCTGGGGGGTTTGGCTATAATGGGAAAGACCCGTTTTTTAAGTCTACTAAATAATAAGTCTAATAAATTTCGGATCTTTTCCCTTTGTGCCCCCCCGTACGTTATGCTCCCCCAAGTTACAAAGCACGTGTCATTACATAGTAAATCATTATGTAAAAATATTGCACGTGCATCGGGGGTTGCAAATAATATGCACCCACTAAGCTGGGGGGGGGGGCACAAACGGAAAAGATCCTAAATTTCTTGTATAAAGCTATAGACTATTAACAAAAATAGCACAGGGGATTGATATGATAAAAACCAAGCGCATTAATCTCTCACTAAATTCGTTTTCAATAAGAATTGAGAATATAGTTTATTATAGATGGGATTACAGATTGTTCTTAAAATGATGAATTTCAAACAACTGACAAAGTTCCACTGATAGGATGACGTGGTATGTTTTGCCCATTGACAATTGGGTTTTCAGAGTTTTGAGTCCTCACAGGAAAAGATTGCTGCTGCGCATTAGCGCAAAAGAGGTAGCGATTGTATGCAATTTAATCAATCTTCTTAGCTCTCTTGTAGTTTCTCGTTAGGCTTCGAAGCGAGCTGTTCCGTTATTGGGGTGTGTGGCGCGCTCGCTGGTTATATTTAAGCCCCCTGATTTGCTCAAATCGGCAGAGGTTGCCCTTCTCCATGGAGAGATGAAAATACGGCTCAGATTGAACAGCACAAACTTTTTTGAGAAGTTAAGCAACACTTTTTTCATAACGGTGATATGTGTACCCACCTTTTGGGCAGTTACCTTCGTCGCCAACCTTAAATTCGACCCTGTACGGATAATTGACTGGTTTATTATCTTTGGTCACCCAAATAAAGGCATGAACGAACCTTGAACTGGTATCTGGAGAAATCAAAGCCGGTATTTTTGAAGCGGTAGGGAAATCTACAAATTTCAGACACCTTTCTGCTTGAAAACCTCAATAGATACTTTCAACGTTGTTGGAGACTTAATTGACTCATTATAGGGTCTTATTGTGTCTATGGTAGCTCATGGATATCTTTCTAATACGAAATTAGATCTAATCTGGTACTGACCGCCACAGTTCGTTTCGTTATTCGAAACTTGTCAAATGTATCATCCGCGAAGCGTTTGTTGCTGTAGGTAGTGCGCTTTTTTGCTACGCAAATAGAAAAGAAACGAAAAATAAAACACTCACATGCACATTTCAAAATGCCGAAAGTCTGCAGTGCCAGAAGTCAAAATGCCAGAAGTTGCTACTTAGCAAGAAGTTGAATTTCGTTGATTTTCGTCATTTTAAAAACGTGCTCTTTTCGTGTTTTAAGCATGGTTAAGTGACTCTGCAGAAGTCACTTCGAAATTATGATTTGATATCTCGAATCGCTTCGCGGTTCTCGATAAACGCCAGATGTGGAAAGTGACTGAAGACAGCAGTTTCTTTTCGGTGCTACCAATGCAAAACAAATTTAAAGAGGTTGCAACTGTGACCTGCCGAATTGAAGTTGGCTCCTCTTGGTTGTGACTGAGCTCAAATTAATGTAGAACAATTGCTGTTGTGGAACAGATGAAACTTTCTTAACGAGTGGAATGTAGGACAAGAAAATATAGTTTCAGAAATCTTTTTCGAGACTGTACTGTGACAATTGAGTGAACGAAGGCGAATGATATGCAAAATTATTTTCGGTGACAGTTCTGTTAATCTTTAAAGACAGTTGAGTGAACACTGAGGGAATTTTTGGGTTCTAAAAGAGAGAGCAGAGGGAACTTTAAATTTTTTAATTGGAGATATTGAGAGAGATTTAGATTCCGAAAGCGAATGGCAGTTCACTATTTGGTTGATTTACAGATTTGTTGGTTCAAGATTCGAATTTTATATTGATCAATAGAATTCAAAGCATAATTTCTTCACGTCTCGTAACGCAAGTTCACTGTTGATATTAATAAAATCGTTTTTTGCGACAAAAAGCAGGATCGCTTCCGAATCTGTTTCATTAAAAACGAGCTCTCAATGAATGAATGGCATGCTGAACTAATCCCTCTTGACCCATATATATATATTTCAATTGCCACATAACATCTTAATATCTGGTTTTACACACAGCATAGTTTTTCAATAATTTGAGTAACAAAATCCCTAATATATTTGGGTTGTTCACTGAGGCAATTATCAAGAGCTGTCGATTGGCATGAACTATACGGACAAAGGAGTGTCAAATGAGAAATTGCTTTGCGAAAGAAATGTTAGCTAGTTTTTGCATAGGTCAGTCGAAGGAGCCTTGAACAATGCCAGAAGCTTTCTCATTTCGTTGGCATCAAAGTCGGAAGGACCAAGGCTTCGATGCGTCTTCATGGCAGTATCTTTAGCCATTACGGCTTTGAGTATTTAAAATATGGACTGAGGTTATGGCAAAATTTTGTATAGTCGTTGCCAAATAGATATCTCAAAATTGCTTTGCGTGGCTCTGGATGTTTTTCACGTAAAAAATCAATTCCTCTTCACAACTCTAACGATTATGTTGGTTGAGTTTTTTAAAAGATGGCGCCTAACCGCATTTTAACTGAAAGCGGTTCTAATTATGATGTTTCATTCAGCAGAAGTTTCAGTGACTCATTGGTACTCGAAGCATTTCCGTAGCCTGCATCAAATATAAATATATATGTTGCGTTCTGATTGAAAGGTGGAATTATAGCCACACTATCCTACGAGTGTTGAAATGTATCATCAATTTATAATACCTTCTTGCGATCCATTTTTTCAATGCTGAGGTATTGAGAAGTTTTTTTAAAGTACCTAACAGTCGCATGAAATGATTGGCTATATTTTTTTATTGTTCCGGGGGTGAAATATCCATTGCGGCTACAAATAATTCTTGATTCAAAAATGAAAAATGTATCTTCATGAAAGAGAAACCACGATATTTGTTCTGTACCTCGCTTCTTGTTTCAAACATCGCGCCCAATCTTAGCATAGGGTATGAAGTTTTTTTTGGGTCTTACCCTTTATAGCCCCCCATGAAAATATAGACCCCCATTATGGTATATTTACAATGATTGTGGGGCTATAGGTTATCTGACCACTAAGCTGGGGGCTATAATGGGAAAGACCCGTTTTTTTAAGTCTACTAAATAATAAGTCTAATAAATTTCGGATCTTTTCCGTTTGTGCCCCCCCGTACGTTATGCTCCCCCAAATTACAGAGCACATGTCATTGCATAGTAAATCATTATGTAAAAATATTGCACGTGCATCTGGGGGTTTTAAATATGCTGGGTGCATATTTAAAACCCCCAGATGCACGTGCAATATTTTTACATAATGATTTACTATGTAATGACATGTGCTCTGTAATTTGGGGGAGCATAACGTACGGGGGGCTCAAACGGAAAAGATCCTAAATTTCTGATAGGATGACGCGATATGATTTGCCCATTGACAATTGGGTTTTCAGACTTTTGAGTCCTCACAGGCAAAGATTGCTGCTGCTCAATATCGCAAAAGAGGTAGCGATTGTATGCAATTTAATCAATCTTTTTAGCTCTCTTGTAGTTTCTCGTTAGGCTTTGAAGCGAGCTGTTCCGTTATAGGGGTGTGTGGCGCGCTCGCTGCTTCTATTTAAGCCCTCTGATTTGCTCAAACCGACAAAGGTTGCCCTTCTCCATGAAGAGATGAAAATACGGCTCAGATTGAACAGCACAAACTTTTTTGAGAAGTTAAGCAACACTTTTTTCATAACGGTGATGTGTGTACCCACCTTTTGGTCAGTTACCTTCGTCACCAAACTTAACTTCGACCCTGTACGGATAATTGACTGGTTTCTTATCTTTGGTCACCCATATTAAGGCATGAACGAACCCTGAACTGGTATCTGGAGAAATCAAAGCCGGTATTTTTGAAACGGTAGGGTAATCTACAAATTTGAGACACCTTTCTACTTGAAAACCTCAATAGATACTTTCAACGTTGTTGGAGACTTAATTGACTCATTATAGGGTCTTAATGTGTCTATGGTAGCTCATGGATATCTTTCTAATACGAAATTAGATCTCATCTGGTACTGACCGCCACAGTTCGTTTCGTTATTCGAAACTTGTCAAATGTATCATCGGCGAAGCGTTTGTTGCTGTAGGGAGTGCGCTTTTTTGCTACGCAAATAGAAAAGAAACGAAAAATAAAACACTCACTTGCATATTTCAAAATGCCGAAAGTCTGCAGTGCCAGAAGTCAAAATGCCAGAAGTTGCTACTCAGCAAGAAGTTGAACTTCGTTGATTTTCGTCATTTTAAAACGTGCGCGTTTCGTGTTTTAAGCATGGTTAAGTGACTCTGCAGAAGTCACTTCGAAATTATGATTTGATATCTCGAATCGCTTTGCGGTTGTCGATAAACGCCAGATGTGGAAAGTGACTGAAGACAGCAGTTTCTTTTCGGTGCTGCCAATGCAAATCAAATTTAAAGAAGTTGCAACTGTGACCTGCCGAATTGAAGTTGGCTCCGCTTGGTTGAGACTGAGCTCAAATTAATGTAGAACAATTGCTGGTGTAGATCAGATGAAACCTTCTTAACGAGTGGAATGTAGGACAAGAAAATATAGTTTCAGAAATCTTTTTCGAGACTGTACTGTGACAATTGATTGAACGAAGGCGAATGATATGCAAAAATATTTTCGGTGACAGTTCTGTTAGTCTTTAAAGACAGTTGTGTGAACACTGAGGGAAATTTTGGGTTCTAAAAGAGAGGGCAGAGGGAACTTTAAATTTTTTAATTGGAGAAGTTGAGAGAGATTTAGATTCCGAAAGCGAATGGCAGTTCACTATTTGGATGATTTACAGATTTGTTTGTTCAAGATTCGAATTGCATATTGATTAGTAGAATGCAAAGCATAATTTTGTCACGTCTCGTAACGCAAGGTCACTGTTGATATTAATGAAATCGTTTTTTGCGACAAAAAGCAGGATCGCTTCCGAATCTATTTCATTAAAAACGAGCTCCCAATGAATGAATGGCATGCTGAGCTAATCCCTCTTGACCCATATATATATTTCAATTGCCACATAACATCTTAATATCTGGTTTTACACACAGCATAGTTTTTCAATAATTTGAGTAACAAAATCTCTAATAAATCAAGATCTGTCGATTGGCATGAACTATACGGACAATGGAGTGTCAAATGAGAAATTGCTTTGCGAAAGAAATTTTAGCTAGTTTTTGCATAGGTCAGTCAAAGGAGCCTTGAACAATGCCAGAAATTTCTCATTTTGTTGGCATCAAAGACGGAAGGACCAAGGCTTCGATGCGTCTTCATGGCAGTATCTTTAGCATTACGGCTTTGAGTATTTAAAATATGGACTGATGGTATGGCAAAATTTTGGATAGTCGTTGCCAGATAGGTATCTCAAAATTGCTCTGCGTGGCTCTGGATGTTTTTCACGTAGGAAATCGAGCACTTCTGACAACTCTAACGATTATGTTGGTTGAGTTTTTTAAAAGATGGCGCCTAACCGCATTTTAACTGAAAGCGGTTCTAAATATGATGTTTCAGCAAAAGTTTCAGTGACTCATTGGTACTGGAAGCATTTCCGTAGCCTGCATCAAATATAAAAAATATATGTTGCGTTCTGATTGAAAGGTGGAATTATAGCCGCACTATCCTACGAGTGTTGAAATGTATCATCAATTTATTGTACCTTCTTGTGATCCATTTTTTCAATGCTGAGGTATTGAGAAGTTTTTTTAAAGTACCTAACAGTCGCACGAAGTGATTGGCTATATTTTTTATTGTTGCGGTGGTGAAATGTCCATTGCGGCTACAATTAATTCTTGATTCAAAAATGAAAAATGTATCTTCATGAAATAGAAACAACGGTATTTCTTCTGTACCTCCTTCTTGTTTCTAACATCGCGCCCAATCTTAACATAGAGTATGAAATTTTTTTTGGGTCTTACCCTTTATAGGCCCCCATGAAAATATAGACCCCCATTAAGGTATATTTACCATGATTGGGGGGCTATAGGTTATCTGATCACTAATCTGGGGGGGCTATAATGGGAAAAACCCGTTTTTTTAAGTCTACTAAATAATAAGTCTAATAAATTTCGGATCTTTTCCGTTTGTGCCCCCCCCCGTACGTTATGCTCCCCCAAGTTACCGAGCACGTGTCATTACATAGTAAATCATTATGTAAAAATATTGCATGTGCATCTGGGGGTTGCAAATATGCACCCACTAAGCGGGGGGGGGGCACAAACGGAAAAGATCCTAAATTTCTGATAGGATGACGCGATATGATTTGCCCATTGACAATTGGGTTTTCAGACTTTTGAGTCCTCACAGGCAAAGATTGCTGCGGCTCAATAGCGCAAAAGAGGTAGCGATTGTATGCAATTTAATCAATCTTCTTAGCTCTCTTGTAGTTTATCGTTAGGCTTTGAAGCCAGCTGTTCCGTTATCGGGGTGTGTGGCGCGCTCGCTGCTTCTATTTAAGCCCCCTGATTTGCTCAAACCGACAGAGGTTGCCCTTCTCCATGAAGAGATGAAAATACGGCTCAGATTGAACAGCACAAACTTTTTTGAGAAGTTAAGCAACATTTTTTTCATAACGGTGATGGGTGTACCCACCTTTTGGTCAGTTACCTTCGTCACCAAACTTAACTTCGACCTTGTACGGATAATTGACTGGTTTTTTATCTTTGGTCACCCATATTAAGGCATGAACGAACCCTGAACTGGTATCTGGAGAAATCAAAGACGGTATTTTTGAAACGGTAGGGTAATCTACAAATTTGAGACACCTTTCTACTTGAAAACTTCAATAGATACTTTCAACGTTGTTGGAGACTTAATTGACTCATCATAGGGTCTTATTGTGTCTATGGTAGCTCATGGATATCTTTCTAATACGAAATTAGATCTCATCTGGTACTGACCGCCACAGTTCGTTTCGTTATTCGAAACTTGTCAAATGTATCATCCGCGAAGCGTTTGTTGCTGTAGGGAGTGCGCTTTTTTGCTACGCAAATAGTAAAGAAACGAAAAATAAAACACTCACATGCACATTTCAAAATGCCGAAAGTCTGCAGTGCCAGAAGTCAAAATGCCAGAAGTTGCTACTCAGCAAGAAGTTGAACTTCGTTGATTTTCGTCATTTTAAAACGTGCGCGTTTCGTGTTTTAAGCATGGTTAAGTGACTCTGCAGAAGTCACTTCGAAATTATGATTTGATATCTCGAATCGCTTCGCGGTTCTCGATAAACGCCAGATGTGGAAAGTGACTGAAGACAGCAGTTTCTTTTCGGTGCTGCCAATGCAAATCAAATTTAAAGAAGTTGCAACTGTGACCTGCCGAATTGAAGTTGGCTCCGCTTGGTTGAGACTGAGCTCAAATTAATGTAGAACAATTGCTGGTGTGGATCAGATGAAACCTTCTTAACGAGTGGGATGTAGGACAAGAAAATATAGTTTCAGAAATCTTTTTCGAGACTACTGTGACAATTGAGTGAACGAAGGCGAATGATATGCAAAATATTTTCGGTGACAGTTCTGTTAGTCTTTAAAGACAGTTGAGTGAACACTGAGGGAAACTTTGGGTTCTAAAAGAGAGAGCAGAGGGAACTTTAAATTTTTTAATTGGAGAAGTTGAGAGAGATTTAGATTCCGAAAGCGAATGGCAGTTCACTATTTGGTTGATTTACAGATTTGTTGGTTCAAGATTCGAATTGCATATTGATCAGTAGAATGCAAAGCATAATTTTTTCACGTCTCGTAACGCAAGGTCACTGTTGATATTAATGAAATCGTTTTTTGCGACAAAAAGCAGGATCGCTTCCGAATCTGTTTCATTAAAAACGAGCTCCCAATGAATGAATGGCATGCTGAACTAATCCCTCTTTACCCATATATATATTTCAATTGCCACATAACATCTTAATATCTGGTTTTACACACAGCATAGTTTTTCAATAATTTGAGTAACAAAATCTCTAATATATCAAGAGCTGTCGATTGGCATGAACTATACGGACAATGGAGTGTCAAATGAGAAATTGCTTTGCGAAAGAAATGTTAGCTAGTTTTTGCATAGGTCAGTCGAAGGCGCCTTGAACAATGCCAGAAGCTTTCTCATTTCGTTGGCATCAAAGACGGAAGGACCAAGGCTTCGATGCGTCTTCATGGCAGTATCTTTAGCATTACGGCTTTGAGTATTTAAAATATGGACTGATGGTATGGCAAAATTTTGGATAGTCGTTGCCAGATAGGTATCTCAAAATTGCTCTGCGTGGCTCTGGATGTTTTTCACGTAAGAAATCAAGCACTTCTGACAACTCTAACGATTATGTTGGTTGAGTTTTTTAAAAGATGGCGCCTAACCGCATTTTAACTGAAAGCGGTTCTAAATATGATGTTTCAGCAAAAGTTTCAGTGACTCATTGGTACTGGAAGCATTTCCGTAGCCTGCATCAAATATAAAAAATATATGTTGCGTTCTGATTGAAAGGTGGAATTATAGCCGCACTATCCTACGAGTGTTGAAATGTATCATCAATTTATTGTACCTTCTTGCGATCCAATTTTTCAATGCTGAGGTATTGAGAAGTTTTTTTAAAGTACCTAACAGTCGCACGAAGTGATTGGCTATATTTTTTTATTGTTGCGGGGGTGAAATATCCATTGCGGCTACAATTAATTCTTGATTCAAAAATGAAAAATGTATCTTCATGAAATAGAAACAACGGTATTTCTTCTGTACCTCCTTCTTGTTTCTAACATCGCGCCCAATCTTAACATAGAGTATGAATTTTTTTTTTGGGTCTTACCCTTTATAGGCCCCCATGAAAATATAGACCCCCATTATGGTATGTTTACCATGATTGGGGGGCTATAGGTTATCTGACCACTAATCTGGGGGGGCTATAATGGGAAAGACCCGTTTTTTTAAGTCTACTAAATAATAAGTCTAATAAATTTCGGTTCTTTTCCGTTTGTGCCCCCCCCCCCCCCCGTACGTTATGCTCCCCCAAGTTACCGAGCACGTGTCATTACATAGTAAATCATTATGTAAAAATATTGCACGTGCATCTGGGGGTTGCAAATATGCACCCACTAAGCTGGGGGGGGGGGCACAAACGGAAAAGATCCTAAATTTCTGATAGGATGGCGCGATATGATTTGCCCATTGACAATTGGGTTTTCAGACTTTTGAGTCCTCACAGGCAAAGATTGCTGCTGCTCATTAGCGCAAAAGAGGTAGGGATCGTATGCAATTCAATCAATCTTCTTAGCTCTCTTGTAGTTTCTCGTTAGGCTTCGAAGCGAGCTGTTCCGTTATAGGGGTGTGTGGCGCGCTCGCTGCTTATATTTAAGCCCCCTGATTTGCTCAAATCGACAGAGGTTGCCCTTCTCCTTGGAGAGATTGATAATGCGGCTCAGATTGAACAGCACAAACTTTTTCGAGAAGTTAAGCAACAATTTTCATAATGGTAATGTGTGTACCCACCTTTTGGACAGTTACCTTCGTCACCAACCTTAAATTCGACCCTGTACGGATAATTGACTGGTTATTATCTTTGGTCTCCGCCCAAATTAAGGCATGAAGTAACCCTGAACTGGGGTCTGGAGAAATCAAAGCCGGTATTTTTGAAGCGGTAGGGTAATCTACAAATTTGAGACACCTTTCTACTTGAAAACTTCAATAGATACTTTCAACGTTGTTGGAGACTTCATTGATTCATTATAGGGTATTATTGTGTCTATGGTAACTCATGGATATCTTTCTAATACGAAATTAGATCTCATCAGGTACTGACCGCCACAGTTTGTTTCGTTATTCGAAACTTGTCAAATGTATCATCCGCGAAGCATTGTGTTGCTGTAGGAAGTGCGCTTTTTGCTACGCAAAAAAGAGCCGACAATTAAAACACTCACGTGCACATTTCAAAATGCCGAAAGTCTGCAGTGCCAGAAGTCAAAATACCATAAGTCGCTAGTTAGGCAGAAGTTGAAATCCGTTTCGTGTTTTAAGCATGGTTAAGTGAATCTGCAGAAGTCACTTCGAAATTCTGACTTAATATCTCGAACCGCTTGCTGGTTCTCGATAAACGCCAGAAGTTCTCAGTGACTTCAAGCAGAGTAACATAACCATTACTTAAAGGATGTGCGGTCTGCTATTCATTCAGTGCGATCTGCATATGAAGCAGTGCTCCTAGTGGCACCAAAAATGCATTAAATTGCCTCAATTTAGAAAAGCTCTTGAAAATATAAAATAAATTTCACCTCTTTTAACTCTGTGGCCAAATTCTTTAACGGCCCATCCGACCTGTTTGTTGCGGGTGCTTATGTGCAGAACCAAGAGACATCACACAGGGAGATCCTATTGCCATGGTCATGAATGGTGAAGCCATACTCACATTGATAGATCTCATGTGCAACTCGATCCTATAGGAAAAATGGTACGCGGATGACGGCAGTACCCCTATAGGAAAAATGGTACGCGGATGACGGCAGTACCGTTGGAAGTTTGGGGAAACTACTAAAACTTTTAATTGACCTCTCTCTCATCGTGGTTAGCATTTTGTATATCTAAGTGAGTGATCAAAAATGCCAATTGATTGTAGGGAACAACCAGAATATCGGCTCCTGAGATTTTCAAAGGAACTGATGTCGAGATTGTAGATGGCTGCTGGTTTGAACTCATTCGTTGTTAGTGACGAACGGGGTGAATTGCTGGCGATGACATCTTAGCTGCTTAAAAAGTTGGGAAAAATTGTCAAAATAATGCGCCAAAATGCTTACATTTGTTTCAAAAGTGATGTACATTTAAAACCTGCATGTCCTGCTTCGGCAAATCCTAATGCTCAGAAAATTTCTTAGTCTCAGTGAAATTTTGAAAGTTTTGCCGTCATCACTCTTTGACTTGGCAGTCGCAGACGTAGCAAGCCAGTTTTATTCGATACAGACCGGGGACTGTGTATTATATATCATGGAGCCAATGTAATGCTATACTGATTACGTGGCGTATCTCGATGCTGTCAAGTCCCCTGGGAATAGAGACCTAACAGATGCTTCTATCTTGCAGTATAAGATCTTTCAAGACGATCATAACTGTTGGAAATTTGTGAAAAATGCCCCAGACGTTAACTGAAGACAAACGTTTTGAAATGGGGCTGGCATCAGAGAAATAAGTCTGAGATGTCACGCTACGTTTCACGCTGGCAAAATGGGATTTACGGTTTGTGCATTTGATGCAATCTTGGCGATAAAATACAACTGTCGGTTGCCCCTATGAGGGAACTATTCACACTAACTTCTGCCCTACACACTGCAAAGAAGTTTATACCAAAACATGGAAACTGGAGATACGTTCGCAAAGATAATGCATGGCGTATGCTAGGAAATCGAAATTGATTTTTTTTAGTTTCAAGAGTCCATGCTTTCAAATAAAATCTACTAGCACAAGTGATTACGCTCGACTTGATACGAAAGCTTTTGGGGCTCTCAAATCAGCAGAAATTTCTTCGACGTGAAAATTTAATCCCTTGACCAAGTCATGTCAAAAGAAGCCAACGAACCCTTAAAGTATCATGAGACAATTGAAAGTCTGAAATATCCACAACAGAGTTTGGAAATCGAATAAAATAGTTTTGTTCCGCTCATGTTTTTGTGCATTGGTGGTGCAGGGGCGTGTGCAACTCGCGCAATAAGATAACGATTTAAAAGCTCTCAGAAAGCAAAGGCCACCTGGGACACAATAACAAGCATTTGCACGAAGATAGATTTGTTGTTCTTGTCTTTGATTGACAATTCGCAGAAGTAGGGCGATTTAATTCCACCGTGGCCAGTAATATAAAATTTTCTTCTATTTCTACACGTAGTGCAATCACAAAAAACAATTCCGCGTGAAGACTTTTGCTTCCAAAAATGTAGCATCAGCAAATATCCACATCAGGTTGATTAATCTGCATTTCAAGTTTTGGTCATTGGTCACGTCAAAGTATTTCTCCAGGCCATTTATGATTCCACATGTCTTGAACACAAATTCATGGATTCTAGCATATCAGCCGAATTTTAAAATACGATGCATTTTTGCGTTAGATTTATAAACTCTGCTGTGATGTCTCATAGTGGGGCTCACTGTTCTGCCCATTGGGTGGATACCCCCCTTTTGTGTGTTTGAGTGTGTGGGTGTGTTTGTGTGTGATTGTGTGTTATATATGGAAAAGAAGATTCAAAGATGGTATGTAAATCAGTAATTTCAGACTATTAATATTTTGTTTTTTTTTTTGCTCGAGTTACAAATGTCTGGTGTCCGCTATCTATCTCTGCCTTGTTCATTGATGTTGGTTGGTTAAATATATACAAAGTTTTCAGTTTCAAATATCACTTTTTCCTCTTTTGATTCACTGATCAATCACCGCCCAGTTTCCATAATTGAGATCGCGATAAAAACTGCATCTGTAAATGGGGTTCTTAGCTACCGCGAAAAACTAGCAAGAGAATTTAAAATGAATCACATTGTAAAATAATAAAATCAAGATGGCCAATGAAGAAAAATTAAACGTTCTCGCAATTACTCGAAGCAGCATCTGGTAGAAATGAATTTGGAAAAACTATTCACAAAATAAAATGAATTTTAATCATTCCAATGATGTTTGGTTTCTTAAGAGAACATAAAACATCTAATCATTTTTTTTCGAATTACGCATTTCGTTCAATTTTTGTTTGTTAAATTATCACGTTTTTCTTCATTTTATCTCTTCTCATCCATAGAGACATACGAGTTGTTTTCCTATCATTCGAAAAGATTTCCAAACTAAAAGAGTGATTATGACGTATAAAATCTTTTTTGTAGCCGATGCTCTTCTGTCGGACTAAAATTGTGATGTCTTTTCCCGTCCTCTCATTTCCTCGCGCGTGCTTTATCTCGTTTACCGGCTGTATGGAGAGTTTCAATTGTCAGGAGGTTGTCACTGCTTTTAAGGTGATCAATCAATCTCCCATTCGTTGAGTTCGTGGACCGCGAGCTCTCAATCAAATATTGTCCCATCGACGAGTCGGTCTTTTGATTTTAGAATTTTTGTGGTTACAAGTCGACATGTTAGAGCGAAATAGCTGGAAGCGCATTCATTCTCATAAAGCACATGTAATATTACACCATTTTCAAATGTTGATTTCAGTGAGTTGGAGCATGTTTTCAGTTTGCTGGTTGTAAAAATTGGTTTGATTAGGCAGGTGCCTTGTTTACGTTTTCGAATTTGTAAGCTAACATTCCTCCTGTATTGATAAAAAAGCATGGTCACATCGGACAATTTTGCTTTCGGTTCTTCCCTCAGCACTGTTACTCTTGACTTGTCTCTGTTTGAGACGGTTTTTACCAACAAATTGTTTACCATCTAGCCACTGGACTGCGTCTTCAATGTTTTTCTTGTGCTGTATTGGCGCACAACTTTTAAAGTACAAAACTACGCGGGTATGTTTCGGTTTCTGATAGCAGTTACAACGAAGTATTTTGTCATCTTTAACTTGAATGCACAAGTCGAAGAAAACTTAGTCTTTTGCTCATTTGTCTTCTTTAGCGTGAGTTTAAGAATTTATGCGATGAGTTGGGTTTCTTCAAAACTTTTCCGCATCTTCGTTAATTGTGCAAATTATGTCATCAGCACATTTTGAAGATTTTCTTTGGTTGCGTTACTTTATGAACCTCGCAAAGTTGTCAAGACCAGGGTGTCCTCGAAATATTTCATCCAAACGATACTTAGTATCACCGCCAACGATCACCGCAATTGCCAGTCCATGTGTCTGTTGGAAGAGCTTTCCATTGTATAAAATAAACGTCGGTGGAGGGATTTCAGCGTCGGACGACTATTTTTAGAATTGTCACTCGAGCAATGTCAATACTAAATCAATTGCCTCATTTACAGCAACATTCGTACATCAAGTGAAACTATTTTCAAGAGATTTGGTTGAGGAATTTGTTCAGTTTGTGATAGCATCTTGTGGGATTGAACTATACAGGTTGCAACGGAGAGTCAGTCTTATGCTCTTTTTGCCAAACCATATAGTCATTCGGGCTTAGAGCCTTTTGTCCTCAATTTCTGCTATATTTTAATCACTAATTTGTTCCGATTTCTTCATGTTTAAAAGAGATGTTTTTCTTTTTCGATTTTGAGTACGATGTCGTCGAATTTCAAATAGTGGACGGTCCAACACATCAGTTCATTTGGTAACATTTTTCCATTTGATTTTGATTTTCAATTCACTGTTTATTCAATGTTTTTTTTTATACACTTGTTTATACAGTTCATACAATGTTATCAAAAAACAGTTGAAATAGAAATTTGATTTATTGGTGTATCTAACTCTTGATGCAAAATCCCGTAGCATTGTGAATTGTACTACAACATGGAGGTGACCTGAAGTTTGAGAACGTTGTGTAGATGCTTGTTCCTTTCGATTAAGCTTGAACTCTGGGTTACACAGACTGAGTTGTGCTGAAACTTGACGAACAATTTGCCGTACTTACTGTGTAAACAAGTTAAATTACTGTCCATGATATTGCCGGATCTTTTCCCTTTGTGCTCACCCCCCCCCCCCCCCCCCCCCCAGTTACAGAGCACGTGCCATTACATAGTAAATCATTATGTAAAAATATGCAACGTGCGTCTGAGGAGTGCAAATAATATGCGCCCACTAAGCTGGGGGTGGGGGGCACAAACGGAAAAGATCCGTATTGCCATAGCTGTATGTTGTGACGAGAGAGTAGCTGATAGCTGATCTGTTTTTTTAGATTAGTAATGATAAACTAATAACCATGGAATCTTTAGGTGATGTTGGTGCAAAAACTGTTTTGCAAAATGGTATGTTTAACTTTGTTTGCTCCTTGTTCAAATAGTGATTAGCTAGATTTTCCTTTCCAGACTCTTACCTTGACAACAGTATGAAGAAGCGATGTTTACAAATGCTGCAGAAAGATCTTTCCTATAAAGCTCTTCCAATTGGCTTGACTCCTGTGCCTTTCAGTGAAATGGTTAGTCAATTTAATTCAAGACCTCCTCACTTTAATTGCAGTTTGCGTATCGTTTTAGAAACTCTCTGAGCTGAAAAATATGCAACTCAGTTTGATTGATGACTTGATTAAACACCTCGTGAAAGAGGGAACAACTTTAATTGAACTTTTGACCCCTGTCGCCCAAACCGACGAATTTATTGATCGACTGTTAGAGATTTACAAGAAGACTATGAGCAATGAAATAACTGAAGAGAAACCATATCTTTCGGTCATCAGAAGTGACTTCTTTCTCGACGCTGTCTCTCTCAATTGGAAGTTAATTGAAATCAACACTGTTGCCGTTGCAGGAGGCTTTTTTTCAGATGGAATAGACCATTTGTACATGTTAGTTACGTTGTTTTTTCTTATCGCTGTGGTAAGTTCGTTGTTGTAAACCTTTGCGTATTTGAAGGGAACGGGGACTGGATGCTGACGTATCACTTGTCGATAGAGGAATCAGAACAGATACTATAGTCGATGGCATTGTTCATGCCCACAAGATGCTATTGTATTCTATTGCAACCAATGCGAACAGAGGCGTAGATTCTAACTCAAACATTGTTGGTGATAGTTCGGAGTCTGCCTGCGATGACTCTACGCAAGCACCTATTTACTACAACGATATGCGTCAATCTGAATCCATTGGCGACTCATCTCAGACTGCCATGTCTCATAAGTGCCCTTATGCTGTTTTGGTGCTAGTCGGACAAGCTTATCGGGAGACATTCCAACAGGACCAATTAGCCATCTGCAAGAAACTATCCAAAAGGTATACGTCTGTTTCGTGTTTAATTGCTCTTGAACGAAGTTCATAGCAATTATTGTAAACGTGTGTCTTTTTTATGCAAATTTTTCGCTTGACAATGTTGCGCTTTTCTCCTAGAACATTCATTGACTTCTCTAGTGACTTTTTAACGCTTTCGTTCATCATTTTTGAGTGATCTCTATTGCGGTCTCCGAAGTAAAGCTCGTTGCTAATATATAATCGGTTGCAGTTTGGGAAAATAAGTGAGTCATAGCGTAGTGCAAGTGGCTATGGTTCGAATCCCGTTGAGGCCAAGGTTTTTTGCACCCATAAAGAAAAATTGATTTAGGCTACAGACCCTGAATTAAATCACTTCGCCTGTCGTTCTAGAGCAATTCTTCCGAAATTTGTCGGTTTATGTTTTTAAAGACAATTAGTTGCTACATGTCATTTTAGCGATTGATTTTTTTGCGGTTGATTGATGCATAGTTTTGTTTGGCACTTGAAGCAGTGACTACTTTCCGTGAGATAGAATTTTTATCTGTTGAGAATTAGTTATGTAGCGGACTAGAAAGATTTTAAATTTTTTTTCAGATTAGTCAATAACTAATTTGTCGAATTCCATTTACATCGAATTGTATGATACTTCTTAAAGGAAAAATTGAAGATCGATTTTGAAGAGAATAGTTTGAATGGTTTCTTCTTTGCTCCAGAGACATTCCAGTAATTCTCTCAAGTTTTGAAGATCTTGCCAAGTCTACGTATGACGTCACGACGGACGGTAGACTCATCTTCACAACCAGAGACAAACTTTTCACCAAACAGCTGACATGCGTTTATTTCCGATCAGGATACGACCCCAAGCATTACGTCGATGAGAAAGTAAGTTTGATTAAGTCCAGCGACTACCATTAGTAGCTGAAAGCATTGCGCCCTTAATTTCCGGGATATCGACAGATTTATCTGTTTTGATACCTAATTTGATATTCGTATTGTAATACATTGACTGAGTTTGATATAAATATCAGATTTTAAGGCTTTGGTTTAAGGCTGTTGAAGTTCATTTGAAAAACATATCGAATCTAGGGTTTCAGTGACTCAAAAAGTTAATCGCTGAAGAAAGAGTTTTGTTGTCGTTTGTAAACAAAGATACTTTTTGAGGTTTAAATACAGTTTTAAATAACAGATTTTGAAAACGGGCAATAGAGACCAAAAATTTATAATTTACGGAAGTTTGGTAACTGCTTGCTCCCTCCCCGATTGAGAACATCAAATTATGGACCTCCATTAAAGAGCTAGCTTTTCTGAATTATTTGATTCGCCAGTGGTTGAATATGATTGCCTATAGTTGATAGTGTAGGCCGCCTTTATAATGGTGTTTATAAATGGTAACGGATTTGGCTTTATTAGGTTCCTAAAACCATGGCCAGTGCAAAACAGTTCGTTACGTCGTTAACACAGGCTGATAAAAAAACAGCCGCCGCCTGTATGGAAAGAAAAAAAAAGAATCAGCGTTTCATTATAGGTATGCTCGTTTTCTCGATCTATGCATTGCATTTCTGACGGCAATTTTTCGTTTGAACGTTTTCATTAGATTTTATCAAAACCATCCGATAATGGAGTAATCTCAAATATATACAAGTATATATGTATAGTGTGTGGGGTACTGTGCGCGAGGTTTTAAGTATAGACTGGTTGTTGTTTAGTGTTGGAAGTTTGTAGAAGATGCAGAACTAAGCAGAGTTGTTCTTCTGCCTTCAGTTGGACTTCACTTGGCTGGAACCAAGAGAGTACAATGTGCTTTGATAGAAAACGATGCACTCATTCTAAAGGCGGCAGTGCCCGACAATCCGCTTACAGAGACCTTTAGGTGAGCCATTCTTTTCATAGTCAATGGTTGCGATAGCGGAAACTAAACTAAACTTATTGGCACTCGCGGGGATTTATTGATTTCGTCACAGTTTATACTACCACTCTCTTTGGCACAAAACATGGAGCTTTTGTGTTAAGACATTGATGCAGTTTGACGTTTTTCAATTGAATTTTGTACGTGACCCCAGTTTTGCTCTCACTGGAGCTGGTTTGCTGATCATTCACGTTAAAATTTGTTTTGACCAGAAATGACGGATCTTTTCCGTTTGTCCACCCCCCCCCCCCCCCCCCCAGTACTTTATGCTCTCCCCAGTTACATAGCACGTGTCATTGCATAGTAAATCAGTAAATCATTAGCTAAAAATATGGCACGTGCGTCGGGGGGGGGGGGGTGCAAATAATATGACCAACTAAGCTGGGGGGGGGGGGGGGGAGAGGAGGAGGAGGAGGGCACAAACGAAAAAGGTCAGAAATGACTCATTTTGAAAGTGACTTTTGTTTGCTTTCATGAACGGACTAAGTGTAACTAAGTTTAGCTAAGTCTAATTTTATAAAGTACGGTGAGTTCTTGAAACAGTTTATGCCCGGTACAAACAACTAATCTTCAACTATTTTGTTCATAACAAATGGCCAGAAACTTAAACATACTTTGTTTTGTCAGCTGCAGGTGTGCTATGTTGTTGCGACTGTTTGCTGGCAATCGGTCAGCTTTGATAATAGCTTTTTAATCTGCTACAGTAGCTATTAATTAGGCGCTTTTCTTTACACACTTTTATGTTATGAGCCGAACCAGTGTAATATGTTGGGATACTTTAGCGCCGGAGGTCGGGTCTCGAACCCCTTTTTTGTCAGAAAATTCTGCACCCATAAATTATCTAGGCTACAGCCCCCTCTGAATTAAATTGCCCCGCCTGTAGTTCGAGAGATTGTCCCAAGATAGGCGGTTTGTTTAATTGCTCTCGAACGAAGTCTGAAGCAATTTTTTTTTAATGGCCGTACAGCGATAGCTGGGGCTATTATTGGCCTTCTCTTGGTCTTTTTTATTTCGTCAAGATTTTTGTTACGACCATATGACGTCACAACCACTTCAAATCTGCTTTTAGTTCATTCGTTCATGCAATTTCAACTGAAGTGCGTGCTTGTTTTTTCATTCGCGTGATTAAGTTTTTGGTGACACGTGACTTACTCAAAAAGGACTTCCTCACTTTGAAATTGACTTCTCTACTTTAATTCAAAGAGATAAGGTGAAGTGAATGTGTCAATCTAAATGAAGGTTATTTAAGAGCAGCTGATAGAGGCAGCAATAACTTATACCGATTCTTTATCAATATAACATCTCATCATTCAATGAAATGAGTAATTTTTTGATCTGTTTTTTGAACTGTTTTTAAGACTGCAGATCTACGCAGCTATTGCGGCTATTTTCTGGCATTCTGCCAGCTATGTTGAAATTATTTTTGCAAAATTTTGGCTTGACCATTTTAGTTCTAGAACATTCTTTCGATTTCATTTCTAGAGTGAATATTGTGCGTTTGACTCTTGATTTTTGCGTTACCTAAATTGTTCTGATTCAGAAATAAGTGTCGCGCTAAAAGGAAAGTCATTGCAAAAATATTGCGCCGATAAATTATCTAGGATACAGCCTCCTCTGAATTACACTGCTCTGCCTGTCTTCGACAGTATTTTGTCCGACCTCATTGTTAATCGGCCGTTATAGCTGCCCTATTTTTTGTTTCGTCGAACAAAGCTTTGTTTCGCTTTACTTCATTTTGCCGCTTTTTCGATATTTTGTATAAATTGTTTTGGACATCTCTAGGCTAGTTTAAGTTCTGATCTCTTCTGCTCAAACCTTTAGCAGTTGGTCAGCAAAGCAGTCTAAATGAAGAGAATCAGCATCGAAAAATGAAATCAGCAATGGAAACGGGATGAACTCATACAGCACAGTTTTAAATGCCTGCTTCCTAAATGTAGTTCAGTCTTAGTTCAGTCAAATCTTAGTTACCATCTCTGATGTTTATTGGTATTGATGCTAGCCGTTGTAGCCTCTCACTAAGAAGGAAGAGCATGTCCAACTGTAACAAGAGTATGTTGAATGTCAAAATATTTCTTAAAAATGTTTTTACATTATTTAATTCGTTAATTTGTTATCGTAATTCAAATCGGGGATTATGGGAATCAATGGCAGCTGTTTTTCGGCAATGTGCCGGCTGTGTTTTTTATTATATTCGTACAAAGTTTCTAGCAATTATGTAAGCGCTGTTGATCTTTTTGCCAGATAATTTCCCCCTGACCTTTGGACTTTTAACAGGTTTAGACCGGAACGCATTAACAGACCGATAAGTCCTTAAACAGACCGATAGACATGTTTGAACCTAAAAAAATAGTGTCCAGAAGGCATTGGGTCGCGTAGAAGTTATCTTAGAGCTTTGTTGGTCTTTAATTGTAGAAATCACCGAAGCTGCTGAGAAGACAATATCATGGTGCTAGGGGCAGTTTTTCGAGGTTTTTACCTCCCTCTGCTCATCGTTCGCAGGCTCGCACCCATGCAGCACCTTTTCCTATTCCTTTTTAATTGCTCTTGAACGAAGTTCATAGCAATTATTTTGTGTGTCTTTTTTATGCAAAATTTTTGCTTGACAGATTTTTTGTCTGACCCTTCTGACATTTCGTCCTGAAAAACCGGATGAACAGGTGGCGCCGAGCGGGTATTAGGTTCTCTTAGAGCCTTAATCTCTAAGAATTTGATTCACCATACCTGTTTAGGATACATAAATTCATGGTGTGAAAGGTAGTCCTTAAGAGTTTGAGACCCCCCCCCCCACCAAATTAAAAAATTGTCAATGGCAGTTGGTTATGTTTCGTGGAAACCGAGTGTTGTACTTTTTGTTACATCTAGTCCTCTCTTCGCTGTAATTCTTGAAAACCTTTCATCACAGGTGTCCTGTTTAGATCCACGTTTGTGTCTCAGTTCGAGTTGAACCCAGGCAACGTTGATGAGGTGCTACGGAGTCCCGGGAAGTATGTGGTGAAGCCGCAGAGGGAAGGTGGCACTAACAACCTATTTGGACAAGATATCGTCACCCATATCACTCCTCTACAAAACAAGTGAGGATAAACTCGCAATTATTTTCCTTTTGTACCGGATCTATTACCCCCTTCACCCAGCGTAGTGTAAAAATAATGTACACTTTTCTCCCTTTGCAAATATTTGTGGCTTTAAATTGTTTTCAAACAAAGTTTGTAGCAATTATATTAGTCCTGTTGGTCCGACTTTTTGTCCGACTAGTTTCCGTTCTCAATAATGTGATAACCAGGTAAATTACCTAGAGTGTTAAGTATCTGATCAGTTATCTTGGAGTTTTACTGGTCTCTAAGTGGTACAATTTACCGAAGCTGCTGAGTTGACATAATATCATAGTGCTAGAGGTAGTTTTTTGGCGGTATAGACAGCTTTAGTAGCTCATCAGTCGTGTGAGATCTATTCGCCCGATTTTAGTCCTTCAAGTTTTTAATAGCCGCCCTCATCCTCTCACCCGCTATTATAGCGCTCATTTTTTATTATAGCTTCGAAGCTGTAAGCTGAGCGTAGCTATATTGCGGTGCTGTTGGTTACGACTCGATGAGGAGTATTGGTTTTCACTACTACAGTAGGACAGGTTCTTTACTATCGGAGGAGGAGTAGCCTTACTGGTCACTTAATTTTGCGATTCACTAAAACTGTTTTGACGAGACAATTCTATGGTTCGAAGAGCAGTTCTAGTTTGAGCCCCGCACGGTGTTTCTGAGAGTCTACTAATGCGTTTTCGGTGCAAACTCAGTTACTTGTTTCTCAATTTTGTCAATTTTTGACTTAATTTGGGGACCCCTCTCATCCAGTTCTCCCAATCCTTCTCCCCGTTGTTTGTCCTTCTCCCAATCCTTCTTCCCTCCATCATCCGCCCCCTCCCCTGAAGAGGAACATTGGTTGAGCGTCCTCTTTTTGTTCGATAATTTTGATGTTGTGTATTTAAAACAGGAAGTTTATGCGTGAAAACAAAGTGTTAAGGAAATCTGGAGTGCAGAGGGGAGAGATTGGTTTTCTATTTACGTCAAATTTTTTGAGAGAGAGAGAGAGAGAGAGAGAGAGAGAGAGAGAGAGCGAGAAAAGTAGGTGGGAAAAATTGAGAATTTTTGTCAGATGCTTCATCAGTTTTGTCTACTTCTCTCATGTTAATGTTTCCTCAGTTGCAAATGTTTTTATATTGAGCTAGGAGGTTCATAAGGTCAGTTAGATTTGTCAATTTTTACGTCAATTCCTTTCAGGAATTCTTCCTGCTAGGTTGTTGAATATCTGTGCGCACATTTTCATGATTTTTGAAATCAAATTGTAGTGATGATTTTGGAAACGCCGAAACAGAAAGTGAAGCGAAAAAAGCGGATGGTTTTGCGGCGTGGAAAATGAATCTGCGGTGTCTAAAATTTTGAAGTAGACAGAGAAGACGTTGTTCGAAGAAAGTTTTGCCGGTCTGGCTAATAGTTTTGTTCTTATTCAGCAGTTTGACTTCTCAGTGTTTTAAGTTTTATCGGATTTTTCTAATGTTAATCCCAATCTCCATTTATAGTCAGTTCTAGGTCTAATTTTTAGTGGATGAAAATTTTTAATTGCTTTCGATGAGAAGCTATCATTGTGAACATGTGTCTTTTTAAACCAAAATTTTCGCTTGAATGTTTGCCGAAATAAAGCTTGTTGTTCAGTCCCCCAGTTAAGTGGTCAGATAACCTATAGCCCCCCCCCCCCAATGGTGGTAAATATACCATAATGGGAGGGGGCTACAGCCCATCAATTAAATAGCCCAGACTGTCATCCGAGAGCAGTTTTTCCGACCTTGGTCGGTTTATGTTTTGATTTGTAGCACAGTTAGTCTCGTAATATATTTTGCATCGTCAAACAAAAAATTGTTACCTCATTTTGCCCGCTTTTCAATTCTCTAGGCTAGTTTCTGTTTTGGCCATTTTGCTCAAATTGCATGTGAACAGCAGTTTTTCGGCAGAGCAACCTCAAATGAACAGAATCACTATCAACGAAATGAGAAAGAAACGGGATAAACGCATAAAGTCGAGTTTTAGATGTCAGCTACTTGAACTTTGTTCTTATAAATCTTAGTTATCATATCTAGTGCTTACTGGTATAGATACTGGAACCTGCAGCCTCTCATTAAGAAACGGCAGTGTCTTTTTGCAGAATCCGATCCAAGTAGCACTTTTTTGTGATTTGATTTTTTCAGTTTTCTGTTACGTCAATCGCAACTTGGGTTATGGGAATTGAGTATGGTTTACATGGGAACGTGCTATTGCCTAATTTGTGACTGCCATTAACGACACTGTGGGAAGGAGCAAAATAGACCTATATAACATCTATTACATAAGCCATCTAGACATTTTTAATATTGTGCAAAAAGTTTCAGAAGCATGATTAAATCATATAGAAAACGAAAAATAGAAAAGCACTGCTATCAAAATGAGTAGTTGAGCTTCGGCAAAAAATTAGTTGGCATTGTAATTGTTTGTGGAAAATAAAGTTTTTTGGCCTAGCGAATAAATAGTTTCGAATGTTTTAACCAGTTCATAGAGCAGTCGACAGCTAATGGTTTTTCAACGGGAGTTTGAAATGTTTTCATTAAATTGAAAATTTCGGATTCCTTCGAATTGCTGCAGTTTTTGCAGAAGCATCATTTTTCGTAAATATAATTTTGCAATTTTTGATTTCTGGAAAAACAAACAGGATGCCATTGGTAAAATCAACCAACTCAACTGGAAATCTTATTGTGAAAACTTGTGCACAAAATCACAAGTTCACAAAATCCTGGAAAGCGTTCTTTTTCCTGAATCGAAACGTCTCTACCAAGTCTAGTGTAAAAACAAAATTAAATGCATATGTGGGCTATGTTGTACCGGTAATAAGCTACGCTTCCGAGATCTGGTGTTCAAACAAAACTGAAATCAAGGATCTTGAAAAGTTCAGCGCAAAGCTACAAATTGGATTTTGAATGATTGGAACACTAATTATAAGACCAGACTGGAAAAGCTCATGATTTTACCACTTTTAGTGCATTTCGAACTTCATGACGCCTTTCTTTTACTGTCTTTTCTCAAAGGGAATTTCGATATGGATCTACCAATAAGATTAAATTCAGAGAAAAATACCATGAGAAAAACGAGATAACAGGTTTTTATAGAAAAACAAAAAACGCGCTCGAAAAAGGCTGACGAGATATTTTGGGCAAGATCCAGCCGTCTTTTAAACGTATTTTCTAAATAGACATATACATGAATAAGCGTAGTCAACAAATATCAATTAACTAAGATCTACTGGAACTACTTCATCAAGAGAAACTCAGATGTATATTCATGTTCGTGGATTTTCATGTGGATTTTCATTGCAACCCAATCCAGAAAGTCACCTTAGCTGTGAAGTGACGGGCCCAAGCCCGGAATCAGAGCGATTCAAAGCCTAAACTACTACTACTACTATTGGTACTTAATTTCATTAGAGTATATAATTGTACAGCATCAACGCTTGGTATAGTCTGAGCTCAGCCACATTGGTTCACAGGTATACACTTAATTGAAGCCTATCAGTTTTCCGCTTTAGACGAGAGTTGTCGACACTACAAACCAAGATCTGTTAGCTCGTTTACTTTTAAATTTTTAACTTCTAATTTTAGCGAGTAAGTTTGTATCATCGTTGTTAATGATTATCATAAACTTGTTTCGGTCAGTTGAGCCACACATTTTCCATTATTGCTATCATGGCTGACATCACTCAGCTGCCAGTGGGTTGAATTTTCCACAAGGCAACAAAGTTGTGAAAACATTGTGGCACCATCATTCTCTCCTAATGATTGCGAGCACTTCAAACCTAACTAGGAATTTTGTCGTGTATATCATTATATTGAGTATCAGGTTCTAATTAATTGTCATCATCTGTTTGCTATTAAACCTCGGAGCTCTAGAAATGAGACAGAATTGACATCTCTTCTCTTACAATTGAAACATCTAATTTCAGATTTGCTTCAGGAACCTGTTGTCGCGATACATCGCAATGGAGCTGATTAAAGGGCAAATTGTGCGTAACTACCCCGTGCGGACAAAGGATGCTGAAACGGTATACCTTGATGAAGCGGTAGCTGAAGTTGGTGCGTGCAGCGTCTTAGTGGAAAGTACAACGGAGCCAAAAATAGTGAGCCATGAATTGGCGGGACTGTTGACCAAAATCAAACGCGCAACTTCAAATGAAGCTGGAGTTTCTGTTGGTCACGGGTTCCTGACCTCTCTGTCTGCCATATGAAACCTACTATTATATTTTCAGTGCTAACCAATAGGATTTGTCATCGACAGTACCGAAATATTACGCCTTTCCCATAATATCCCTCAGTTTAATTGCCCTCAGTCGCAATTATATTAGTCCTGCTGTAGCTATTATATTTCGTCTAACCTGACGTGTCGTCCTCAAAAACGGGATAAACGGGAGAAAGCCCGGAGAGATTTAAGTGGCGATGAAGCTCTTAGAGTATGCATAGGCTCTAAATATACGGCTCACCGAAAAAGGCGTAAAAGACAAAAAGACATAAAATAAGGCTGTTTTAAATAAGGAACCGTTTTTAACTGTTTAGATCCCCAATACTCAACCATCGTGAAATGAAATTCATCCTTTTTGAAATGAAATTCATCCGATACCCACCAAAATTATTGTGAACTATTCGAAGTTTTGCCCTCAGGTCAAAATCACTTGTACAGAGAGAGTGCAAATTGTCTTAATGAGCAACGATGCGGGCCTCACTGAAATTCTAGCTTAACGTATCGCAGGACAGCAATTTCAGTCGAATTGCAGTAGTCTTACACCCTTTTTTAATAGCCGCGAAGCGATAGCGGCTATTATTGGGGACATCGTGGTTTTTTTTTACAATCCAAGAATTGAATTGTATTGGTGCTCTGGCTTTTTTTACAATTCAAAGAATTTGAATTGTATTGGGGCGCTGTCTTTTTTTAAGATCTGTTCACACATTTTCATGATTTTTGAAGTCAAATTGGAGTAGTTATTTTGGTCAAGCCGAAACAGGAAATGGAGCGAAAATGCGAGTGGTTTTGCGGCGTGAATTTTTTTCGCTCTAATTTTAAAGTAGAGTGCGAAAACGGTGCTTGAACAAAAATTCGGTTTCTCGGTAGTGGTTTTTTGTTCACATGCGGCAATTTCACTCTGATTTTTACTGTTTTTTTGATTTTTTGGATCGGATTTTTTTCTGAATGGTTTTCCCAGTCCATTCACAGCTCATTCTAGACCTAGTTTTTTGTTTGAATTATTTTTTCATTTCTCGCTAGTGGTTTTTTTGGTTCACATGCGGCATTTTGACATTCATTTTCTGTTTTTTCTTATTTTATCTGATTTTTTCTAAAATGGTTTTCTCAATTCACTCATAGTCCATTCTAGGTCTAGTTTTTCTGTTTAGTCAATGAAAATTCTTTGAATTGTACGTCAGGACTTGTACTGCTATGTTTTTATTTTTGTAAGATGTTTTCACACCTGTTTTCATGACTTTGAGCTTTGAAAACGGGATAAACAGGTAAAGCTCAGCGGGCATAAAGTTTCATTAGAGGCCGGCTTTTAGTAGTCCCTCAAGTACTCAGAGTGGTGAAGCTACTGGGAAGGCCGTAATTCAAGGTTAAAAGGTCATTTTTGGGAGTTTTTGAGCCTGAAATAATGAAATTTTTAGCACTTTTTCGTCATTTTTTGGATTTTTTGTTAGACCAGTCTGAAATTGGGGTTTACTAAAGGTTTGATAAAGGTCCTTTGCAAGACGTAATTGCTTTTACGGCCAATATAAGCGCTATATCTATTGCTACTCCAAACATAACACGGTAATTTATACTAATTTTAAATTGTTTGAAAATTTTGTCATTTTTTGAGTTGTTTCAGACTTTGATGTCAAAAAAGCTCCTCTGGGGTTTAATAATAGGTTATTGCATAGTTTCTCGTGTTATTGAAGTGGTTTTAAACATTTTAACTTCATGAATTTTACCAATTTTTTTATATCATTGGTTTTTTTTTCAAATTTTCTGACATTTATTGTCATTATTCAAGTTTTCCAGCCTCAGGGGGCAAGAAGCTTCATCTAGGATTTGCTAACAGTTTACTGAAAGTATTTTTTGGCCATGGAATGGTATTCAACATTTTAATTCACAGCTCATTCTAGACCTAGTTTTTTGTTTGAATTAATTTTTCATTTCTCGCTAGTGGTTTTTTTTTGGTTCACATGCGGACCGATTTTTTGATAAAGTTGCAATTTTTTCTTTAAATTTTTGAAATTTTCATTCAGTGGCCAGGGAATATCCTATAGGGTTTGCTAGTTTGTTACATAGTTTCTAGGGGCATTAAAATAGTTTCCAATTTTTTAATTTTGCAATTGCCGGGAATTTTTTAAATAAAGCTTGCAATTTAAAATTTTCGATTGTTTTCAAGTTTTTCGATTTTTTGTCATTTTCTGAGTTTAACTATCTTTACTGGCCCACGAAACTTTTTAAATGTTGTAGACGGTTTACAAAACAGAACTCCAGAGTCAAAAATGTTTTGACCTTCTTTATAGCCCTATTTTTGGAAATTTTCTCTTAGTTTCTTGATGCTTTCGTCATATTTGTCCAGTTTATCTATTTTTAGTGGCAGATTCATCTCTTTCGAAGTTTTTGCGTGAGTTAATGAGTATTTTGAAATGAGGCATATATGGCTTTCAAGTTAAAAGCTTCAAGGGTTTTAGCAATGATCGTTTTTTTGTTAGTTTGTTTGATTCTTTTAGTTTCTCAACTTTTGAGATTTTGTCTTGTTGGCTGGGATTGTTCAATTGATCTGCTGGTCAGGTTCATTAGGTCTGTCTTTCATTCAATTACTTGGATTGTATTTCAGGACTTGTCCTGCTATGTTTTTTTAATTCGTCGTCTCCATCGATGATTCTTACGACCTGAATTCTTGGAATTGACTTCTTGGAATTGAATTCTTGGAATTGACTTCAGTGACTTCTATTGCTTTGCAATTAAAATTTGTGTGCGTGACGTCATTTCTGCTTTTAGGTCAATTGCGTGACTTACCTCACTCAAAAAAAATGACTTCTGAACTCACTTATGGAACTTTAAATTTTATGAACATTTTTATTAAAGATCAATGGTGTGCATCTAAGTAGTTGCAAACTTATATGCACTAATTCTTGATTATTAGTCTTGAGTTTTTGATTTCGAGTATCTATTTTGAAAAAGCTATTTTTGTCGACCGTATGTGTCATAAAATTGGCAGTCCGGATCTAACCTAAAAAGTCTAGTGTTCTATTAAAGGACTGCTGGTCGATCTGTATCTTATTGCTTTAGTTGTTTCCTTTCATGGAAGGCCACAAGCGTCTATCGCGGCTGTTTTCCGGCAATCTGCTGGCTATATTCTTTTGGCAGCGTATAACTAAGTCAAAAAGTTTGTAATAAATAAATCTAATCGGTGGAATCAAATTGTGAGAGTAAAATTTTCCGAAGAGTGTAGTCGAGAGCGGTTAATTCCCACTGTTGCCCCCGCACCCCCACTGCCCTCCCCCACATCAGACCCCGGTACACCGCCGCTGCGCTCACCTTAAGCCCCATGAATTAAGCTTAAGCTAGCCTCATTAAAGCTTGGTTAGCTACTGACGAAACCAACCGCTCGCTGGTCATTTGAGAGCAATTCGCCCGACTGATAGTCGATTTTGTTATGTTTTCGAAATCATTGATTTTGTTCTTTAGAGGATGTGCTTTAAAGTTCAATTGACGCACGTGAAAACAGGAGTATAGCTAAATCTGCTGAAAAAAGACAATCAGAAAGAGAATTTAGTGTTTTTTGTTCAAGCAAAATTCGCGAAAAGGGAGAAAATTAGGTGTTTAAAAATTTATTGCTAAGCGAGCGATGTTCTATCTCGTGCGGCTTTTTTAAAACGATTTTGCGCTTTTCGTCTCTTTAAGTCTTTAGCCTATTTTCGAATTTTTGATTTTTGTAATAGTTTAATTAGTCTAGCCCAATTATATAGGTACGAAGATGTATTGCTTCGAAGTTTATACATGGCCTTTTCTTCTGAATGAAATTGTTTAAATCTGTAATTTTTTCGCCGGTTTTTCGGTGTTTGCTCTTGTTTTTATTAAGGGTTTTTCTAAGTTACATTGGGTAGTTCACTGATAGAACAATAAAACTTTTTAAGGGTTTTTCAGAATAATGGTAAAAATACCCTGATAACTTTTCAATGAATTTTGTAACAGTCGTTTTATTTTTACCTTCCGCGGTTTTCTGTTTGTACCGTTTCTATTGTATTTAGATCAATTGTTTGCATTTATTAAATGATGACTATCCTGATTGCAGGTTGTTTCGCCAATCGTTGTGTAGAAATTTTATAAGATTTGTTTCAAGATTTCAATTTTTGGTTTTGTCATGCTATTTTTCGGTTGTTTCGAAATGATAAGTAATTTAATTATTGGGCTCTTTTTAAGGAGCCCTTGGCTGGGGACTATGTAAAAGTCAACCTAGAGTCGGTTCCGGAGTCTTCCGAGTGTTTTTTTCATAATTTTTGCGTGCAACTTTTTGATTTCATTAGGCTGGTTTCATTCGTGGCGCATTCTGCTCAAAGTGACTTTGAACGGCAGTTGCTCAGCGGAGTATTACCGACATAAAAAATTTACAAACATTATTTCAGTTACCCTAGATGAATTTGTTTATGCGTGCAAAAACCTCTGACCGCGATCATATCTGAAACCCCGACCTCTGGAGTCCTCGTTAGAAGCATTCGCCTCTCGGCTATCAGGCCCTTGTCATTTGCTTTGCAACAATCGCATGATTATTACTATCGTTTGCTTTAGCAGACAAACATAACTTCGGAGAGCAATCGAGATTACTGAAAAATGAAGAGAAGCAACCAAAATGAAAAATGATTTTTGATTAAGTTCTTAAGGTCAAATGTGATCCATTTCCGGTTCCTTAATGAGAGGATACAGGGGCTAGTATCAACACCAACAAGCATTAGAGATAGCAACTAAGACTTATTATAGCTGGCATCTAATGTTTATGTAGCAGGCAACTGAAATAATGTTTGTAAATTTTTTATGTCGGTAATACTCCGCTGAGCAACTGACGTTCAAAGTCACTCTGAGCAACTGCCCTTCAAAGTCAAAGTGACTTTGGACGGCAGTTGTTCAGCGGAGTATTACCGACATAAAAAATTTACAAACATTATTTCAGTTGCCTGCTACATAAACATTAGATGCCAGCTATAATAAGTCTTAGTTGCTATCTCTAATACTTGTTGGTGTTGATACTAGCCCCTGTATCCTCTCATTAAGGAACCGGAAATGGATCACATTAAAATTTGACCTTAAGAACTTAATCAAAAATCATTTTTCATTTTGGTTGCTTCTCTTCATTTTTCAGTAATCTCGATTGCTCTCCGAAGTTATGTTTGTCTGCTAAAGCAAACGATAGTAATAATCATGCGATTGTTGCAAAGCAAATGACAAGGGCCTGATAGCCGAGAGGCGAATGCTTCTAACGAGGACTCCAGAGGTCGGGGTTTCAGATATGATCGCGGTCAGAGGTTTTTGCACGCATAAACAAATTCATCTGGGGTACAGCCCTTGAATAAAATTACCCCCACACTGTCGTTAGAGAGCATTTTTTCTGACGTTGGTTGGTTTACGTTTCTTTTGTTTTTCCAATCTCAAGGGGGGTTGTGGGAATCAACAAAGGCTTTCGAGAAAGCTGGCGAGAGCTTTGTATTTGCAATTCTGTTCTTTCTCCATAGGCGAAAATGGGATTGCAAAAGGGAATCGCAATAATCCCTAAAAGCTAAGGTTCACTCATAAGTGTGCTCAAAGTAAGCACAAACTGTACTAAAAGAGGATTTGAATATAGCGTTGCTAGGAGAGGATGAGCAGAGGCGAGTACCAAAAGAGATTGGGCAACCGATTGGCCACCTTTCCTTCCAGATTGTCTACAATGAAACTGTAGTGGACTTTATGTTTCCTGAACGGAACACTGAAAAACCTACCTGCTCTACTGTAATCTCCAGAGTTCTGATTAAATTGTTTATATCTTCTATACATTTGTCTGGGGTTACTTGTCTTGCAATACCGTTTTCGGAAATTGCTTCGATCGGCAGATCTTTCCTTTGAATAGATTCTGTAAACTTGGGGTCTACGATTGTTGGATCTGCTGCTATAGCCGCGATCTCGATTCTCATCGCTCTGAGCGGTTTTTGAAATTACTTTTGCTTTCAGATCTATTTTTACGTCCTGAGGTTCTCTAGTTTCAGTGTGAAGTCTGAGTTGGACCATAAGCTTATTTTATTCCGAAACAACTTCATTAGAAACTACTTCATATTTCGCCAGTTCCGAGTGCAACTGAGATAAATCAATCCCAGAGCTTTTCGGCGTTTTCCAGCTGAAACAGTGAAACGAAGAGGTTGCAACAATCAGAAAACATACAAAATATGATTTTCCTGAAAATAGAGTCACAATATTATTCAGAAACGGAATTGAGAAAACAGGATTGAGATGCACAATTGATGTACATAACCCAAAAATAATAGCAGGCTGGCAAACTTTTTCTATCTTTTGTAATATAAGCAAAAGACTTCTTCGCATTGATTTGACCATTGATGAGCATCGCAATGCAGGAAAACATATTTTGTGTCTGCTGTTAATCGGATATCGTGTCCACCACTCAAAAACGACTGACTTCCTGATTCCAAGTCACAGGAAACTTCAATTTAAGTTTGAGCGCTTACGAGTGTACCTAACCCAGTGACTGCTTCAGGGATTTTTTCTTAACTTTATCCAAAAGCCACAGTTCGTCGAGCAATACTCTCTCGTGTTCTTCACTATGCACAGCGCTTAAAAATGGCTTGGCTCTTTTCTTGCTCTTGCATTAACTTTCTCAGCGTTGTTAACAGTACACCTGTGTTATCAGACACTTTCCGAAGGGGAATTTTGTATTACAAAACTCTGAGTCAAGGCTATATATTTCTGAGAGTACTTTTGGGCAATTTTCTTGTATAAGACTCGGGCTTTTCAACTGAAATACAGATTTCGGGACTTTTGGTGTAAGGCACATTCACATAAATGTATATTTTAATAATTTTTAAAAGATTTTGAAAAAAGATCTGAACTGAACAAAATAATTTCGCAATATTAGAAAGTTTTGTACTAGATTCCTGGGCTGAAATGGAAAAATTTGAGAGAAAAGGAATCAATTTGAAAAAAGAAAGTGCAAGCTTGACGCGCTAAGTTCATTGATAGGTTGAAAGATAAGTTAAGGTTGACAAGTTAAGAGAGAAGTTATAATCGAAAATTCAAGTATTAGATAGCAAGAAATATGCTGTCAAAATAAGGAACAGCTACACATGTTAACAACACAACAACTGTTATACAATTGAACAACTGAAGCATGTTAGTCATATGGACAGTTAGGACGTAAATGATCCACTAAACATAACGACCATCAATTTGACGATCTTCAGCATCGTCGAATCGCTCTTCATTTTCTTGACACGTTAGGCCATGAGAATAATTATGATTGACAAGCCCAGTCTGGGATTGGTTGAAATATGCATTCAAATAAGAGAACTGATTTACATGTAAACGACACAACTGATTTACAATGAAGCAACTAAAGCATGTCGGGGTAATTGGTATTAGAGCACATTTACATAAACAGACTACTTATAATGCATTAAAATGATGAAGAAATATTTATTGTTGAGGTTTTTTCAGAGAAAAAGAACATCTTAAAATGGAAAACTTGAACATCATCAAGGAAAACATCGTAGTAAAATCAACATCTTTTGAGTAGGACTTCGAGTAGCTCGATGTTCAAGCAAGAGGAGGCATTGGTGTAGCGCCTTGGGAAGAATTATTTGAATCAATTCCTCATAGAGCCTCGAAATCCTTGTTTGCTTTGTTGTTTCTGTATTGCTGGTAAATTGCACTGCGAGCATCTTGCAACTCATCTCGAGACTTGATCGTCACGTCTTTTTTATATGTACTTAGTGCGTATGGGATCCAGAATCTTTGAATCGGCAATTTTTCGGGGCTTATGATCCCAATCTCAAGTTCCTCGCCACTAAGGACTGCTTCTGTGCAGTTCTTGCTGCACAGTGAAACGGTTTTGTCACTTTTAGAGCCGGAGAATGATCAGCAAATCCATTGCTCGTTGATCCAGACTTATTGTTTTTAATGTAGCAGATAGAGATGGAGTTATTGAAATCGTTGATACGACTGAAGTCACTTATAAAATCCACGCCCCCTTTCAATTTGTTGACGATAACTTCAAGTCTCCGGTTTTCCTGATTATTTTGAGCTCTCCTTTATGTAACTTTGTATTGTTTCGGATGAACTGTTTTGCTTACTCTAGCTAGGCATCTTAACTGAAAACCGAGATTAAATTTAGATCATGATATTAACGAAAAGTGTCGCGCTCAGAGAACAATCAAACTTGAGTACGCTTAACTCAACAAAACAATAACGGAATGCTAATGTTTCGTACTAGAGTTTTCTTTGGCCGATATGAAGAAGTAGAAAAGAAAAAGGATCAAATGAGTCAGAGAATACAAGCTTGACACGTTAGAGTTAAGAGATAGGTTGAGAGATAAGTTAACTTCGCCCGATTAAGTTATGAGTTATGTTATATGATCAGTTATGAGTGACATGTCAAGTTTGAGATAGTTTGAAATATGCTTTTTTGAAATAAAGAAAAGCTGGCTGAGAAATAAGTTTAGCTTGACAATTTAAAATATGAGATAGGTTGTGTTGATTTATGATTGACATGTCAAGTATACGGTAGGTTGAAATATGCTTTGAAATAAATGTAGGTTTGAATAATAGACGCAATTTAGGACTAAATAATTGTTGCATAGCCTCAAATACTTATAACAAAAGAAATATGCCTGAGTCAAGCGCTCTTCGCTTGACTAAGGGAAGAAAGAAAAGAATGCAAATTCAGTGTATTAGTATTACATGCAAGCGGCGGTAATAAGTCGAGTCTAATACGTATGTACACTACAAATGGAAGTTTAGAGTAACATTCCCGTAAAAGTTCAGGGTCATGCCCCCTCTCGTAACGTTACCCCCACTAGTATTCCCAGGCGTAGTCCCTCCGCTGGCATTCCCCCACTCGTCGTAGAAGTCTCCGGCCTCCCCTCCGTCTAGGCGACCTCAACCGCGATCTCCTGACACTCCTCTCGGTTGCTTGCGGCCGCTGGACAGGGGGGACCGTAAACTGGGTGACTCGGCGGTTTCGGTCCGCTGAGGAGGCGACAGTCTCCACTGTGTTTGTCGATGGGGCTGTCGACGTGCTACTCATTGGAGTTTCCGAGGACCCGGAACTGGAGCTCGATGATGATAAGTTGTGAGCTTTTCGAGCTGCCATTTCTTTTGAATTAAACAAGTTCTGGTTTATAAGAGTGTTGAATAACGCTTGCTGTATTGGAGTGGACTAAAAAGATGGAAAGTTAGCAAGGAAGCGAGGATCAGGTGGTTGTTTACATCGTAAAAAAAATTATATTACCCTTTTTAATGAAGTACCAATTCCATATCCCTCATTTAGTAGGAACACATGTGCAATTTATTAAAAAGTAATTTACTTGAAATATGGGTATGTGATTCTGATTAAATTTGTATTCATGAACAAAATCGGAAAGGATGCTGAGGAGAGGGTTGGTAATTCCAAATTCTTGCTCCATGCGGTACGTATTAGCAAAACAAAAGAAGCAGAGTTCTGACGTCAATACTTTTGATTGGCTAAACTTAAGGCATATGGAAAAGTAGGATAAAAGGAGGACTCTGAAAAATTCAAAATCAGTGGTTTCGGACTTTTTGGAGCTTCAACAACGGACTTGGCCCTCTCTCCAGCTACCCTCTCCAGAAAACTTCAATTCAATCTTCTAGCTGCAACTCTTCTCTTCTTCCTAGTCCAGTAGCCAACAGCAGAAGTAAGGTTGCCCCCTTGCAAAGGAGAAGCACAGGAACCCGGGAGAATACCAGAAGAGCGCGAGGCTCAGCAGAAATACTTGCTCCCGAGAACGTGTTTGAGCACGCGGTAGGCAATCTTACAGTGGTGGTCCCAGAGAGGCTACTGCGAGACGGTTTCCAGCATTAGATGGCACAACCAGGAGCTGGAGCAGGAGGCGGCGCTGTAATGGCTCAGAGGCATGAGGCCCCCAAGCCCAAATACCCAGCAAGTTTCCGTCGAAGTTCTTCAACTCTTTCAAACCGTTGGGCGAGACACTTCCATGCTGTCTGTCAAGCGAACGGGTGGAATGACGCTCAGTCAAGACGAATTCTGCCAACATGCTTGACTAGTCATGCAATTGACGATTACTACATACTCCCGGCGCAGTTCCTGCAACAGGAAGCAGGACAACCGGCACCAACACTCCAGATTCAACTTAATGAGTTGAGGAACAGGATCGGAGACTACCCAAACCTTAGGACGGCCAGGGCAGAATTCAAGAGTGTGAATTAAGGGGAGTCTGAAAAGATTGTGGACTTCTACCGACGAGTGAGGAAAGTTAGTGAATCGACCAGTGCAGCTCTAGAGGCAGATGCAAGGGACTTGGCTGCGAAAGAGACCTTCATAGAAGGATTGGTGGACCCAGACGTGAGGGGGCACCTTCTGCGGAAGGAACCCGCAAGGCTGAATGCAGCATACCAGAGAGCACTAAATCTAGAAGCAGTGACCAAGGTTGAAGCTCAGAGGTACTGCCGCCGTGGTGTTGGTGTACGACATGTGGACGTTGAGTGCACAGACTTGGTAAACAGTACTGCTCTAGATTCGATTCAATCATCGCTTGTGCAGTCCCTTAAGATGCAGGAGGAAATGATGCAGGTCATGAAGAATGGTTTTCAGGCAATGAAACCTCAGCGACCAGAAAGGAGCGAAAAGGCAAAGCAAGACATTGAGTGCTAAGCGTGCCATGAGAAAGGGCACTGTTCTCGAAACTGCCCAAATAAGAAGGAGCATTTAAACGAGGATCGGCCGGGGCGAGAAGATAATCCACCCAGGACTGCTCCGGCCAGCAATGTGTCACCCGTTTTTGTCCTAAAACGACCCGGATCCTCGAAAGCAACGTCAGTGGGAGAAAGTAGCGGCCCATCGATACTAGTGAAAGCCGATATTGGTGAAGCTAAAAGAAGATCTGTAGGGGACACCGGCAGTGGGGTAAACCTCATGTCCAAGGAGATAGCAGAACAGTACCCCGTGCCACTACAGAAGTATGAGCGGACAGTGTACCATGCGGAGGGCAAGCAGATCCGACTCCTGGGTAAAAAGACCTTGCCAGTTTGCATGGGCGGCAAGTTTGTGTGCGATGCAGACTTTCTGGTAGCCCCGATGCTGCCAGTGGACATCATTCTTGGCACAGCTTTCCTTAAGACCAATCAATGTTCGATCGACTTCCACACGGGTCGATTATTCACCGGTACTACTGAATCGAGTGCTGTGGCATTCGATTATGTATTCAAGACCGAAGTGGTTGCCAACACTATCGGCCACGGGCCAAGTGAGATGAGCGGCTTTGAAGGGGGATTCTTGACAGCCAGATGCCTAAACGCAATAGAGATAGCACCCTACCGGAGACTATCTGTGGAGATTTGAGATCTCGGAGAGCGGGGTAAACATATCTCAAGGAAACTTTCTGGTCTCGGAAATGAATTGGCCCAAGAAGTCATTACTGGCTATTCCTGCACTTTACTCGTGTGATGGTGGGGGCCATGGCAAAATAGTCATAGAAAACAATGCAGAAACATGTGTGAAGATCGAAGCGGGTGCCCTAATCGCCAAAGTTAGGAAAACTGCATGGCCAAAGAAGCAAGAGGAGCTAGAAGACATTCACTGGCTCTTCGAGCGAATTTACGAATTCGAGAGTCCCACCCCCAATCCGGTTAGCGTACGACAACCATGATTATGCTTCTGAACAACGCCGGAGAATGCCAATGGTGAAACTGATGCCCAATTCGCCCGAAACAGAGAACAATTTAGTAGAAAATGACAACGCACTTGGACTCCGTTTCAAATTATTCGGAAATCGATCAGGGGCAGTTTTTCATTGGGACAAGGGGTCCCATACATGTTATTACATTAACCCCTGGTTTCAGCAAGGAGAGAAGGTACTGTACACAGATTTTTGTTTTCGAACCAAAGCCGAACAATACCACACAATGGAGCTCAGAATTGATGAGAAGGACCTGAAGCTTCTTGGATTAAACATGGAGATTACACGATTTCATCATCAGAATATTTGGCGTTTCTGAGGTTAGATTATGGATCATCCCTAACCAATCACCTGAAGAAGTTTTGAAGGAAGATTCAATAAAGGGAGCCCCTGCAGTGCTCTCCAGAATCAGCGACGATGCTCAATTCAACGCTGACGTAGACGAAATCACGGAGGCACTCCTTGAGAACGCAAAGGGGGCCAACAACCAACAGAAAGACGTAGTGGAGCAGATTGTCTACAATTTTAGGGCCAATTTTGAAAAGGATGACAAAGAGTTGGGTCTGACCAACCTAGTTGAGCACAAAATTGACACCAGCGACAACGGGCCAATCAAGCTACCGGCTTACAAGACCACCCCTAAGCTGGCTAAGCTGGCCGAGATTAAGAAACAAGTGCAACAGATACTCGATTTGGACATCATCCAACCGTCAAAAAGCGATTGGAGTGCTCCAGTGGTCTTAGTGGGAAAGAAGGACGACACCTCACGTTTTTGTGTAGATTTTCGCAAACTCAATGCGATCATCAAAAAGGACGCATTTCCGTTGCCATTAATTGATCAGATCTTGGATTGCTTGGAAGCGGCGCAATTTTACAGCTCCTTGGACCTAGCAGCGGGCTACTGGCAAGTACCACTCACTGAGAGTGCTAGACCGAAAACAGCCTTCTCAATGCCAGATGGGGGCCACTATGAGGACAAGCGGCTACCCTTCGGACTGTGCAATGCGCCCGCAACTTTCCAGCGCCTCATGAATCAATTGTTCAAAGAAGAGTTGTATAATTTTGTGACAATCTTTCTTGATGATGTCCTCATCTACAGCCAGAACCTTGAAAAGCACCTCCAACACCTCAAATTTGTCATGGAGAGACTAGCGCCAGCCGGATGGAAACTGAAGCCCTCGAAATGCAAGCTGATTCAAACAGCAGTGTCCTACCTTGGATATCACATTGGAGCGGATGGAATATGACCAGATGAGGGGAAACTGAACGCCCTATCGAAGTGGCCTGAACCCACTAATACAAGGGAGGTACGGTCATTTGTTGGCTTTTGTAGCTACTACAGACGATTTGTTATAGACTTTGCGGGTATAGCGAAGCCCCTACATGAGCTTACTAAAAAGCACCAGCGATTCTATTGGAACGAGAATTATCAGCGTTCCTTTGAAGATCTGAAGAATAGACTCATCGGAGCACCATTTTGAGCCATCCAAATTACGATTGACCTTTTGTTTTGGACACTGACGCTAGTAACAACAGTTGTGCGGCTGTTCTGTCGAATCTAGACAGCAATACGGAGAATCCACTTGCTTTCGCTAATCGCGTGCTGACTCGAACAGAAGTAAACTACAGTACAACGAAAAGGGAAGCGTTGGCGGTTGTTCAAGCAGTAAAATGGTTCTGCTCCTATTTGCTGGTTATCCCCTTTATAATTTGGACAGACCACGCAAGTTTACAATGGCTCTTTCGTCAGAATGCTGACGGAATGACACAGAATGATCGAGGTGTTGCAAGAGTTTGACTTCCAAGTAGTTCACCGGCCTGGTGAGAAACATGGCAATGCAGACGCCCTTTCTCGGCAAACAACAAGGGAACCTGAGTGGCAGGAGGGCGAGGAAGAGGCAACAACTGGATCTTGCCCGGAACCCATGAACTTGGAGACGACAATAGCTAAATTGCGAGAACCAGAGGTTTTTCTTTTGTCGATAACGGAGCATTCGGAAGAAAACGTGGCCTCAGTGGAGCGCAAAGCTAGCAGTGATGAAGTCAGGGCAAAAGAGAGGGAAGATTCAGCTATTGCCACAGAAGCTGGGACCTGAAGTCCTCGGGTTATGGAATAATTGGGAGCAATTCATGATGAAGGATTGTATACTCATACGAAAGTGGTATACCTCTGGCAAAGACGGCTATCAAGAACTTATCGTTGTACCACTAGTTGCAAAAAGCAGCGTACTAGAACAACTGCACGACTCCAAGGTAACAGGAGGGCACTTTGCATTACACAAGATACTCGATAGAACTCGACAACGGTTCTGGTGGCCCATGATGAGAAGAGACATTGATAAATGGATCAAAAGTTGCAAACCATGTGCAGCGCGATCGATAGCTGGCAGAAATTTGAAAGCCGAGTTGCAACCAATCACATTGGGATTACGGTTCGCGAAAGTTGCTGCCGACATCCTGGGACCAGTAACGCGTAACCGAGACACGGGAAACAAATACATCTTTGTCATAACTGATTATTTTACGAAATACGTAATCACTGTCCCTCTCATCAATAACAGCGGCAGATGTGGCAAAGGCATTCGTTGAGAAGTGGGTTTTGCGGTTTGGAGCCCGCGATAAGTTGCATACAGACCAAGGAACCAATTTCTGCAGCGAACTCATGACTGAAGTGTGCACCCTCCTAAACATAGAAAGATCCCGGACATCTCCATACCACCCACAAGGAAATTGGCAAGTAGAGCGCCACAATAGAGTTCTGGCAGATGTGATCAGCAAATACTGCTCAGAAAATCCAAGGGAATGGGAGTCAATCCTCTCATACGTAGAGTTCGTGTACAACACAACTGTCCACAAGTCGACAGGAGAAACCCTTTTCTCACTAGTGTTTGGAGAAGAAGCCGTCTACCCGATTGACTTAATGTTCTCCAAGCCACCAGACACAGAACTTACAGTACACGAGTACACTCTCTTTTTGGACGAGAAGTTTCGGGAAGCCCACATGTGTTCTCGTGAGACCCTAGGCGCAGTACAACAAAGACAGAAGTATAAGTTTTTCAAGAGAACGTACGGAAAACCTTATCAGAAAGACGACAAGGCGTGGCTCTTTTCGCCTCAATTATTAAAGTCAAAGAAATTCTACCTACCATGGACTGGCCCATATACCGTTGTACGGAAAATTAATGAAGTCAATTACGAAATTTGTTCCGAGAAGAAAAAGAAAAATCAGATTGTGCCTTAAAACAGACTGAAACTCTTCAAAGCACGATCAGAAAATGATGATCAGCATCTGCGTCGATCCACGCGAATTGCAGAAAGACTATTAACTGAACGTTATGATGCGGACCATTTGCCAAGTAGCGACGATGAAGATGATGCATTGCTGCAGCGTAATCGGAGGATCCACAGGAGAGTTAGGGAGCCTGTATACGACATGTGGGACGACGATAACCTTAGTGGGGACATACAAGATATTTTCGCTGAACCACCCCAAATTATGGCTCCGATTCCAGAAATCAGCAACTATGAAGATCCAGCAACTAACGAAATCGAGCCCGAGCGGGAAGTAACAATTGATCAAATGGAAGAGCAATCGGTGATTGTTGCAGACGAACCGAACAACATTAACGATGATGAACAGCGCCGATATCCGAGAAGACTACGACGACCAGTAGACAAAATGGGACTGTAAAACTTTTATATGTTGCATGATAAATTATTATGATTACAATATCAATGAAGAAATAACGAATGCGAATATGATACTAATTTTATATAGTGTAATCAATCTACAGAGGAAAACATTTTGAAGGCATGAAGTAGTATTGTTCAATGTGCTAGGTCAAAGCAACCAACCAATCACAAACAGTACCAATCCTATTGGTTAGTTTTCAACTTGAATAGTATAAATAGCGGGCCTTTGCTTTTCAAATTCATTTTTCTGGGGTACTTTGTCTTGGCTTTACCTCTTATCTGCTTGATAAAACTTTGTGAGTGCTAAAATTCTGCGAAATCTTCTCATATACTGGCTGATTCTCTTCAAACCTGGTGACTTCATTCAAGACGATTGGTTAGAAGCAGGAGTGGTGTTCATCCCAGATACGACGGTGTTTGTGGCCTCTTCGTTCAAGACGATGAGATTGTTTTTACCCTTTCCAGAACTCCCACGCATCGACGTTACCCAACTACAACTCGCAAGACACAGCCTCGCGCAGGATGTGACTCAACAATGGGACGGAAACTACAAAGGACGCATTTGCTCTCCACGGTTGTCACGGAGAGTTTCGGAACCTTGACTGCAAGTGCTGTTATTGAACTAGAAAACGAATATCAACGAATCCAACAGGATTATCAGCTATTCAAGGACCGGATGTCATTGTTTAGCAACCATTGCAAGTGGTACATCAGGAAACAAGGCAAAAGAGACAAATCAACGTGCAATTGGCGGCAAGAGCGGCACTCATCCTGGGTCCGAAGCTGGAGGCAGTAGACTGTAAACTCTTCTCTATATTCGGTTTATGCAAATCAATGGAAGCAGGGCACATAGAGAAACTGCATGAAGAAAACCAGAGAAGCAAGTGGAACGTGAACTGGCTTAACACCCAAACGGGAGGTGCAGTCAAAATACTGAGTGCGGAGGAGCTAGCTACGCGCTCTCATGTCGATACCATCAGGAACAATACCGACAGAAACTTAAGACTTGCTCGTCACCCAAATCATTGAGATGGGGAAAGAATGAGAACGCATGAGCGGTTGGGGATGCAAGATAACCCAAGCGTATCGAGATGGGCTGAAATTCAATTTCCAGATCGAGAATCTGCTAAGAATTATATCTGAACTACAAGGGCAAGTTCTCTTTGCACGTGCCATTGTGACCAACCTGGGATATGTGCTAAGCGATGCGCTAGTTTCTCTAACAAAAGGACTGTTACCGGCCATCTTGTTACCACCACCACAAATTAGGGACATTGTGTCAGAGATGGATCGCGGCAAACGGGATGGTTCCCCGCAATCAGCAAGAGCGAGATGTCTGCATATTACGAATTCGAACTTGTAAAAAGCGCCGAAATAACATCCAAAGGGCTCCATATTGAACTCGAAATTCCATTTCATTACACGTACGCAAAATACCAATTCTATCGGACTGTGGCGATTCCACAACCTCTGAACAGCGGAAAGACTGCAACAGTTTACGATTTTCAGAAAGAGTACTTTGTCGTCTCCCCACGGCAAGAATTCTTTGGGGAATTGGATAGATCTGAATTAGTCAAATGCCATGGCACTGGCCGTCTTAGATTCTGCAAAAATCCGTTTGCTTTAGCAAGATCAACGAAGAGCTCGTGTCCTAGCTGCCTTTTTTTTAACCAAAAGACTAACGCGATGAAGTTTTGTCCACAGAAAATAATCCCATTGCCGGCCAACCCGTTAGCCCAATACCTGAAGCAGTCTATGTTTCTTCTTCGGTCGGAACACGACAATTATCATCTTCTTAACGTAACAATGGACACCCGAGCAGGCCAAATACCTGGCTGTAGAGTTTGCTTGGTGCAAACACCCTACAATTGCCATCTAGAACTCCCTAGTGGTGGTCTAATCCTTCATCCGGAACCCGAGGTGTGCAGTGTTGACACTGGAAAGATATAAACATTCAACTACCTGGGAACCTACAGGAAATGTTTGATCACGTGGAAAACCCTTTCACATTGGCACCAGCCCCCGAAAGAGATCATATGAAATCGGAGATCTTCAAAGCCGTCAAATTGACACTAAACCATCTACCGGACGAAAATATTGATGCCGAAAAACTACTTCAATTGGCAGAACCCTTCATACAGCATCAAAAGATGCAACGTCAGGACTACAGCGAGAAGCTTATGCAACACGGGATAGTTCCCTTCAACAGTTTTATATTCCTCGCCATTCTGTTGGCAGTTGGTTTGGGAGTTGCTTGTCACTGGAAGCTGCTGGGAAGACTTCGGCTGTTTCTTGCGAATAAACTTAAACAAGAGTCAACGGCAGTAACATTCAGCAAAAGTAATGAAAAGGAAGAATCTGTAGTTGAACTGCCTGCAGGGAAGCTAGACTTCAACCCAAAGATCGAAATTTTTACAGTTCCTTAATTTATTTTTGCTTGCTTACTGCTAATCAGGAGAATGACAAGACTAGATGAGGGGTATGTAGGATTGAATAATAGTTTGAAATGTAGGATTGAATAATAGTTTGAAATATGCTTTTTCGAAATAAAGAACAGCTGGCTGAGAAATAAGTTTAGCTTGACAAGTTAAAATATGAGATAGGTTGTGTTGATTTATGATTGACATGTCAAGTATACGGTAGGTTGAAATATGCTGTCAATATAAATGTAGGATTGAATAATGGACGCTATTTAGGACTAAATAATTGTTGCATAGCCTCAAATACTTATAACAAAAGAAATATGCCTGAGCCAAGCGCTATTCGCTTGACTAAGGGAAGAAAGAAAAGAATGTGAATAACGCTTGCTGTATTGGAGTGGACTAAAAAGATGGAAAGTTAGCAAGGAAGCGAGGATCAGGTGGTTGTTTACACCGTAAAAAAAATTATATTACCCTTTTTTATGAAGTACCAATTTCATATCCCTCATTTAGTAGAAACACATGTTCAATTTATTAAAAAGTAATTTACTTGAAATATGGGTATGTGATTCTGATTAAATTTGTATTCATGAACAAAATAGTAAAGGATGCTGAGGAGAGGGTTTGTAATTCCAAGTTCATGCTCCATGCGGTACGTATTAGCAGAACAAAAGAAGCAGAGTTCTGACGTGAGTACTTTTGATTGGCTAAACTTAAGGCATATGGAAAAGTAGGATAAAAGGAGGACTCTGAAAAATTCAAAATCAGTGGTTTCGGACTTTTTGGAGCTTCAGCAACGGACTTGGCCCTCTCTCCAGCTACCCTCTCCAGAAAACTTCAATTCAATCTTCTAGCTGCAACTCTCTTCTCTTCTTGCTAGTCCAGTAGCCAACAGCAGAAGTGAGGTTGCCCCCTTGCAAAGGAGAAGCACAGGCACCCGGGAGAATACCAGAAGAGCGCGAGGCTCAGCAGAAGTACTTGCTCGCGAGAACGTGTTTGAGCACGCGGTAGGCAATCTTACAATAAAGAATTGCTTAACATGTAAACAACTTTACAACTGATTGAAGCTAGAACAACTTAAGCATATCAGTTATATGGGCAGTTAGAACCTACATGGCCATGAGAACATAATGACCATCCAATGTTTTTTGTCTTCAACTTCGCCGAATTGCTCTTCACTCTTTTCATTTTGACAAGTTGGTTTTTGAGATAGGATAAGATTTGAAGTTGTGATTGACAAAACAAGTATGAGATAGGTTGAAATATGCTTTAGAAAGAACAGCTTTACAAGTAAACAACTGATATACAGTCGATCAACTACATCATTTTAGTAAATTGGAAGTTGGGACGTGAATGGTCAACTAAACTTAACAATCATTCACTTTGATTTTTGTCAGCATTGTCGATTTACTCTTCACTCATTACATTTATTTTATTCGGCGATTTTCTCTTTGGCGGTTTTTTCTTCTCTTTTGAGAAATCAGTTGCGCGCACTCCACTGCCCTGGGAATCGAGACTCGCAGGGCATTTTCAACTGCTGCGGTCGCTTACGTTCAAGAATTGTGAGCGATATATACAATTTCAAACATTCGAAGAAACAAAGAAACTTAAAAAAAACGCGCTAAAAGGGAATCAATAAATTTTTTAAAGAAAGACTTCTAATCGGGAACCTATCAATGTTTTGACTGCTAAGCTTCATCTATGAGTGTAGATCAGTATGCTTTTGGGTTAGGATGATTAGGAAGCACTTATGTAGGATCAAAAAATTAGACGCAATTTAAGACAAAAATAATTGTTGCATAGCCTCAAATGCTTATAGCAAAAGAAATGTGCCTGAGTCAAGCGCTTTTTGCTTGACTAATGGGAGAAAGAAAAGAATGTAAATTCAGTCTGGTTAGTATTTAAATAATATGCATGCGGCGGTAATAATTCTTGAGTCAATTAATTTGTAACCACAAATGAAAGTTGACCGTGACATTTCCGTAAAAATTGAGTCATGCGCCCTCTTGTAACGTTACCCCCACTGGTACAGCCGACACTGGCACTCCCACCACCCGAGGTGTTTGATCATCTGGAGGTAGTTTGTGCGCACTCCACTGTCCTGGAAATTGAGACTCGCATAGCATTTTCAACTGCTGCGGTCGCTTGCTTTCAAGAATTGTTAGTGATATATAAGTTTTCAAACCATTCGAAATAACAAAGAAACACTTGAAAAAAGCGCGCTAAAAGGGAATCAATAAGTGTTTTTAAGGCAGACATCTTATAGGAGGTACCTATCAATGTTTTGACTGCTAAACTACAACTATGAGTGTAGATTATATTGCTTTTGGTTGAGGATGATTAGGAAGCGCTTGGTATGGTTTGATAAGGCTTTCACTTGGAAAAGATCAAGTTTACACAAAAATCGTTTTTTTACGTGAGTTAAAAGCAATTTAAACTTTTCTGAGAAAAAAACCTCCGCCTGACGAAACGGCGTGCGATTTGCTAGCGATTTCAGTTCGTTAGCAAAAAATTATTTTCCGAATTATCGCAGCCAAAACACCCCAAATTAAGAGCATTAGGAGCGAATCTAAAATTCATTTTATTGTTCTAAAGGTAGACTTAGCGTGTACCTATCGTTGTTCTGACTGTCTGATTACAGCTATGGGTCGAAATGGGGATACTGTAAGCAATTGGATATTCAGGTTGAGGCTTTGACTAAAAATCGTCAGATATAAACGAAACAGCTTTGCTTTTAAGAGAGAAAGTTAGCAAATTATATTAATTTCTTTTTCAAAGAAGGATTAATTTTATTCAAAAATTTATTTTTTTTCTCAAAGGCTCAGGTCCAGGAAGCAGCGCCTCAATTAGCCTAAAAAGACCTTGAAAAAGTACCATTCACATAAAGTTAGTGATGTATAAGTTTTCAAACCATTCGAAGTAAAAAAGAAATTTGAAAACAAATTGCGCTAAAAGAGAATCAATAAATGTTTTTAGAGAGTCAATTAACTGCTTATCGGATACCTGTCGAAGTTTTGTACTATCTGTACTACAACTATAGGTTTAAATTAGGATGCTTTAAACACTTTGATACTTAGGTTATGGCTTGGACTGAGAAAACAAGTGAATCCTGCACGAAAATCGTTCGCTTTTTAGAGAAAGCTGTCAAAATTGATCGAAAAATTTCGATAGGGATTTCCGTTCATTAGGGGGTATAAAATTTTTTCGAACCATTCCAAGTAAGAAAATGATTGGGAAAAAAAAACGTGTTTAGTGCGATTCATCAAAAGTTTTTTTAACACAGATTTTTATCGGATACGTGAGTAATGTCGATACTTTGATTAGATTTGAAGTGAAGCCCTTTCTATTTAGATTGATTGAAATCTTATAGGTGGAAAAAGGTATGCATTATTACTGAATGCTTTGGTTGTATAAAACTCACCATTAGATGTATTGGATTTGTAGAAGTGAAGTACTAGAACGATTTCAATCGTTGAAGAAAAAAATTAGGAATAAAGAAGATAATTGATTAGTAAGTGTTTATATTGTTTTGGGAAACTGCTAGACCCACATCCGAAGACCTGGAATATATTTTATTTTAACTTCTACCAGGTTTTGTATTGTACAGTTGATATTGCATATGTATGTTGGTGGCAGGAGTTGGATCAGATACCTGATGTAACTCACTTTATGAATGAGTTGAGTTGAGTTGAGTTCCTAGAATAGCTGGTGCACTGTTATTGTTATCGGTTACCATTGTTGCTGGTATTTTGTGTGCATTCTTCCTATAATAAGTTATTCTCTTATCTTCCTAGCTAGCTTTTCGTTTGTTAGGGAGTGAACATAATCTCATCTAAATTGTTCCATGTACACATTCAGTTCACCACGAGCCGTATTACCCCAACTTATAAAGAATGTCTCAGCATTTTGGGAGAGGTCTTGGAGTGTGCTATTCAAGGCTGTCATAATCCCATTGGCAAAACCACAATCCCGGGTAGTCACTCCCATTGATGTAAGCAGAATTTTGTAGTGAGTTTACCCTTGCATAAGCTAACATGATGCCATTTTTGACACAGCGGATAGAAATTTGGTTCTATCTGCCGACAGCAGGGCATTATAGGACACCTCAGGATAACAAAGTACTTTCTACACAATAGGCAATATGAGGTTACTTTGCTAATTACCGTTGCACAATTCCTTGCTACGGTAACTCGCTTTTAACTATCAGAGGTAGGGTTTGACAATCTACCGTGTTAATTTTCTATCAGTCCGTGCAGACACTCCAGATCAGAGCATATCAGGGTAACAAAAAAGCAAGATAATTGTCAGATCATCATCATCTGAAGAATCTGTAACTTGTTCATCTACAAGACTTAGTCCGCCAGTCAATGATGCTTGAAAACAAGCTGGAGATTACAGGTCAAATGGAGATATCCAGCTTGTCAACTTCCTCCAATTTTCAAGTAGGGAACCTTCAGCAAATTCTAATGTTTTCTCCCTTTCTATTCCACAATTCTTTCCATGAATCGTTTTAGGCGCCCATCTTTTGTGAGATAAGCCGAGAAAAGAAATTGGGACTTTTGCTAATGTGATTCTGTTTTCTTTATCAGAGTCTTAAGAGCTAGCCCTATTGATGAAAATGGGACTGCCAGAAGAGGAGCCGCCTTTCTTGATGTATATGGACGTGGCTTAACCGTCTCTCCTCTCCCAGTTCTGTTTTGGTCCGCGTGATCTAGAAGAACATTTTTGTTTTACTATTGCTGCCTATGCTGGTTTTCCTGAAGGAAGAAAGTGAGACAATGTATCGTATGTTGTATTTCCTTGTCCATCTGTCAACTCTTGCATTCTTTAGATGTGTGCTGGTTTTCAATTAAAGGAAACCAAACAGCGATAAACTAGAAAAATTTTTAAAACAGTGCAACTACCAAAATATATGAAACAAACAAGAAGAATAATTGGTTTTCTTCAGTAGTTTCAAAAATTAGTTCCACAGTTAACTGAAAAATTACAACCATTCTTCAAGTACTGCGAAATGAAAGTAAATTCATTTTATCTTTTGTATTACTCATTGAAGGTTACTCAACTCGAAATAGCAGCCCTTCAGGAAAACTTCCTAGTACCAGTAGCCTAGAGCACCAGTAGCCTAAGGATCGTATTTGTTCTCTCCAACATAGTTAAATCACTAAAATCTGTCAAAGATTTTCTTTGTGTACGGTATGGTATGTCTTTGAGACGTTTGAACAGTACATTAGGGGAGTTTTCAGCAAACCGATTACAGTGTTAACAGACAAAAAAAGTGTAGCACGTCTCTTTCAAGCCAACTGGCTACCGGGCAAACAGTGGAACGCTGTTGACTTGGTGCTTTCATGCAACTTTGTCTTAGGCCATACTCCTGGACATGCAAATACGGCCGCTGATTATTTGTCACAAGTGTATATAAATCTAGCATGAAAAATGAAATTGAAGCTCGAAGATCAAATACCAATACACAAAATACGAATGGAAGTGTTATCTAACACGCCAGATAATTTAATAACGTCACTTTACTTTAGTGAAAACATCGCGGCAGGGTCTACTCACTTTAAAATTCCGGAAAATATTGTTACAAATGCGGCAAAGAAATAGAAGCAGAAATTATACAAAGTTTTTTAGATAAAATTCAAATACGTGCAGTTTTGAAAAAAAAACAAGTCGGATAAATTAGATTCGAAAGCTTGGTGCCACAAAAAATTGATGAAGAACAACGCAATGATCCGGACATAGCAAAAGTGAAAATGTGAATGCACATTAAAATTAAACCGGAAACAACGTTTTCAACACGACTTGAAGAAATACCATTAACTTCTTAACTGACATACATTAGAGAACGGTATACCGTATTGAAAATTGTCCCTAAACACTTAAAAACAGAACTACTATTTCGTATTTACAACAGAAGAATGGAGGGGTATTTGGGAATACAAAAAAAAAGACTCTGAGCGATATCTCGATGGATATACTACTTCACAGGTTTTTTTTGACTTTCTCGTTGTTTACAACAAACTGCTAAACATGCGCTCAGGTAAAGTCTATACAAGACAAACTTGTTTACACCAACCTTAAACCCAGTTAGACCTCATAGCGGTGGTTTTTCGTTTATTTTAACGGTAATGGACGTTTTCACAAAATACCACTTACTCTGATATCAGCAAAAACAGCAGATAAATTTCTTGTGCAATGATTTATGCGACATTCGTATTTACTGCTTCTGATAGTCACTGATCAAGGTTCATAATTTACTTCTAAGTTACTTGAATAACTCGTTGAGATTTTGGAAATAAGCCTTGAGCTCGCTAATATGATTCACGCGAAAACAGTTGGTGTCATTGGGAGCTCTCATGGACCATTGAAACGTTATTTAAGAATATATGGAAGTCAATTACAAAACGATTGGCATAACCGCAGATTTAGCAGTATTCCAGCATAATCCCAGTTATCATTCAACCATTGGTTGCCTACCAATACCTCTATTTCATCGTCACCTACCAGTAATTCCAATTGATATTTGATTTAAATGAAAATTGTGCCATAACAATAGCCAATACGACTAAATATCAGATATACAGGGCAGAATGACAACTTTTTGGTTAACTGGTTAACTTTTTGGTAGAAGCATAACTCGTGAAATCTTTATATAAATATATATATATATATATATATATATATATATATATATACATTATATAGGGAATACTATGACAGAACAGCAGCTGCGGCACCGTTGAAGCTTACGGAATACTGTGTTTTTTTAGTCGAAATTTATCATATAGCACGATAAAATGGCAATGCTAGACAATCCATCGGATTTAAATTGGGTCAACAAAGTCGAACCAAAGGTATGGAATTCGGGCTAATGATCAGCCGACCGAAACTGCTCTAGACTATGGAACGGCTAAATCCAGCCCTTCTAACATCCAAAGACACTCAAATTGTTACTCATCAAACTCATTTTTTAAAACTCCGGAATTAATTGGAAATGATCAGACATTTAACATCAAGCTCAGATTTTTCAAGTCCACAATCAATACGAGATCAATTGATCAGCCAGCTGAACCAAGATCGCCTTAATGAAATTTATCAAAAATGATTTCGAAAAAACCTGAGAGATTAGCACAATCGAGTAGTAGTGGCTCATTTTAACTTTCAACTGCTCAAAAAAATGGTGAAAAATTCAAGCTCAAGCTAAACACCATCACCGCAAGTGTCAACTACGGTTTGGCAGTACGGTCGAATACGCAAGCAAGCGGAGCATTTCCAGTCATCTAATTAGTTCACCAATTCTAATTGTTTTCCATAGTAGGTTTTCTCATTTCATAATCATTCTTTATTTCAAATTACTTTACGTATGAATCGCAATACATTTCAAACAGAAGCCTTAGGTTCATTTAGAATATACTAATTTCAGAACAGGAGCAATTCTATTACATGAAATCTAGCATCATGAACGACATGAAGTCAAACATCAAAAATTAAAACCTGAGCATTTCTTCAAATATATTACCAGTTTTGTTGCTACCATTTGCGATTAAATGATAGCGCAATAAATCTGACAATTCAAGAGATTCCTGCAGTAGATGTAGGATATTGATATTTAATTGATGTTTGAAAAAGTGGATGCCGATTGCATGCATTGTTTTGTACGCAAATCAAACACAAGAAGCCCTTTGGTTAATGTGGTTTCAAATGCTTTATTAAATCAATGCTGTATGAGTTAATAAATATTGTAGACATTAAAAATAAAGAAGCGCAGAGTAATTTCTACTCTTTGATTTCTCTTTAGATTGAATGAAATCTTATTGGTGGAAAAATGTATAAATTGGTACTTAATGATTTGGTTGTAGATAACTTACCATTCGAAGGAATGGACTTCCGAAAACGTGAAGTATGTTTTAATTACAACAATGTTTTATATTATATAAATAATATCACGTATATAAGTACGTGGCATTGTTTTGTCGGTTAAATTACAACTGTAAGTTTTACATTAGGATGCTTTGCTGCACTTTGTTAGCTTAAGATCAGACTTGCACTCGGAAAAACGTCAAATCTACACGAAAGTAGGTCACTTATTTTGAAGTGAGTCAAAAGTAATCGAAATTTTTCTGAGAAATACAGAGCCGCAGCCTCATGGAACAACCTACCATTCAACTCCAAACGACTGTACTAAACTAGCAATTACAGTTCGTTAGCCAGATACTCTTTTCCGAAATATCGCAGCCAAAAAAAGAGAAATTAAAAGCAGCAGGAGTTAATCAAATTTTTTTAATGAAGATAAGACTTTTTATCGGATACCTACAATCGTTTTGACTGTTCCACTACAGCTATGACTCTAAATTGGGATACTTTAGCCAATTGGATACTCAAGTTGAGGCTTTGACCCAAAAAGGCCAAATCTAAACGAAAAGCGTCCGCTTTTTTTGAAGGAATTTAACAGAAGTGATTGAATTCTTTTTCAAAGAATGAAAAGGCTCAGACTCAGGACACAGCACATCAATCTGCTAAAAATGAGCTAAGAAATTACCACTCTCATTATGTTCGTGATATATAAGTATTCAAACCATTCGAGGTAACAAAACGAAACGAAGAAAAACGCGCTAAAAGGGTATCAATAAATGTTTTTAAGTCAGACTTCTTATCGAATACCTATCTATGTGTTGACTGTTGAACTAAAACTATGAGCCTTGAATAGGATGCTTTAAGTTTTCCGATACCCGGGATAGGGCTCTGACTGAAAACATGTCAATCGTACACTAAAATCGTTCGCTTTTTGAAGAAAGCTATTAAAATTGGTTCAAAACTTTCTTAAAAACCCAGGCTAAGGCAACCGCAACTGATGCTGTAAAAGACTACGATAAATTTTCACCCACAGTTTATTAAGGATAATTAAGTTTTCGAACCCATCGGAGTAAGAAAATAGTTGATAAAAAAGGCGTTTAAAGCGATTCAAAAAAGACAGATCTTGAAGAAGACACTTATTATCGGATACCTATCATTGTTTTGACTGTTAGACTACATCAATGAGTATCAATTAGAATGCTTTAAGCGCTTGGATACTCAGGATTGCAACAACTGGACACCACTGAGCCACCTTGCACCGAAAAATCCGAAGAAATCAATAAAGTATCGGGTTATATTAAGAAGGTTGGCTGTAATCCAGTTAGCCAGTTAGCTTGACGTTTGTGCCAATGTCTAGATGGCACCGATGCAATATGCTTGAAATTTTGTTTGTTTTTAGGCCATAACTTTACTTTACAAGCAAGTTACTTGCTTGTCAAATTCCGACTGTCGAATTGTTTTGGTGCAGTTTACGTATTCGACCTCTGAGTTGTCGCGTCATGAAAAACAACATTGCAATTTAAGCGAATTAAAATCAGTTTGATGTTTTTTTTGCCGTTTAAATGGCTACTGTGCATATAGTTGATCATGATTCGAGGCAGAATTGCTAGTCATTAGGTTGATAATTGGGCGTAATATTTCGGGAGCCTAGCCATCTATGAATGTTATCAAATGTTATCAGGCATTTCGCTGTACACGCTTCGTTTTCTCTTATCTATGATAATTCAATTTAATCTGTATTTAGTTAGATTACAATTTGCACTTTCCGCAATGGATACAGAAAGCAAAATACATCATTATTTTAACAGCGCTAAATCAAGTTGTTCCTTACCTTTACTATGTCATTATCACACACAACACATTTGAACTTATTGTTTCATACAGTTCTTTTTATGTAGATCAGTGCCACCCAGGTTGAGGTCACAAACCAGAATTTCCTGGTTGAGGTCACCCAGGTTGAGGTCACAAACCAGAATTTCCTGGTTGGGGTCACCCAGGTTGAGGTCACAAACCAGAATTTCCTGGTTGAGGTCACCCAGGTTGAGGTTTAAAAAACCAAAATTTCCTCTGATCAGATCATCCGAGACAAAAATGACCAATGACCAGACCGGGAGACATCTGATCAGACCTAGTCTTGAAGTGTACAGTTCACTGAATTGCACACATGGTCTCTAAAAGTAGCAGCTCTCCCCAACCACCACAATGGACCCTTTGTCTACTCCCTCACTTCCTCTCAAGCTAGTTGACCTAAGGCCAAATTAGCGACTACTGGAGCCAACTGCTCGCTAGTTGTTTGAGAGCGCTTCGCCGGACGTTAGCTAGCTATATTGTTTAAAAGCCGCACAGCGATAGCTGGGGCTATTATTGGCCTTCTCTTGGTTTTTTACAATTCAAAGAATTTGAATTGTATTGGGGCGCTGTCTTTGTTTTAAGATCTGTTCACACATTTTCATGATTTCTGAAGTCAAATTGGAGTAGTGATTTTGGTCACGCCGAAACAGGAAATGGAGCGAAAATGCGAGTGGTTTTGCGGTGTGAAATGTTTTCGCTCTAATTTTGAAGTTGAATGAGAAAATGGTGTTTGAACAAAATTTCGCTTTTTCGCTAGTGATTTTTTGTTCACATGCGGCAATTTCACTCTGATTTTTACTGTTTTTTCAATTTTTCTGATCGGATTTTTTTCTTAATAGTTTTCCCAATCCATTCAGAATCCGTTCTAGGTCTAGTTTTCTGTTAAGTCGATGAAAATTCTTTGAATTGTACGTCAGGACTTGTCCTGCTATGTTTTTTTAAGATCTGTTCACATTTTCATGATTTTTGAAGTCAAATTGGAGTAGTGATTTTGGTCACGCCGAAACAGGAAATGGAGCGAAAAAGTGAGTGTTTTTGCGGCGTGAATTTTTTTCGCTCTAATTTTAAAGTAGAGTGAGAAAACGGTGTTTGAACAAAAATTCGGTTTCTCGGTAGTGGTTTTTTGTTCACATGCGGCAATTTCACTCGGATTTTTACTGTTTTTTCAATTTTTCGGATCGGATTTTTTCTAAATGGTTTTCCTAACCCATTCAAAGCCATTCTAGGCCTAGTTTTTTGTTTGAATTAAGTTTCATTTCTCGCTAGTGGTTTTTTTGACATTGATTTTCTGTTTTTTTTCTGATTTTTTTTCTAGTTTTTATTAAAAATGGTTTTCTCAATTCACTCATAGTCCATTCTAGAATTAGTTTTTCTGTTAAGTCAATGAAAATTCTTTGAATTGTACGTCAGGACCTGTCCTGCTATGTTTTTTATTTCGTCGTCATGATTTTTGTTACGACCATATGACGTCACAGCCACTTTTTGTTCATTCGTTCATGCAATTTCAACTGAATTACATGTGTGACGTCATGTCATTTTTCGCTCTTAGTGGAGCGTGTTTTTTTGTTCGTGATTAAATTTTTGGTCACACTTGACTTACCTCACTCTCAAAAATGATTTCCTCAATTTGAAATTGACTTTTATTTACTTTAACTCAAAGAGATAAGGTCAAATGGGTGTGTGTCACTCTAAATGAAGGTTATTTGTGATCAGCTAGAAGAGGCAGCAATAACTTATACAGATTTTTAATCAAAATATAACAGATCAGCCTTCAATGAAAAGACGAATTTTTTTGGTCTGTCTTTTTTACTGTTTTTTTAGACTGCCGATCTACGAATCTATTGCGGTTATTTTCTGGCAATCTGCCAGCTATGTTTTAAAATATCTCAAAACACAAAGGTTGGGGCCAATATTTTTTCTCAATGAATGATGTTTTAAAAACGTCTTTGAATATGGAGTCATCTTATTTGTCTAAGAGAAAAGCGTACATGAAGTTATTTTTAACGCGGGGCAGCTAACCAAACCAGCAACTAATTCAAATAATTTAAGCTATCAAAATCCCATTTTTATCTTTTATTCCAAAGACTGAGTAAGAAAACTTTGAAAATGAACAATCCTAAAGCAATGCTGACACGTCGTTTCATTATGCCATAGATCAGTGGAATACATGTAATATATCAAAAACATTCAATTTTTAATCCATTTTAGCAATTTCCCGCCAACCGATGGGGTCACCAAATTTTTCCGAAAATTCTCTCCTCAAGGCTGTCACAGCTTAGCATAGTTTTCTTAAAATATGTTTTTTTTGTATCATGCAGAGAATATACCGCAGATAATACTTGAATGAAATCAATTTCCAATATTTTTGCGTAATCATAATTTCTGATATGTTTTCTGTATCTGAGAGACAGGAGTATGTTCAATTACGAAATGACATCAAAATAAATCGCACTTAAAAATGTTTTTATGCAAAAATCAATTTTTGTTGATATTTTTTTTCTTTCAATCCGAATAGAGTTATGGGAATCAACGGCGGCTATTTTCCGGCAATCTGCCGGGTATGTTCATTATTTTTGAGACTTAAGACTATTATTCCTCTAGTGATTGGCAAGCATAAAGCTTGGCGTTTATCAAAGATAATTGCTTGGTATTTATCAAAACATTTGCTTCTGGGCCTTTTTTCGTTTAGTTGCAATATATTTTTCAAAAAATGCAGAAGTGAAAAATGCAAAAAATGTTTTTGTTAAAATTTCGGTAAATTAAAATTTTTGCTGCGTTATCTCAACCCCCTTGATCATTTCTATCTTATATACCTACATGGGGGTGTTTTCCAGGTCACTGATCGAGAATTGGTTTTGTTTCGTTAATAACTGCTGCTGTTTTGAAACTTTGGTAAAAAATTTCACTTTTTTAGGAACATTGATAACTGGTCTACTTAATGGATAACAAAGATGCCGCAGATGATATTTTAATGAAAGCAATTTTTAATATTTTTGCGTAATTATAACTTTTGATGTCTCTCCTGTGCACGACTTGCTTTAAACTGTTGCAGAAAATGGAAAAAAAAACTTAATCAGTTTTCGTTTTTGGTTTGTTTTTTCACACCAAATAGCAATCAGTTTTTTTTATCCTGTCCATGGAAGTATAGTGACTGTTTTGCGTACTGTACAAAAGATTTTTTTATCTTATAAACCTATATATAAGTGTTTGCCAGGTCACTGATCGACAATTGGTTCTCACTTGTTTCGAGTTAACTGCTGCTGTTTTTGAAGCATTGATAAAAGACAGTCATTTTTTGAGAACAAGTGATAACTGATCTACTTAATGGATAAGAGATGCCGAAAGTTCCTCAGTTATCATACCATTATGTTTCTCAAGTTTTTATGGCTAAAATTTCTCAAATTACAAAAGAATTCTGCGATCAAAGTTTCCAGCAGCCCAGTTCTTGGTTGAAACAGCTATTTATATGAGCTGTTTTTGCTACCGGGGCTTTTCAATTCAGGAAATAGCTTTAATTGCTTATTAGAGTAAAATTACGAAAACCACTTTGAGGTTCTTATCGGCCAGAAAATACGGGCGTGAAATGAGAATGTTTTCTCATGTGCTAATTTTTTTACGGCCACAAGTTTGTATTATTGGTAAGCATGTGCATCAGCTTCACTTTCCAGTTGAATTCAACTTAACATTACATGTCATTGCACCAAAAAAATTGTGAAAAACCGCACGAACAAAAGGTAGCCTGCTTCGCAGTAGCAAAAACAGTATTTGAATATGTTTGGATCTCTGTGTTGCTTTGGTTTTGAGTGACTTTGTTTAGCAAGAAACATCTGCTCAAAAAAATTAGTCAAACCTATGGAAACATGTTGCTTTCAAATTTTTTTTACATCGTTATCAATTACTTCTCAAACACACAAATTTTAGGATCCACTATCCGCAATGAGAAGTAATGTAATACGTGGAATTGCGCCAGTTAAATTGCAATGCTTTGGTGTACAAAAATCACAGTGTCTGTAATCGGTTTTGACTATTTTTATAAGCTACGCAATAAAAATGTGTTTAGAAGGGAAATTTAATTTCATGGATAAGACTGACAACTTTGGAACTGATTTGCATGTTAAACAATTGTCAAAAATTCAAATATAAAGGTGCGTGGATCTTATTTTTGATTGTACTTTATTCATGTTAAGTCACGCGGGTGGCATAGGCATAGTCATTACTTGTGATTACAATAGTTGTTCCGATTTGATGGGCGGAAATTTATGCTAGCTTTACTTTTCGCTATCAATTTTGAAACCGCTACCCCCGAAATAAAATAAATTACCGAAAAAGGCATTTGTTGTAGGTTTTTTAATTTCGTTTTTAAATCGTTTTTTTAATCCCCTTTTCTGGAATTTTAGGACATTCTTTTAAAATAGCTTTTTAAAATTGAATGTTTTTGAAGTTCAGTTCACAGCCATAATTTGGATTTTATGACTAGATGACAATCGAAGCTTTGCGCGTCAGCTTTGTCTCTTTTTTACAGCTTGTCATAATGTTCCCTTTAATCTATTTTTTGCTGCTTTAAATTAAGCCCTTTTAATATTCATAGGTGGCACATTTTTTAACTGCCCTCGAACGAAGTTTGAAGAATTTATTGTAAACGTTTCTTTTTAATGCAAAGTTTGCGCTTGACCAGTTTTGCGCTCTTGTTATGGAACATTCGTTAATTTCTCGAGTGACTTGATCTCGCTAGTCTTTGTTTTTGAGTTATCTTAATTGCTATCACTCGCTATAAAATAAATGCGATTGTAAGAGGAAATCCTAAGATCCTGATGAACGAGTGGAAGGTTCTAATCCCTCATGGGTCGGATTTTTTGCAACTATAAAAATATATTGAGACTGCAGCCCCCGAATAAGTGGCCCAGCCCGATGTTCGAGTGCAATTTGTCCGACATTAGTCTGTTTATATCCGACGTTAGTCTGTCCGACGTTAATCTTTAAAACTTTGCAAAAGTGGTGGTTTCGAACTACAGATTTTGAGCGTAATGACTTTGTAGCCACTTTTTTTGCTTACTTGTGAGCTTGGCCTGTTTTTTAAAAAAATTGTCAATCAGTGCCTTTGATGTCTTCGACAACGCGTTTTGTCTTTCAGTTTTTTTTGCGCAATTGTTCTTTTTGTTCTGAATATTAAAATTGAAGATTCGTTATCAAAATAATGGATGTGACTATTTTGAAGCCACGTTTGACTTCGTCCGTGTTTCCTACCGTGTTTTTTCAGTCCATGGTAATAATTAAAGGTTGTATAAATAATGCTTAGTTTGAAGTGAGTTGAGCAGTTTCTAATTTTATGTTTCCGGCTGCTTTGAGTAAATTTGAATTTTTCCTATATTTTTGCTGTAATGTTTGTTATTTACTGCCATTCATTTGAAAGTGACGAATGATCATTTTCTGCTTGGGCTTTCAATTATGATTGGCTAAAACCGTTAGGCAATCACAATTTTTGTTGCATGGAACATGGGAATTTTCTCATAGTTTGAAATGTGAGGTGACGGATGTTTTTTTTATATGTGACTGGAATAATGCAAACAACTTCTGTGTTACTTTTGTTTTTTAGAATTATGCCTTACCTTCGTTGATTGAACAAGTACTCAGTTCAATCGTGGATTTGCAGTCGACTTTTTGGAAGTTCGGCCTTCTGGGCTGCTCCGGAATAGTTCTAGTTGGATATCTGGCGTGGCCGTTGTTGAACTACCCTGGGAAACGTAAACGCAGGAAAGGGATAATGGGTTTTAGAGGCCTTCATAATCCGGGTAATTGGTGCTTTCTAAACTCAGCTGTTCAAGCTATATCATCAACTAAAACGACTGTATCTTGGATCGAATCTCATGAGGAGCCAACTTCTCGATCTGTCGGAAGAAGCTTGAAAGAGTTGTTTGATCAATTAAGAAAACCGTCTTCTGACGCTTATTTTGAGCCCCTATCATGTGTTGATGTTTTAAATTCACTTGTTCTGAATCATGGATGGTCGCGTTCCTGTCACCAACAAGACGTCCATGAAGCTTTAATTTTGATATTTGATGCGGTTATTGAAGAATCGCGAAAAAATGCTGCGAATTTGAACATATTTGATTCTAGCTTAAATATGGACTGTAGCAATGAGGTGCCGAGATTTGCAATAAAACGTTGGAAGTCAAGACTTTCTAATTTTCCGTTTTCATCTTTGTCAGTTTCGATTATGAAATGTTTGAAGTGCAACGTCGTGAGAAAGCCCAACAAAGTTGAGGTTGCTCATTCTATATCAATGTACCCCGCATTTGCACAGACTTTGCCCAGTTCACATGTGTTAAACGTGGAAGATTTACTGAAGAGGCATTTTGACGGGGAGCTGCTGACTGACGTTAATTGCGAGATGTGCTCAGTTTCAGGTATATTTACTAGATCGATCTATTCGCTCTTTTTGTGCCAATTCCTTATTTGTTTTGAAATAATTTCAGCAAAAATGATTTTCAGTTGAGGTTGCTCATGAATTTCAGAACAAGGTTTTACGTGGACGCAGGTGATTAAAATAGGTTTGCGGATGAAATAGTTTTGTCAAATTTCTCTAAAGATTTCAGAAATTCATGATTTTTAATTTATTGGTTCCTAATTTTTAATTGATTGTATTGGGGCGCTGATTTCAATATCTGAGCAAAAATTTTGCTGTCAAATTGGAGTGATGGATTTTGTTCACTCAGAATCAGGACGTGAAGCGGAAAAGAGCGCAATTTTGTGTTGTGCATTTTTATTTGCTCTCAAACGAAGTTTGTAGCAATTATATTAGTCCTCTGGCCTGCATTTATGCGAAGTTTTTTTTCGCGTTTTTGATCGACTTTCTTCTAAATGCTTTTCCGAATCAATTTCTAGTCTTTTCCGGGTCTAGTTTTTAGTCAATGTAAATTCTTTGAATTGTAGTTCAGGACTTGTACTGGTTTTTTTTATTTCGTCAAGAATTTTGTTGCGACCATATGACGTCACGATCACTTTAATGATAATTCAAGGAGATAAGGTCAACTGAGTGTGTGCGTCACTCTAGTTGAAGGTTATTTGAGAGCAGTTGATAGGAGCAGCAACAAGTTATACATATTTCTCATTCAAAATATAACATCTCAGGAGTTAATAAAGAAGAAGATAAATTTCTATTTTGTCTGTTTTATATCTTTTTAAACTGCAGGTATACAAAGATTTTGTGGCTATTTGGTAGCAATCTGCCAGCTATATTTTAAAGTTTCTTTCGCCCTACTTGGATATGTGGATGTTTTCGACACAACTTTTCATCTAGTAATGTCCTGCAAAATGCTACAAGTTATTATGAAACGTGATTACCTTTTCCATCTGTCTTTGATTTTTTTTCGATTAGGATGATAATTTCTCAGAACTTTAATAAAGTCAGGTGTCGGTTACGATTTTTTTAATGCACTGGTTTTTCCAAATTCGGTAGAAACAATTTTAGTTGGAGTCATGTATGTATCTCGGGTGACAATACTATTTTTCTTTAGCTGGAGTTCTTGTTAACACCTCTCAACGAAGATCGTTCAGAATTCTCCGACCACCCAACTGTTTAATGTTGCACCTCAATCGCACTTACTGGTCGGCATTTGGAGAGCCACAGAAATTAGCAAACTATGTCAAATTCCCAATTTATCTCAACATTTTTCCCTACATGCACGATTACTTCAAAATACCATCTTTTTCGAGTAACTTGTGGTATAAGTTATGCTCAGTAATTGTGCATCTCGGAGATTCGAATGACTTTGGCCACTACATTGTCTACAAACGAGTAGAAATGAAGGGAAAGGAAAAATGGATTTGTATATCAGATGAAAATGTTGAATTTTGTTCCGCAGAAACTGTTTTGAATGCTTGCTTTTATATTTTGATATATGAGAGAATATTTAAAAGTGATAATAAAGGTGCTAAATGTTCCAAGTTGTAGTTCCAACTTAAACGAAATCTTGAATGATTTATTGGACTGTAAATTGTTTCCCTAATTTGTCTGATGTACTTTAATTAAAATTTTGCGCAATTAGGTGATTCATCTTTCTTAGATCGATTTTACTGAAAGATTGATATGTGTTGTAGCAATTTCAGTCTGGGGTTACAAAAATTGTTTGGTCGAGGAAATTCGTTCTTACCCAATATAGTCCAAATTTGGCTTAATTACTTTACTGCAATACTTAAGGGGGGGGGTTGTTTAATAAGCAGATTTTTATACATCTGTATCAGAAGTAACTTAGTTTGCTGTACTTTTTTATTACGTTTTTAGATCCTAGTCATGTTAGTTAGTCGTTTCTAAATTAGTTACGAGTCTTCCATTGTTTTCACACTGTTAAAATCGACTTCACTGACTGGTATTGTGTATTCACATCTCATCAATTATGCCTCTGACAACAGAACCCTCAGCTCCGACCGCGAGTGCAGTCGCCTCAACGACACTCTCATCCGGTGGTGCCACAGGGGGTAGTTTTGTGGACGAGGATGAATGGGAGCTACCTCCTCCGTCAATGAGAGCAAACGAGGATATCAGGACTCAAGAAGAGTTGACGAGGGACCTCTACAAAGTAGAAGAGGAAATCAGGACTCTGAGACAGGTAATAAACTGGCTGAGAGACGATAATAAAATGACCATTTCTGCTATTGTATAAGCGCTTTCTTACGTCATAGCTGGTCGTAGTTGATTTCCTTGAGGAACTATTCATTCTCACAATGAGTTGCTCAGTCAGTAGGAAAGACGTTGAATCTCAAAAGCGTTCGCGCATAATGTTCCGACCCGAGCTCATCTACATTTTGACTTAATTGTCAACCAAATGAAGAGATAACAAAACGAGAAGTTTGAGTTTAAAAAATTGTTACACACCCAAGCTACACACAAACTGAATTACATAATTCCATACCTCATTGGAGCGCCCACGAGATCAGCCGTTAATAGGACTACTAACAAAAAATTTCATCATAAACTCAATAAAAAAGTTTTGAGGAAACCAATACGACATGTCTTTGGTTAGACTGCGCCATAGAAAAGGACTAAAGGTGCAGAAAAACTCAAAAATTAAAGAATGTGCGAAAACACGATTTTTTGAACTTATTAAAATCATTAGCTATTATCTTAATATTAGGTTTTTTTTTATTTCAATTATTAATTATACCAATTCAGTTAAAATTATACTGAAAGATTGAAAATGTTCATGGGCCTCATTGGAAAATCATTGGGATCTGTTATTAACGCAAATGTGCTAAAAGAAGAGAAAAAAGAACACAAATATTGACCACTAACAAAATTTTAATGAAAAGGCATATTATCCAAAAACAAAACGTCAGTTCTGACGTAATATGAATAGATCAGTTGATGTTTGAATTACAAGAAAGTGCATGGGCCCTCTCAATGATGGGAATAAGTTACAAGTTGAGAAGGAGAACTAGAAAAATCAACAAATAATATCCTACACTTTAAGGCTATTAGCTACCAACAGACTGCATTTTGATCCTCAATTAGAAGCTAATGAGAACTCTCAGCATTTGGCGAAATGTTTACGACTACATAATGAACAAAAAACGGCAAAAGCTTCAACAAATTAACAAAAAAATAGCTGAAGCCATTTAAAATTAACTTTCCAGTGAGAACTTTTATTTCAAACTAATTGTTCTAACGGAATTGTGATTCTTTGTATTGTAACAATGTATCTTCAAAACAAATTTGAACGAAGATATTGAAACCACGAAATCTTTGAAACCACGAAAACCCGTAGTATCAAAGCCATTAGATTCAATGGCTTTCAACGGAAATCAATAAATACGCTAACTTATGCCTCGATGAGAAGACAATGATATGACTTATTCATGAATCATCAATAAGTCATCACAATAAGTCTTATGACTATGAAAATGACAAAAAAACATAGGCAAAAACCAAAAGTTCAGTAGAAAAACGCTAGAAGAAAGTGCCGAAGTCATAAAAATCGTAAGTTTTTCTCTGGAACGTTTATCTATGATCATTTGAATGTCCTCTCTAAGCCAATGGAAACTGTTAATTTTAGAATAATGTGATAAGTTTTCAAAAGAAACCACAATTATGAAAAAGTATCCAAACATTTTAAGGAAATGGTGAAAATTTGTCATAAAACCAATATTTTGAAGATAAAGCCGCTAACCAGATTAATTGTGGTTTCTGTAAAAGGAAAAGAGGTCCTTTCATTGGAGAGACTGATCTACTAGTTGACCGAAATAAGTTTAAGCTGGTTAATGTTCAAAGTTTTTCGAAAACCTTTTTTTAAATCTAACAGCCATTAGCTGTCCTTTTAAAGCAGTAGATAGGTTCATTAATAAACCCTTGGGAAGCCTGTTGCACTTCCAGTCAGCGAGTGTATGCAACAGGACTACAGAAAATTGTTAAAATCTTAGGCGAAATTTCATTAAAAATGCGAAAACTGAGTCGAAGCCATAAAAAACAGTAGCGATTACGTAAAAACGAATTATTTGTCCATTGGGCTTCATTTGACTCTAAGTCAGGTTTGTCATTAACGGAACACGGAACTGTGATATGAAACATGACACGTCTCTATATGATATGAAAAAAATATGAAAAGGTTTTCAGAAAACAGCATTTCAAATCCAATTCGAATTTTTTGGAGTAAAATTCCCTTGAGACCAAAACTAGCATTTTTTATCGCGTTTCCTCTATTAGGAACAGAAAAATTGTTTCTTTTGTAGCGTAAAATCTAATTTTGAATTAACATTTTTATTTTAAAAATCTGTTTTTTGAACGAAAATTTCGCTAAAAATGACTAAAATCATGTGTTCACACAAAAGTTTAAACCTTGATAATTCCTCAAAAGAAATCAAAATTCAAAGAGATCTTTTTTATTTCAAATTCTATGCTGAACGAGGTTTTCAATGATACTACTCACATTTCTCTACGATGATTATATCGATCGGCCAAAATTGACTGAACAAAAAAACGGTTTTGAGTATATATTCCTCCCTCCCAAAAGGAGTCGGGACAATATACGGTATTAACAAATGTTGCTTGGTCAAGTTTCGGTCTATTATGAGCTACATTATTAATTGCTCTTGAACGATGTTTGAAGTAAATATTCTAAACATATTTATCTATTCTCCGCTTTCACAAAGAAGATAACCTGTCCGTTCTTCTGCCTTTCCTCGAGTTTTTACGCTAGATTTACTAGGATCCAAATAGCACACAGCTCAACTTATCAAGACCCGGTGAATACATATGAAAGCAATATTTAACTCTCAATTGAAAGCAAATAAACAATACTTCAACAGGCTCTCCTACTTCCTTTTTAACGCCTAAATACCAAAATTTGTTTTTTGGCTGTCAGTTTAGAGAAGATTCATATTTTTTGCAATCATATTTTTCAAAATCGGATTATCTCCCCAAGTTCAAAACGTTAATGTTTTACGAGGTACCTGCTGCATACTTGAGAGACTGAGACAAATGTGTACTCAATTCTGCAAAGCTAGTTGCGAACCTTCGCGGCATAGGTTAGAAAATTATTTTTATCAATTCTACATCACTTTGGGTTGATGTTTATGTTCCAGTTATGGCTGATTTCATTTTTGAAGAGAATTTTGTTGTTACCAGTCCTTTAATCAGTGATAATGAATATAGATGTTACTGTGATTACTGGGCATTCTGATTTTTCAAAGATTTTTCAGTACTCAAATAATCAATTCCGTTTATGAGAAATCTTAGAACGCCATGGAAACAAAATGATAGTCTGAATCTGGTGATTTTTTTCAAGGAAACCGGACTTGAGCTCAAAAGTACTGCATTTGGTCAGTAATGGGAAAATTTGTTGGGAAGACGTATCCAGTACACGGCAACTTTCAAAGTATTGAACTTGCAGGCTTCGCATGTTTCGTTGGAAAATGCTTATTATTTTTCTTTTAAAAACTGAACATGTTGAATTGTTAAGTTAGCTTATCTACTCAGTATGTTTAATACGCTTTGAAATCCGGAGTTAGCATGTGATTGTGCATTCGAGATTAAACACCTTGTAGGCTCTGTAATTTTTATTATCTGGAAAAACAGATCATTTCGAAAGCTTTAACAATGAAGATGAGCAGAGGTGAAATTATGAGAAATTATTTTTTTCCTGGGCTTTAACAGTTATTCGTTGTAAAAATACGGCGTTAAGATCTAGTGAAGAGCAACGAAACGGTGAATATAAAGTTTTGAAAGGATTCAATATTCTGTATTTGTTTGGAAGTATGACTTTGAAATGTGAAGTTTGACATTTTCGACGATGGTATGCTGTAAAAGACATAGTCACGAAGGGACGGCTCAAATTGCTTGAGAAGAAGCTGGCACAGCGCATGGCTCCTCATCTATAAAGTGTTGCAAATAGTGGTGTAATAATGTTCTGAAGGGTAAATCACCGAATAAAATAACACATAGTTCAAGTTATATTATTTTCAGGTACTTGAGGCAAAGGAGCGTAAGGCGGGGGTGATCAGGAAGAAATTGGGAATCACTCCTTTTCAGCTGATGGGAAAGGATGTTGTGAACGGAATCAAAACCATCAAAGAGTCATCAGGTATTATTGCGACACACTCTAATGGTTGTGATGTATGAAGTTGTGGTTCTAGTAAAATATTCGCAATCGGAATTATTTTGAAGATCATTGTGGCGTGATAGCCGAGAGTTACGGTGTGTGGTTCACACGCCAATGATTGAGAGTTCAATCCCCTGCCTCCGTGAAGCTGTCTGTGTAAGGATGAGCTCTTACTTAACAATAGCTTCAGGTTGACCATAGCCTGACCAATGTTGGCTACAATGATGGTACCACGTGAAAGTTTCAGACGCAAAAAAGTGGCCATCGTCACCAAAAAAGAGCAATGCTGCTCATTGAAAGATCAGTCTGAAATGTGGGGAATAATAAGAAAAAGGGCAGCTGAGAACAGCCTAATGTAGGCCTAATGCTGTTCCGGTGCGATTACGCAGGAACCATATTTTTATCAATGGAACGCATTGATTAGTTGGGGCGGGGCAGATATAGAAATGATCTTTAATTGCGTCTTGATGAATGTTATGTTTGTGCCATCTAGTCTTGCGGGTTATTTGCGGCTTTTTGACTGGTTCAATTGCTGTGTTATCGCAGGTGCTGCAGTTCAGAAAGTGACGGGGTCTGACACGGTCCAGAAACTGAACCAGTCCTATGCAATGCAAGCAAGCAAGTCCGCAGTCTCAAACGCAGCATCATACACCAAAACTGGCTTTTCCACCCTAGGATCAGGAATGAAATCAAGCTTCGGCTCTTTCAAATCTTCCCTCGCTGGTCTTGGAGTACCAGGAACGAGTGGGGGAGGTGCTGCTAATGGTAATAATAGCACGGTTTTGGAACGGGACGATGCTGCAGCAGAAGCACTGTTTGCAGGATCGAAAGATGAAAATTCGACAAATAAAAGCGGAGTTGCTAATAGTCATGGTGACCAAATTTGACCTCATAAAACTACTTCCAAAGTATGAATATCTTACTGTGATTCCCTGATGAAGGTAGACTTTTTGATGGTTGCAAAATTTTGCAAAGTTTTTACAAATTAATTGCTTTATAGTCAGGGGAACAGTACTATATGATTGTATAGTATCAGATAGTTCAAATTACCTAAAATCAATGCATAGGGTGCTGGAGCGATTGTTCATTTTTGTGCACATTTCCGCATGAATTTGGTCAGCAGGTACCCATAATATATAAAATTGTGGATGTAGTTAGAATTTTCTGGCATTTGTCGTAATTTACACGTATGTATTTGGGAGGAGGTTTTGAATTGTTCATGTACTAATGTTGTGTGAATGATTTTATGCCGGTGTTTAATGAATGTAAAATAATTTCATCATGTTGGTGCTGCAGATATAATTGTGTCCTTATTTTTGTCCCATATCAGATTACGTCGTTTTTTCATGCTCTAATGATTGTATTATGATGCCCTGTTAAAGAATCATTACTAGCGTTTACAGGTACTGAAACGAACATGGAAATTTAGAACGAAAGTAGCCCACTTTTAAACGCCCTTATAATGTGCAAAGGCCTTAATTTACCCATGTGAACGTATTATTATTATTAAAAAGAAGAACAAGGGTAGTGAGCAAAAGTAATTGACGGTCTCGTTTTCATTTTATTTAAGATGCAAAACTTGGAAATCAGCATAACAAACGGCTTAATATATTCAAGAATTTGGTACCGATATATGCTAGTAATGATGACAAATGCTTGCATCTTGGGTTAGCTATGGGGTTTATTTTGATTGTACTAATTGTAAAAATTAATTGTACGATTTTTCAAACTTGGAATTTTATCTAAAATGTTTTCTGTTCAGTTTAATTTTCAAATCTTTTGCGCCAATATTTAGGTCTGTTTTTGTTGAGTTTAAGCAGTGCAGAGATATATTGGAATTTGGGTATTGGGAACTGTTTTTTAACGACAGGTGAAGAAATTTTCGGTTTTCTTGGAGAAAAATAGTGCGTGTTTTTGAAATGAGAGCTGCTCGTATAATCGAATAAGATGGCAGTTTAACTTTTATTATATATATGTAAAATATTACTTGTGCATTATCAGAATCGTTTCGAATAAAGAAAATTTTTCGAAGGTTGACTGAGATTAAACGGTTAATATGTTAAGCAAATGGCTGTTAATTAGAGAAAAACTTGGTTTGGTAGATTTAGAAGATTTTTGGATGTTAGAGAAACGCAAACTAAGACATAGCAATTAGACAGATGCGTGCTGCAGTCTCACATAGCTAAGATTTTAACCGAAAAGGAGAAAGTAAACCTTTTTATTTGACTCGAGCAATAACTCTAGCTGTCTGTACAGAATGTACCAACATTTCGTATATTTTTAATCATATTTAACAACTCAATATCAAAAGAATCGACTATCGTAGATTGAGAGTTTTGAGTTCAATAAATAGAAACTGTACGGAATCTTTTTGCGAGTATGTCTCTGCACTGCTATACAGACAGTATTTATCATGCGATAATTTGTTGATTGTCGATTGCACTGTTGAGAGAGATTGAGTGCATTATCATCAGTTGTAAATTGAGAAGATTGTCAAATATTGAGACTTACAGAATTGATGCATCTGTGATTTATTTCGTTAAATTAACAACGGGAGAGGAAAATTTAAGAATGAAGTTTTCACGGTCTATTTGATATCTGTCTTATTAAGCTTCTTTATTTGAGGTTGCAGATAATTGTGAACCAAGTTAAAACCCGGTTGAATGTTTGAAACGTTAATTTGGGCAGGGAAAATACTTGGAAAACATTCTGATTTGTTTATTAATAGCCGCACAGCAATAGCCGGGGCTATTATTGCGCGTCTCTTGGTTTTTTACAATTCAAAGAATTTGAATTGTATTGGTGCGCTGTCTTTTTTTTACGACTCGAAGAGGAGTATTGGAGAAGTACTTTTTTAAATCAATTTTATTGGAGTGAATTTTGAAGCGGGAAATGAAACGCGTGAAAAAATTTGGAGTGATTTTGGCGCTGAACAAAAGTAAAGAGTGGAGCGAAAAGAGAGTGGTTTTTGTTCATACCGCTGTTTTTGAGAGAGCGAGAAATTGATGTGAAAAAAAATTTTCTCCAAGCGAGCAAAATTGTTTTGTTCACGTGCGGCTTTTAAAAGCAGTTTTTTGCAACTTTTGATGACTATGAGGTTTGATTATGATATTGTATTAGTTTCAGATTTGTTTTAATAGGAATTGAATGTTTCAAGTAGTTAATTTGATTGTAAATGCTAATTTGGAGGTTTTTGATCAGTTTTGCTGATTTTTAGACGAAATTTAATGATTTTTTACCTATTTTTACCTGTTTTACTGCTTTAAGTGGGATTTGAAGCTTGTTACTTAAGGATTTTTCAGATACCAATTGATTAAAATTTTGTTGGTATAAATCATTTTTTCTTAGAAAAAATGACTGAAAAGTTTGAAATTTTAAAACATTTTTCTTTTATTTTGCAGTTTTTCTTATTTTTAATCTTAGACAAGTTTCTTACCCTATTATGACTTGCCCATTGTTTTGTGAGCTTTTCTTTGCTCTAATTGCAAAGGAACTTTATTCGGCTTCATGTTTCCGTGTACTATTAAAAAAATCATTTTCGTTCTCTAGTTTTTTTCGTTCGATTTGTTTTTGAATGCCGTTTCTATTCTTCCTTAATTTTTATGGCATTTGTGGTCGTTTAGGGTTCACAATTGTTGTTCTAGTCTTTTAGTCATAAGTATGGGCAATTTTTTTCTGCGAGTTGTTTCCGGAATTCTTCCGGCTATGGTTTTTTTAAGATCTGTTCACACATTTTCATGATTTTTGAAGGCAAATTGGAAGTGATTTTGGTCACGCCGAAACAGGAAGTGGAGCGAAAAGTGAGTGGTTTTGCAGCGTAATTTTTTTTGCTCTAATTTTAAAGTAGAGTGAGAAAACGGTGTTCGAACAAAAATTCGCTTTCTCGCTAGTGGGTTTTTGTTCACATGCGGCAATTTCACTTTGATTTTGACTGTTTTTGCGATTGTTTGGATCGGATTTTTTCTAAGTAGTTTTCCCAGTCCATTCGTGGTTCTTTCTAGGCCTAGTGTTTTTTGAACCAAATTTCCATTTCTCGCTAATGTTTATTTTGTTCACATGCGGCATTTTGACATTGGTTTTGTTTTTTTTTTAATTTTATCCGATTTTCTTAGAAATGGTTTTCCCAATTAACTAGTAGTCCGTTCTAGGTCTAGTGTTTTGTTTAGTCAACGAAAATTCTTTGAATTATACGTCATTCTTGTCCTGCTATGTTTTTTTATTTCGTCGTCAAGATTTTTGTTACGACCATATGACGTCACAACCATTTCAAATCTGCTTTTTGTTCATACGTTTATGCAATTTCAACAGAAGTGCGTGCGTGACGTCATTTTTTGGTCTTAGTGGAGCTAGTTTTTGTTCATTCGCTTGATTAATATTTTGGTCACACTTGACTTACCTCACTCTCAAAAATGCCTTCCTCACTTTGAAATTGACTTTTATTTTACTTTAATTCAAAGAGATAAGGTAAAATGGGTGTGTGTCACCCTAAATGAAGGTTATTTGATAGCAGCTAATAGTGGCAGCAAAAACTTAACAGATTTTTAATCAAAACATAACATATCAGCCTTCAATGAAAAGACGCATTTTTTTGGTCTGTTTTGTTTTTTTTATGTTTTTTTGTTGAGACTGCAGATCTACAAAGCTATTGCGGCAATCTGCCAGCTATGTTGAAAAAATGTTTTTCGTGTTGGATTTTTCCATCTTTGGCTCAAGATTCAACTTTCGCACAAAATTTTTGAGCTAAGATTGATGGGCTAAAGTATTTATTTGTTAGCTGCTCTCATATGAAGTATGTTGCAATTAGTTGGCCTTGCTGTTGTTTTTTGTGCACTTTTTGATTTATCTGTATCCTCCCATTTTTCTTAACCCCTTTTCGGATCAGAGAGCAGACTTCCTAACTATTGACCCCCAAAATCGTTTTGGAGTGACTCGTCGGACTTCAGTCGGTTATATTATTGTTACTTTTGCTTGTTCAATGTACAATTGTAGAAAAATTATTTGGATCACTGTTGTCTAAGCCAAACTGAAAAATTGACTACTGGAATTTAAAAGCAGAACAACTGTGATTAAAGGTCGACTGAATGCGTCATATGAAACACCTTAAAGTTTCAAGAGAACAAGAATCTATTGCTTTTGAAAATATTTAGTTACTTGAACAATTTTTACACCAATCTACAAAGTTTATTGAATTTCGGAAATAGAGCAGATTGTTGCTTTCTTTCTATTCTTTTGTTTCTATTTATTCACATTAAAGGTCAAAGTCTCGGAAACGTGCTGGCTATGTTTAAGATATCACGTTTTGCGAATAAGGTCATCAATTTCTTACTTGCCCTCAAACGAAGTTTCCGGCTATTTTTTTAACGGTCGAGCTTTTACTACAAAATTTTTCTCGTTTTACTCGATCATTTTCTTCTAGAACATTGTTCGATTTCACTCTTCGAGTGGCTTTTTAACGCATGACTTTGATTTTTCGGTAATTAATGCCAGCCGTCCGCCCCTCAACGGCTTTTTTAGGCGCTCTCCTTTTTTTAAATTTGCTTTACCCTTTGATCACGTGTTTCTTTTGCATAAGTCACGGTTTTCACGTCTGGCACATGACTTACCTCTCTCACTGTTTCAACTAAATGGATTTTAAGTTCTTTTACTCATTGAATTACGCACTAGTGAATACAGTCGAAGTCAAAAGTGCAAAATAAAAAAATTAGATAAACCGATACAGTCCTTTGTTTGTCATAATGCATTAGGTTATCAACATTTTTGAAAGCGGTTGATAGCTGGCACTAGTGTTTAGCTTCATAATCTTAGTTTAGAAGCTGAATTAAGTACAATTGTAGAATCTAATCGAATTTGCACGCCAAATTAGAACACCTTTTGACACTTTGAAAAATTCGGTCGATTCCTATCTCTTGTTTTGCTGTTTCAATCCCGTTGTGCGTCAAGCGTGTGAACGGCGGCTATTCTCCGGCAATTGGCCGGCCAGCGGATGAATTGCGCTTATTCAAAATATATGTCTGATGCTAATACAAAACCGATTGTGAGCGTTGACCGTGCATGACGAGTGTAGCGTAGTGGTAGTGTCCTGGACTCTCATTCGAGAGGTCGCGTGTTACGTTTGAATATTTAAAAGATATTCACTAAAATCGCGAAAAATCTGAATTTTCCCACATGGGAGAATTTTATGCTAGCCCTTCTTTTTTCAGACACTTTTCGACGTTTTTGAGAGCATTTCAGACTTAAGTTTATCTGCGTGTATAATTCCAGTACAGAGATATTCTAAGGAGAGATATTTTTCGTTTTTTTTTGGAAATTAGTGGTGGCATCAATTTTGGCCATAGTTTTAGCCAAGTTAGCCTAATTCTGATTCAGGTTGTAAAATTTGGTCAGAATTCAATCAATGCGGACAACTTTACGAAGGCATATCAGACATACAAGATCTAATATGCTTATCATTGTCTCTATCTAGAGATAAAATTTAGAATTATATTTCTTCAGAAGAAAAATTAAATGGAAAATTTTCAGCCATTTTTACGTTTTTTTTTTGTTTTAAGAAAATTATCAAGATATTTCCTATCAAACTAAGGAAAGTATTGTTTTAGAGATAGCTTGTTCTGGAGGCGCAATTGACTGAACAGTGACCAAAAAGTAATGATTTTAGCCAAACGCATTATAGGCATTATAGGTAGAAAAGGCCGATTTTTGTGTTTTTGACTGCTGCTTTAAATGTTCAATGCTTTGACTGCTGCTTTTATCAGTATTTATTGGTTCCTATTTTATATTGTGTGGATCACTTATTGAGATTATGATTGTTTTAATGAGTTTAAAAACAATTGGTTCGAATCAAGTTTGAGGAATTTTTTTTGATTCTGCAACTAAGTGTTTTGGGCGATTGGAGAGATTATCAGTGATGACGATCTGCTCTACAGTGGGGCACTTTTTGATGTATTTAGTGGTTTCATTTATGGTGAAGGCAATCAATGGATAACATTTTGAATTCATTCAGGTGCAATCAGATCTGTCTCTTAGTTTTTTAATCATTATCGCATCCTTTTTTCAGAAAGCAAATTTAAACTACGTTTCAATAATAGCGATATTTCAATACACGACTGTTGCAATTTTTGTCTTTATATCCTTAAAACAAACTATATCTTACGGTATATCTTCTCATTGTCAACTTTCTTTCAACTAGCTAACCGTTTTGCTACGTTTTACCTTTTGCCAGAAATGTTTGCGAAATTCTTTGTTTTGCTGCAATTTCTCATTTTTGTTTATTTGTCACATTTTTTCAATAGCATTTTTTATATATATCGAGGCATTTTGTTGAATTGGAGACATTTAGCATTGGAGAAATCTTTGAACTTACTGCACCCATCTTTTTTTTGTGTTTGACCGCAATGTATTACTTTGAAAATCAGACGGTGTCAAAAACGCAAAATTGAAACTTTGAGTCCATCAATTTGACATTCGTGTTGTTAATGATCAGAATAATTCCTAAATGCTTAAATGTGAAAGATAGACAAAGACATAATGAACTGATGAAGACAGAATCAAAACAGTCAGTAACAAAAAACATGGCAACTTGAATGGTTTTTGTTTGCATTTAGGCAGTCCTCTTTTGATAACCTGTTTCCATAGTTTAATGGCAACTATGGGCTTCTTCAAAGTTTGGGTACGCGGTCATTTCGGTGCCCTAACCGAAACGCAAATTTCCTCTGTTGCGTTTTTCAAACTTGAGCTAAAAGTTAACGTTATTGCAGCAGTTAGAAAAAACACTGTTTGGTGATAAGACTGGCTTTTTGCAAAATCGTTTCAATTATTGTCATTTGGTACATTTCAGCTTTCAAAAGAAAATATGAGAACATTCTGTGCCCAGCACAGGACAAACGAGCCTGCTTTGTGGTACATAAAGCTTTAAACCGAAATTCAGGTTTTTTAGTTGGCAATTGCTCAAATTTGGATAACTGGTATTTGAATAAACAAAAAGGCGAATATAAAAAAATGCTCTTCTTTTTTTTGAAAAGGAATAGGTTTTTATACTTACTTTTTTGTAAAGGTCAAAGTTGAAATGTATGGCATCGGTTGTTACTGTTTACCTGCTCATTTGAAATTTTTGTTAGAATAAAAAACTTTCTTTTAGTAACCATGCTTTGCACAGCATATTTACAACCCTTATTTTATTCACTTTCCGCATTTTAATTAGTTTTGACGATTTTGTTCTTGAGCTATTTGCTGATGTTGGTTTACTAAGAAATTGGTTTGTATGGTACGCTGAGAGGAAGAGGTGAAGGTAGCCATTGTAATCAACATAAGGATTGAAAACAACAACAAGGAGGCTGGCTAATGTGTGTTCGCACATGATGTTTCAACCCCAGCTCATCTACATTTTTTACTTAATTGTCAACCAAATGAAGAGATAAGAAAAATAGATATTTGAGTTCAAAACAATCGTTACACAGCCTATCTACTAATTGAAAATACCATGCCTCATTACAGCGCCAACGAGATCTGACATTAAAGAGACTACGAGACAAAAAAACAAACAAAATTAGCAAAAACAAAAATGTCACGGCAGAAACTGAATATCTACATTTAAAAGCACCTAGTAACAACGTCAGAATGCAGTAAGATAAAAGCTTAACTACACAATTTTACTTTTTCCTAACTATGCAGCTGATGGAAAGTTTTCCGAATGAGACCAGGTAACAAGTCGACAAAGAGAAGGAACAGTGAGGCGAAACTTAAAAATTAATCAACATTTTTTAATACAAGAAATTTCAGAAGTCTTAATCATTAGCTTTTAACTAAATTTTTCTTGATAAATTACTAAAAAGTCTTAAAAAACCAAAAGGACCCGTCTTTGGGTAGACTAAGCCATAGAAACGAACTAAAGAGAAACTCAAAAAGTTACAAACGATTTGCGAAAACACAAACTATTGCTACCATTAAAATCATTAGCTATCTTCTGATTATTAAGTATTTAATACAATATTTAATTGCTCTCAAACGAAGTTTGTAGCAATTATATTAGTCCTGTCGGTCTTTTTTTTTATGCGATTTTTCGCTTGACCAATTTTTCGTCTGACGCTTTTGACTTTTCGTCCTCAAAAACGGGATAAACAGGTAGCGCCCAGCGGGCATTATGTGCTCTTAGAGCCTTTCAGGTCTGTTTCAGCTCAAACTGTCTTGGAGACTTATACTTATGGTGTGAGGGGCGGTTCTTAGAGGTTGACACCCCCCCTTTTGTTGACCCCCCACCCCCACTATTGGCTCCACCCCCCCCACTATTGGCTCCACCCCCCCCCCCACCGCGCTTTTGCCCCCCCCATCCAGTGCTGCCCCCATCAGCCCCCGGTGCACCCCCCCCCCCCCCCCGTGGCTAGCTACTGACCAAGCCAACAGCTCGCCGGTCGTTTGAGAGCAATTCGCCCGACGTTAGTCGGTTATATTTTTATTTTGTTTTTATTTAATTATTTAATTCAATTGTTATGTCTACTAATATGTCTGAAGGGTATATACTGAGAGAATAATTTACTTTACTTGAGCCACATTTGAAAACCATTGGGATCAGTTATTACGCGATTGTTCTGAAAGAAGAGAAAAAAACACAAAAATTGACCACTCAATTAACGTTCAGAAAAAACCATATTGTCCGACAAACAAAACATCAGTGACAAATAATATCAAAAGATATGTTGTTCTTGAAATACAAAAAAATGGATGGGACCTCTCATTGATGAAAATAAGTTACAATTTGACGAAAAGAACCACAAAAACTGAAAATTTTGAATATTTCAAAATTTTTATCATAAACTTTAAGAATATTCACTATAAACCGACTGCTTAGGGTAACATCATTCATTCAATCCTCAATTACAAGCCTTTGAGACCTATCAGCAAGTTACGGCTACCTAAAGAACAAAAACAGCAATTTCGAGAAAAAAATTGAGCAAGAAAATTGTCGAAGGCATTAAAAAGTGAACTTTTCACTGGAAAGTTTTGTTTTCATTTACTTTTTTAGAGCAATGGGATTGCTCTCTTTTATCAATATAATTTCGAAAACTGAACAAATATGAACAAATACATTAGTACCACGAAATTTTCGACAAAATACGTGTTATCAACGCCATTAAATTCATTAGCTTTCAACGGAAGCCAGTAAATACGCTAAATTATGCCGCGATGGGACGACAAGTTTGTTTGTCAATCATTTTTCATCAATAAAACCTCACAGCAAGTTATTGACTATGAAAACAACAACAAAGACAGGCAAAAACCAAAAATTCGGCAGAAAAGTGCCAGAAGAAAGTTTCGAAGCAACTTAAATCATAAGCTCTCCTCTGAAAACTTTCTTTAAGATCCGTTGAACGTCTTCCCTAAACCATTGGGGACTATCAGCAATAGGATGATTGGAAAAGATTTCAAAATGATCGAAAAATAAGAAAAAGTACCCGAAAATTGAAAATTGTGAAATCTCGTGGCATTGAAGTTTTAAAACTAATAGGTAGAAGATAAAACCGCAAATCAGAAAAATTTTGGCTGCAGTAGAACGGAAGGGGATTCTGTCAGTACTGACAGTGACTAACAGTTCACGAAAAAAAGTTTAGGATTGGTTAATGTTCAAAAACATTTTTCGAAAAATTATTTTTCAAGTCTTAACAACCAATAAACTCAAAATCTTTCAACGGAGTTCAATAACTACGCTCAGATATAACCAGATGGGAAGAAAAGGATGCTTTTCTTGCATATATAATCAATAAGACATCGCGATAAGTCTTATGACTGAGAAAACAATAACAAAACAGGCAAAAACCAAAATTCAGTAGAAAAGTGCGAGAAAGTGTCGAAGCCAATTAAAGCATTAGCTTTTCTCTGAAAACTTTATGTTTGATCCACTGAAAGTCCTCTCTAAGCCAATAGGACTAGAATAATGTTTGAATAATGTGTATAATGTTTGGATAATGTGATAGGAGTTCAAAAGTATCCAATAATACGAAAATATCCAAAAAAAATTAAAAAATTGAAATCTTGTCATTGATGTCATATAACCAATTGTTAGCAGATAAAACCGTTAATCAGATTATTTTTAGAAAGCAAGTGGGTCCTGTCAATACTGACAGTGACCAAAAGTTCACGAGAAAAGTTTGAGATTTGTTCTTAAAATTTTCTTAAGTCCTAACAGCCATTAATATCAATAACTTTCTACGGAAGTCAATAAATACGCTCAAACGTGCCCCGATGAGAGTACATTGATGTTTGTCATGCATAGATAATCAATAAGACATCACAATAAGTCTTGTGACTATTAAAACAACAACAAAAACAGGCAAAAACCAAAATTCAAGAGAAAAGTGCGTAAAGAACGTGTCGAAGCCATTTAAACCACAAGCCTTTCTATGAAAACTTTATCTGTGGTCAACTGAACCTCTTCTGTAAGCCAATGTGGAGCTATCAATGTTTGGATAATGTTATAAGATTTCAAAAGTATGCGCTCAGTTATGACTCGATTGGAGGACAAGGATTTTTGTCAAACATAGGTAATAGATAAGACATCACAAAAAATATTTTGATTATGGAAACAACAACAAATACAAGCAAAAACCAAAAATTCAATAGAAAAGTACGAGAACGTGCCGAAGCCATTTAAACTATAAGCTTTTCTACGAAAACTTTATCTGTGATCTAATGAACGTCTTCTTTAAGCGAATGGGAGCTATCAATATTACGATAATGTGATAAGATTTCAAAAGTAACCAGTAATACGAAAATATCCAAATATTTTTTTTTAAATATTTAGAAATCTTGTGTCATTGAAGTCATATAACCAATAGTTAGAAGATAAAACCGCCGACCAGATTTAATTTGGTTGCAATAGGAACGAAGAGGGTGCTGTCACCCCTGAACTGACTTACAGTTCACGATAATAAGGTTATGATTGGTTAATTTTCAAAAAAATTCGAATTTTTTTTAAGTCTTAAGAGCCATTAGCTGTCCCCTCAAAGCACTAGATATTCTCACTTAATGCTCATAATGGAACAAATTGCACTGTTATTCAATGAGTCCATGCCATAGGATTCCAAAAATTTAGTAAAACCTCTAAAAGAAATCCACAATTTCATTTAAAATTACGAAAACTCAGAATCGAAGCCAAAAAAAACTAGCAATTCCTTGAAAACGATATTTTTTGTTCGTTGGGTTTCATTTGACTGTAAAGGAGGTTTGTCATTAATGGAACCTTGATATAGAGAGGGACTTGTCTGTAGGTGACTTAAAAAAGCAAAAAAAAAAATATTTTATAAAAAAAACAGCTCTCAAACAGAATTCGATTGTTTTTTTGATAGTGAACTTCCCTATGAGACCAGAACTAGTCTTTTTTATCGCCTTTAGTCTATTTGGAACACAAATTTGGTCCATTTTTGGCGTGAATTTTAATTTTGAAATACTATTTTTATAGAAAATATTTTAATTTGAAGAAAAATGACACTAAAAGTGAACAAATATCCCGTGTTCACACAAAACTTCAGTCCCCGATAACTCGAAAGACGAAAAAAAATAAAAAAAAATCTTTTTAATTTTGAATTTTTTTGTATCTTACGCTTAACCAGCTTTTTAATGATACCATTCACATTTCTCTACGATGAATATATCGATCGGCAAAAATTGTCTGAACAAAAAACCCATTTGAGTATATAGTTCCCCCCCCCCCACAAGTGAGGTCGGAACAATAATTGATGGTCTTATTCCACCCGGGAGAATTAAGAGATTGGAAGTGGTTGCAAAATTTGAATTTTGTGCTTTGGTCAATTTGATTTTTGCTTACATTTTAGGTCAATATGGTATTCATAACAGAAGATCTGATTCGGAAGCGAGCAGAGCACAATGAAATGCTGCTCTCAACTCTCGAAGAAGTCTCACTTCATCAGCAAGAGATCGAAAAAATCGAACATATCGACAAGTGGTGCCGTGAGCTCAAAATTCTTTACCTCCAGAGTAATTTGATACCCAAAATTGAGAATCTATCACATCTAAAAAAGTTGGAGTACGTCAATTTAGCGCTCAACAACATTGAGGAAATTGAAGGTCTAGAAAAATGTGAATGTTTGAAAAAGTTAGATTTGACAGTAAATTTTATCGGTAAAATCAGCTCAGTTAAAACTCTAACAAACAACGTGTTCTTAGAGGAAATGTACTTGACGGGTAATCCGTGTGCTCAGTTTGAAGGGTATAGAGACTATGTGATTGCGAGTTTGCCGCAGTTGAAGTTTCTAGATGGAACAGCAATCGAGAAATCAGAGAGAATCACTGCCCAACAGAACTACAGGTGAGAAATTGAACACATGATATGAAACTAATTGCTATTTTTGAAAAAGTTTTCTTTGCCATACTTGCATTTTTGGATATTGTTCACAATTTTCGAAACTACTTTTCACGTTGTGATGTCCTGCAAAATCCTATAAGTTTTGTAAGTGATTATCTATTCCAGGCAAACTTGGTTGTTATCGAGTTCATAATAAGCACAAGAAACGAAGTAAATATGATGATAAACAGAGTTGCTGTTAAGGTTTATCGAGGCCAGCATATCTGAACAGGAGAGAGCGTATCTAGAGAAGAGAGCGATTGAAAGGGAGGAGGGACTCAGAGAGATTGAGGAGAATGCCACCATTGAAGAGATCACAGACGAGGAGTTCTGGAACAAACCCAGCAAACACACGCCTGAAGCCAGGTAAGAAATTAAATTTCTTAGTTTTCAATGTTCGTTTTACTCAATAGTTGGGTTGTCAAGTTGAGCGGAATTAATGAGAATCTACAACGTACTCACTGTAGTATCACCTAACAACTCAGGGTAATTACATTAATAGTTTCGGCTTCGCAAATTATTTTGTTTTTGGCTGCTTTTATACTTTGCTCTCTAACTCGTATTCTTCGGTGATACTTGTTTCCGATTCCTCAAATTCAGCCTTCTTATGTTGTGCGTTTGTTGCGCAGTTTGTTTTGTCACATCAGTCAGCGAGTTCTTTACTGTTTTCTTTGTCTAATTTGTGACGTAAGTGTTTGCATTTGTGCTAGCAATCGACCAAAAAAGCAGTCGCGAGTTTAATGCCTGCTAGTGCTGGGGATAGTAGACCGACAGAGTGCATTGAAGTGGCCAGTCATATTTCATTGCAGTATATAACATTTAGGTCGTAATAGGTTTTCATATTACGTCACAATGCTCGCTAATGCTGTGCTATGGCACGCGAGGTACGGACAAATGTGCTTATCTCATGTTGACAAACTGGAAGTGGTGCTTTCACACTGTGAATTGGAATAGCGTGTTCGGTTTCAATTGACCTTTTATATATCTACGAATCTATAATTGAGGCTAGCTAAATTGCGGTGATCCTGTTTTTTGCGTCGTCGTCTGGCGCTCATTTTTAAAATTGCTTTTCCGCACGCTGCAAAAATCGAAATAAACATATTGATATTTTCATGCCGCCCTCCATTTGCTTTGTTCTCGACGTTATTTTTTTCCTTCAATAGCAGTTTAAGTTAGCCGAATTGAATATTTTTGTTATCATAAATGACTTACTCGCCTGACGAAGTTAAACACCAATATTGAGGTGACTTCTTACTCTATTTTTTTCTCAAATTCAACAGGTTACAATCTTCATCACTACAATGTAATGAGGACTATGAGCATTGAAATAGTAGCCTTAGACCTCACCGCCGATTTATTCACGGTTGATCACAATCTACTACTAAGAGGCATACTCGAGACACCACTACCGAATAGCACTTTAAGATGGGCGGCTTAATACTTACAGGGCAGGTTTTCTTACGTAGAATATAACCAGAAAAAATTAAAGTGGAGAAAAGTCAAACAGGGTGTCCCCCAAGGTGGTGTATTATCGTCAACGCTATTCAACAGCTAAATGAGCAAGCTGCCTCTAACCCCGAAAGATAAACAATACGTCTTGGGCTGATGATATAACTTTAACTACATCTCACCCACAGGTTGAAAAATTACGTGACATGATAACTCCATACTTAAATACTTTACACGACTGGCTAGACTCAAGAAAATTTAAGTTATCAGCTGAAAAATCAAGTGCAACTGTGTTCACAACCTGGAGCAAGGCGGTAAAGTTTGACCCACTCCACTCTCAATAATTCACCAATATCAGTAAAGTACAAAGTCCAAAGTACTGGGTGTTACCTTCGATAGTATGCTCAATTTTGAGGAACAAGTAAGGAGCGCCAAAGAGAAATTACAAAAGCACAATAACGTACTGAAAAAGGTTGCTGGTAGCGACTGGGTGGCACAAAAGAGACACTGAGCAAAGTTATTGGTCGGCGCGTCCTGAACTACGGTGCTCCCATCTGGGCTTCCACAATCAGCAGTACAAACTGGAACCACCTGCAAACGCAACAAAACATTGGTCATCGCACATTTACTGGCTGTGGAAAAATGTCTGACATCAATGACTTACACAAAGAGGGTGAGATGTTGCCTGTTAAAGCTCACACAGAAATGTTGGCAGAGCAATTTCTAGCCGGCAGTTATCAGAGCCATCGTGCTGATCATAAAATAACCGCTTCAATTAGTTCTCGTCCCATGAGACCGACACTAAATTTTACTTATAGGGTCCGTGTGAAATAACACTCAAATAATAAAAAGTAATTAAATCGCAAAGAATACACAAATGCGCTCTAAAGGTATCCATCGACACACGGTCCATACTCAGTTGAACAAAGACATCAAGCGACTAGGTACACCTCCACCAAAGATAGCAGAAAAAGAACAAACGCTGCCACTAACTGCACGTATCCGCTTAACACAACTGAGAACTGGATACTGTCCCCTGACAATGTTGATAACCGCTGTTCCAATTGTGATGTATCACCACATGAACTAAACCACCTTTTCAACTGCAGTAAGAACACCACGTAGCCGAAGGTGATTGACCTGTGGGAAAAACCAGTAAAGGCAGTCAAATGGTTGAACTTAATATCATCGGTCCTACGCGACCACACTGCACACAATAATCCGCCTTACCTTTCCCTGTTGTTGACGATGCCGCTCCTTGTCCCCCTAACCCGGGGACCGCATGTCTTTCACCATGGCGTAGATGCAGAAAGGTCGCCGCGCCACAAGCAATTTGTGGATAGGCAGTCACACACTACTACTAATATATCTATTAGCCTTTTATTGGGGCTATTATTGGCCTTCTGTTGTTCGTATGACGTCACAGCCAATTCAAATCTGTTTTTTGTTCATTGATTCATGCAATATCAACTGAATTGCCTGCGGAGCGTCATTTCTCACTGTTAGTGGAGCGAGTTTTTTGTTCATTCGCGTGATTAAGTTTTTGTCACACGTGAATTACCTCATCTCAAAATTGACTTTGAAATTAACTTTTCTTTAATTTAATTCAAAGAGCCAAGGTCAAGTGAGTGTTTTTCACTCTAACTGAAGATCATTTGAGAGCAGCTATTGGAGGCAGCAATAACCTATACAGATTCTTAATCAAAATTTAACATCTCATCCGTCAATGAATAGGGTAATTTTTTGGTCCATCTTTACTGTTTAATAGCCGCCAGCGACAGCTGGGGCTATTATTGGCCTTCTCTTGGTTTTTTTTTTATTTATTTCGTCGTCAAGATTTTTGTTACGACCATATGACGTCACAACCACTTCAAATCTGCTTTTTGTTCATTTGTTCATGCAATTTCAACTGAATTGCGTGCGTGACGTCATTTTTCACTCTTAGTAGAGCTAGTTTTTTTGTTCATTCGCGTGATTAAATTTTTGGTCACACGTGGTTTACCTCGCTCTCAAAAATGCCTTCCTCACTTTGAAATTGACTTTTATTTTACTTTAATTCAAAGAGATAAGGTCAAATGGGTATGTGTCACTCTAATTGAAGGTTATTTAAGAGCAGCTAATAGAAACAGCAATAAGTTATACAGATTCTTAATCAAAATTTAACATCTCAGCCCTTAATGAAAAAATAAGTTTCTTTTTTGGTCTGTCTTTTTACCTTCTTTTTGAGACTACAGATCTATGAAGCTATTGCGGCTATTTTCTGGCAATTTGCCAGCTATGTTTCTCGATGGTCATACCACCACTAACAGTTTGTATTTCACCTTTTTCTGACATTTTGTTATCTTTTTTTTTCAAGTTCATTGTTTACCTCATTTTTTAATGTGGCAGCGGAATGAGCGGGTTGCCTACCAAGTCAGATTTCTGAACCTACCGATGGAATTCTGAATAAATCTTCTAATTCTTGTAATCTAAAATATTTTTCCATCTAAGCGTGTCACCTGAAACTGTACTCCTGTTTGCAAAGCTCTTATTGACCTATCTATTTAAAGGTTTTGCATATTGAAATTTTGCCATTTGAACAAAGCAGATAGTGTTTATAGATACGAGATCCAGAAAAAGATCGAGAAACAAAACGACGAGAAAAATAACAAACGTGGCAACAGGCTAGATGAGTTGGAGAAAAAAGAACCGCGGAGGACTTTTGATGACAGAGGCAAACCACTCAACATAAACGAGGCCAAAATTGACTTCCATTTTGGTTAGATTCTTCTCATGAGTTCCGTTTTCATGCTCACTTGTCAGTCTAATAACTAAATGTCAATTTCAATACTATAAGAAGTTTCTATTGACGTTGATGAATTGATAATAGGGTTTTGTTAGTTTTTACCCATATCAGATTTAGTTAGAAAATTACTCATATCTAATGTCATTTTGGCGTTGACATTGTGTAACTATGTAGTTGGTAGGAATCTCTCCTGCAGATGAGTACCCAAAATATCTATAAAATCCCGAAAGCTTGTGCTCTCTCCTTAAGTTTCCATTCACTTGTATGATGAACTTGAAATCTCTAAGCAGTGATAAACAGAAATACCAATTGCTTGAAAAATGTATCATCATTTTGCATTCTACCATGCTTTGATATACTAGGAATATCTAAGATAAGTGCACAAAATTGCTGTTTTCTTGAACAAATTACTAAATTTTTGAGTTTCCTTCTATTCTATGATGTAATATAGGAATCTCTCTGACTCGTGATTACACAAAATTGCTGATTGCTTGAAATTTTCTTCAATTCCTATATTTCCGCTATATTATGTCTAATAGAAATCTCGGATTTCCGATAATACAGAGTTGCTGATGACTTGAAAAATAAACCTCAGTTTCAGTTTTCCCGCTAAATGATGAAGATAGGATTTTGTATGATTTGTGATTACACAAAATTTCAGATTGATTGACGATTATTGTTCAATTGACGTTCGGAAGAAATTGTTTTTTTCTTGTTTTCGTTCAACCTTTTTGGTTTACTATAGGAATATCTCCGTTTTGTGATTATCCAAAATTTGTTAATTTCTTAAAACTTTTGCTTAGTTTTAATCTTAACTGACGTATAGTGATGCTATTTAGGAATCTCTCTGATTTTTGAAGATACAAATTACTGAATTCTTAAGAAATTTTGATCGTTTTCGTTTTTGAACAGTCTTGTGGTGTACTATAGGAATCTCGCCGTGTTGCGATTATCCAAATTGCTAATCTTTTGAAAAGTTAAGCTCAAATTTAATCTTCCTTGAAATATAATGAAGTTAATTTGGAATCTCTGATTACTGAGCTATTACAAATTTTCTTATCTTTTTTTTGTTTTCGTATAATCTAATGACTTAAAATAGAAATTTCGCCGTTGTGACTATCCGACATTGCTTATCTCTTTAAGCGTTGCGCTCAGATTTCACCTTTAGGGGCATATAGTGATGTTATTTAGGAAACTGATTTTTGACGATACAAAATTACTAAATTGATTAAAAAGTTTTCTTTTTTGTCTTCGTATAGTCATGTGGTATACTCTAGGAATCTCGCTCTGTTGTGGATACCCAAAAACTGCTGTTTTTTCGAGAAGTGGTGCTCAGTTTTATTTACTGGCTTATAGTGATGGATGGTATTTAGGAATCTCTTTAATTTTTACAAAATTACTGATCTTTTAAAATTTGTTTTTTTTGTTTTTGTATAAGCTTGTGTTGTACTCTAGGAATCTCGCCTTGTTGTGGTTATCCAAAAACTGCTTTTTATTAAAAAATGGTTAAAATAGCATTTTTTCTGATTTGTGATTACACAAACACAAAATTTCAGATTGATTGACGATTATTGTTTAATTCTTAGGTTTCCTGTCATAATAATTGTAATAGTCGTTTTAATCATTATATCTCTGATATGTGTCGGCACACTGTCTGCATATCTTTTTGGATGCGTGCAAGCGTGCAAACCTGTGATTTATGTCAGGATTCTTACATCAGTTTTGATGATTTAAATTTCGAATATGTAGATCAAGACTGCTCAATTTTCAGTTGTTCCGACATAGTGATGTTTTATGGGATTGTCTCTGATTTTTAATTGCACGATGTCGCTGACGTTCGGAAGATGTTGTTCCTTTCTTGTGTTCGTTCAACTTTTTTGGTGTACTATAGGAATATCTCCGTGTTGCCATTATCCAAATTGGTTATCTTTTGAAAAGTTATGCTCAAATTTCTTTTTCCTTGACGCATAGTGAAGTTATTTAGGAGTCTCTGATTACTGAACTATTACAAATTTTCTTATCTTTTTTTTTGTTTTCGTACAATCTAATGACTCAAAATAGAAATCTCGCCGTTTTGACTGTCCGATATTGCTAATCTCTTTAAGTGTTGTGCTCAGTTTTACCTTTTGTGGCATATAGTGGTGTTCTTTAGGAAACTGATTTTTGACGATACAAAATTACTAAATTGATAAAGTTTTTTCGTATTTTCTTTTTTGTCTTCGTATTTTTGTCATGTGGTGTACTCTAGGAATCTCGCTCTGTTGCGGTTAACCAAAAATTTCTATTTTTCGAAAAATGGTGCTCTGTTTTCTTTACTGGCTTATAGTGATGTATGGTATTTAGGAATCTCTCATTTATACAAAATTACTGATCTCGTATAAAATTTGATTTTTTGTTTTTGTATTAGCTTGTGTTGTAATCGAGGAAGTTCGCCTTAGTGTGGTTATCCAAAAATTGCTTTTATATGGAAAAGTGGTGCTCAGTTTACTTGCTTTTAGTGATGGTATTTAGGAATCTCTCTAATTTATTAAAGAAATGTCTGAACTCCCAAGAAATTTTTGATGTTTTGTTTTTTAAAATCTTGTAGGTGGACAATAGAAGCTTGCCATTTTGTGATAATCCGAAATTGCTAATCTCTTTAAACGTTGTGCTCGGTTTTCATTTTTTTAATTGCCTATGGTGATGGTATTTAGGAATCTCTCTGATTTATGATTATACAAATTTACTGAACTCCTAAGATTTCTGTTTTCGTACAATTTTATGTTGTACAATAGGAACCTTACTTTCTTGTGATTGTCCAATATTGCTAATTTCTTTAAATGTTCTGCTCAGTTTTCTTCTTTGTTGACATACACATACAGGGATGTTATTTTGATATTTGATGATAAAAAATTACTAAATTGTTAAGAAATTTTGATCTTTTTGTTTTCGTGTAGTCATGTGGTGTATTCTAGGCATCTCGCCTTTTGGTCATCTAAAAGTGCTAATATCTTGAAAAGTTTTGCTCAATTATTGTCTCTACTTAATGATGTTATTTAGGAATCGCTCCATTTTATTATACAAATCAACTGAACTCTTATGAAGTTTGTCATCTTTTTCTGTTTTCGTACAACCTTGTGGCTTACAGTAGGGATCTTGACATGTTGTTTCTATTCGAAATTGTCTTTTTTTTTAACAAAGTTGTGCTCAGTTTTATTCATTACTGACTTATAGTGATGGTATTTAGGAATCTCTTATTTATGATTATACAAATGTTTGAACTCCTAAGAAAGTTTTGCTCTTTCTTGTTTTTGTACATTGTGGTGGACACTAGGAATTTCAACACTTTTTGATAATCCGAAATTGCTAATCTCTTTAAGTGTTGTGCTCAGTTTTACCTTTTGTGGCATATAGTGGTGTTCTATAGGAAACTGATTTTTGACGATACAAAATTACTAAATTGATAAAGTTTTTTCGTATTTTCTTTTTTGTCTTCGTATTTTTGTCATGTGGTGTACTCTAGGAATCTCGCTCTGTTGCGGTTAACCAAAAATTTCTATTTTTCGAAAAATGGTGCTCTGTTTTCTTTACTGGCTTATAGTGATGTATGGTATTTAGGAATCTCTCATTTATACAAAATTACTGATCTCGTATAAAATTTGATTTTTTTGTTTTTGTATTAGCTTGTGTTGTAATCGAGGAAGTTCGCCTTGGTGTGGTTATCCAAAAATTGCTTTTATATGGAAAAGTGGTGCTCAGTTTACTTGCTTTTAGTGATGGTATTTAGGAATCTCTCTAATTTATTAAAGAAATGTCTGAACTCCCAAGAAATTTTTGATGTTTTGTTTTTTAAAATCTTGTAGGTGGACAATAGAAGCTTGCCATTTTGTGATAATCCGAAATTGCTAATCTCTTTAAACGTTGTGCTCGGTTTTCATTTTTTTAATTGCCTATGGTGATGGTATTTAGGAATCTCTCTGATTTATGATTATACAAATTTACTGAACTCCTAAGATTTTTGTTTTCGTACAATTTTATGTTGTACAATAGGAACCTTACTTTCTTGTGATTGTCCAATATTGCTAATTTCTTTAAATGTTCTGCTCAGTTTTCTTCTTTGTTGACATACACATACAGGGATGTTATTTTGATATTTGATGATACAAAATTACTAAATTGTTAAGAAATTTTGATCTTTTTGTTTTCGTGTAGTCATGTGGTGTATTCTAGGCATCTCGCCTTTTGGTCATCTAAAAGTGCTAATATTTTGAAAAGTTTTGCTCAATTATTGTCTCTACTTAATGATGTTATTTAGGAATCGCTCCATTTTATTATACAAATCAACTGAACTCTTATGAAGTTTGTCATCTTTTTCTGTTTTCGTACAACCTTGTGGCTTACAGTAGGGATCTTGACATGTTGTTTCTATTCGAAATTGTCTTTTTTAACAAAGTTGTGCTCAGTTTTTTTCATTACTGACTTATAGTGATGGTATTTAGGAATCTCTTATTTATGATTATACAAATGTTTGAACTCCTAAGAAAGTTTTGCTCTTTCTTGTTTTTGTACATTGTGGTGGACACTAGGAATTTCAACACTTTTTGATAATCTGAAATTGCTAATCTCTTTAAATGTTGTGCTCAGTTTTCTGTTTTACTGACTTATAGTGACGGTATTTAGGAATCTCTCTGATTTATGATTATACAAATTTTTTGAACTCCCAAGAAATTTTTTTTCGTTTTCGTACTATCTTGTGGTGTACAATAGGAACTTCAACGTGTTGTGATTATTCGAAATTGCTAATCTCTTTAAACTATTGGCTCAGTCTTTATCTTGAGTAATATATAGTGATGTTGTTTAGGAGTCGCTGATTTTGGACTTTCTGATATTGGACGATACAAAATTACTAGTTTTTTGTTTTCGTATAGTCGTATAGGCATGTGGTGTACTCTAGTAATGTCGCAGTGTTATGGTTGTCCGGAATTGCTGATTTCTTGAAAAGTGGTGCTCAGTTTTCATCTTCACTGACATAAAGTGATGTTATTTAGGAATCTGATTTATGACTATACAAATTTACGGAACTCCTAAGAAATGTTTGCTCTTTTGTTTTCGTACAATCTTGTGGTGGACAATAGGAATCCCGCCATTTTGTGATTTTGCGAAATTGCTAACCTTCTTTAACCTTGTGCTCAGTTTTCATTTTAAGTTACAAAGTGATGTTATTTTGGAATCTCTAATTTTGAACGATACAAAATTACAAAATTGGTGTACTCTAGGAATCTTGCCTTGTTATGGTTATCCAAAATTATTATTTCTTTGAAAAGTTTTGATCAATTTTCATAAAGTGATGTTATTTAGGAATCTCTCTGTTTTATGATTATGCAAATTTACTGAACTCCTGAGATTTTTGTTTTCTCACAATCTTGTGGTGTACAATTGGAACCTCACTTTGCTGTGATTGTCAAAAACTGCTAGTCTCTTTAAACATTGTGCTCAGTTTTTATCTTTGTTGACATACAGTGATGTTATTTTTATATTTGACGATACAAACTTACTAAGTTGTAAGAGATTTTGATCTTTTTGTTTTCGTGTAGTCATGTGGTGTATTCTAGGCATCTCGCCTTGTGCTCCTCCAAAATTTCACAAATCTTGAAAAGTTGTGCTCAATTATCATCTTAACTTGGTGATGTTATTTAGGAATCTCTGATTTTGGACTTTCTGATTTTGGACGATACAAAATTACTAGCTTCGTAAATTTTGTTTTTTGGTTTTGTATAGTCATATAGTCATGTGGTGTACTCTAGGAGTCTCACCGTGTTATGTTCGTTCGAAATTGCTGATTTCTTGAAAAGTTGTGCTCAGTTTTCATCTTCACTCACATAAATGATGTTATTTAGGAATCTCTCTGATTTATGATTATACAAATTTACTGAACTCCTAAGAAATGTTTGATCTTTTGTTTTTGTACAATCTTGTGGTGGACAATAGGAATCTCGACATTTTGTGATTTTCCGAAATTGCTAACCTTCTTAAACGTTATGCTCACTTTTCATTTTAAGTTACAGAAAGTGATGTTATTTAGGAATCTCTAATTTTGAACGATACAAAATTACAAAGTTCGTAAATTTTGATCTTTTTTGTTTTGGTATAGTCATAGTCATGTGGTGTACTCTAGGAATCTCGCCGTGTTATGTTCGTTCGAAATTGCTGATTTCTTGAAAAGTTGAGCTCAATTTTCATATTCACTGACATAAAGTGACGGACTGACATAAAGTGACGGTATTTAGGAATCTCTCTGATTTATGATTATACAAATGTTTTGAACTCCCAAGAATTTTTTTCTCGTTTTCGTACTATCTTTTGGTGTACAATAGGAACTTCGACGTGTTGTGATTATCCGAAATTGCTAATCTCTTTAATTTTTTGCTCAGTTTTCATCTTAAGTAACATATAGTGACGTTAATTAGGAATCTCTGATTTTGGAGTTTCTGATATTGGACGATCCAAAATTACTAGCTTTTTTTGTTTTCGTATAATCATATAGTCATCTGGTGTACTCTAGTAATCTCGCCGTGTTATGTTCGTCCGAAATTGCTGATTTCTTGAAAAGTGGTGCTCAGTTTTCATCTTCACTGAAATAATGTGATGTTATTTAGGTATCTGATTTATGGTTATACAAATTTACGGAACTCCTAAGAAATGTTTTATCTTCTGTTTTTGTACAATCTTGTGGTGGACAATAGGAATCCCGACATTTTGTGATTTTCCGAAATTGCTAACCTTCCTAAACGTTGTGCTCAGTTTTCATTTTAAGTTAGATAAAGTGATGTTATTTAGGAATCTCTAATTTTGAACGATACAAAATTACAAAGTTCGTAAATTTTGATCTTTTTTGTTTTGGTATAGTCATATAGTCATGTGGCGTACTCTAGGAATCTTGCCTTGTTGTGGTTATCCATAATTACTATTTCTTTGAAAATTTTTGATGAATTTTTATAAGTGATGTTATTTAGGAATCTCTCTGACTTATGATTATGCAAATTTACTGAACTCCTAAGATTTTTGTTTTCTTACAATCTTGTGATGTACAATAGGAACCTCACGTTGCTGTGGTTGTCCAAAACTGCTAGTCTCTTTAAACATTGTGCTCAGGTTTCATCTTTGTTGATGTACCGTAACTTTATTTTGATATTTGATGATATACACTTACTAATTTGTAAAGAAATTTTGATCTTTTTGTTTTCGTGTAGTCATTTGGTGTATTCTAAGTATCTCGCCTTGATGTCCTCGAAAATTACTAATATCTTGAGAAGTAGTGCCCAATTATCATCTTAACTTAGTGATGTTATTTAGGAATCTCTGATTTTGGACGATATAAAATTACTACCTTCGTAAATTTTGTTTTTTTTTTGTTTTCGTATAGTCATATAGTCGTGTGGTGTACTCTAGGAATCTCGCCGTGTTATGTTCGTTCGAAATTGCTGATTTCTTGAAAAGTTGAGCTCAATTTTCATATTCACTGACATAAAGTGACGGACTGACATAAAGTGACGGTATTTAGGAATCTCTCTGATTTATGATTATACAAATGTTTTGAACTCCCAAGAATTTTTTTCTCGTTTTCGTACTATCTTTTGGTGTACAATAGGAACTTCGACGTGTTGTGATTATCCGAAATTGCTAATCTCTTTAATTTTTTTGCTCAGTTTTCATCTTAAGTAACATATAGTGACGTTAATTAGGAATCTCTGATTTTGGACTTTCTGATATTGGACGATCCAAAATTACTAGCTTTTTTTGTTTTCGTATAATCATATAGTCATCTGGTGTACTCTAGTAATCTTGCCGTGTTATGTTCGTCCGAAATTGCCGATTTCTTGAAAAGTGGTGCTCAGTTTTCATCTTCACTGACATAATGTGATGTTATTTAGGAATCTGATTTATGATTATACAAATTTACGGAACTCCTAAGAAATGTTTTATCTTCTGTTTTTGTACAATCTTGTGGTGGACAATAGGAATCCCGATATTTTGTGATTTTCCGAAATTGCTAACCTTCCTAAACGTTGTGCTCAGTTTTCATTTTAAGTTAGATAAAGTGATGTTATTTAGGAATCTCTAATTTTGAACGATACAAAATTGCAAAGTTCGTAAATTTTGATCTTTTTTGTTTTGGTATAGTCATATAGTCATGTGGCGTACTCTAGGAATCTTGCCTTGTTGTGGTTATCCAAAATTACTATTTCTTTGAAAAGTTTTGATAAATTTTTATAAGTGATGTTATTTAGGAATCTCTCTGATTTATGATTATACAAATGTTTTGAACTCCCAAGAATTTTCTTCTCGTTTTCGTACTATCTTTTGGTGTACAATAGGAACTTCGACGTGTTGTGATTATCCGAAATTGCTAATCTCTTTAATTTTTTTGCTCAGTTTTCATCTTAAGTAACATATAGTGACGTTAATTAGGAATCTCTGATTTTGGACTTTCTGATATTGGACGATCCAAAATTACTAGCTTTTTTTGTTTTCGTATAATCATATAGTCATCTGGTGTACTCTAGTAATCTTGCCGTGTTATGTTCGTCCGAAATTGCCGATTTCTTGAAAAGTGGTGCTCAGTTTTCATCTTCACTGACATAATGTGATGTTATTTAGGAATCTGATTTATGATTATACAAATTTACGGAACTCCTAAGAAATGTTTTATCTTCTGTTTTTGTACAATCTTGTGATGGACAATAGGAATCCCGACATTTTGTGATTTTCCGAAATTGCTAACCTTCCTAAACGTTGTGCTGAGTTTTCATTTTAAGTTAGATAAAGTGATGTTATTTAGGAATCTCTAATTTTGAACGATACAAAATTGCAAAGTTCGTAAATTTTGATCTTTTTTGTTTTGGTATAGTCATATAGTCATGTGGCGTACTCTAGGAATCTTGCCTTGTTGTGGTTATCCAAAATTACTATTTCTTTGAAAAGTTTTGATAAATTTTTATAAGTGATGTTATTTAGGAATCTCTCTGATTTATGATTATACAAATGTTTTGAACTCCCAAGAATTTTTTTCTCGTTTTCGTACTATCTTTTGGTGTACAATAGGAACTTCGACGTGTTGTGATTATCCGAAATTGCTAATCTCTTTAATTTTTTTGCTCAGTTTTCATCTTAAGTAACATATAGTGACGTTAATTAGGAATCTCTGATTTTGGACTTTCTGATATTGGACGATCCAAAATTACTAGCTTTTTTTGTTTTCGTATAATCATATAGTCATCTGGTGTACTCTAGTAATCTTGCCGTGTTATGTTCGTCCGAAATTGCCGATTTCTTGAAAAGTGGTGCTCAGTTTTCATCTTCACTGACATAATGTGATGTTATTTAGGAATCTGATTTATGATTATACAAATTTACGGAACTCCTAAGAAATGTTTTATCTTCTGTTTTTGTACAATCTCGTGGTGGACAATAGGAATCCCGACATTTTGTGATTTTCCGAAATTGCTAACCTTCCTAAACGTTGTGCTCAGTTTTCATTTTAAGTTAGATAAAGTGATGTTATTTAGGAATCTCTAATTTTGAACGATACAAAATTGCAAAGTTCGTAAATTTTGATCTTTTTTGTTTTGGTATAGTCATATAGTCATGTGGCGTACTCTAGGAATCTTGCCTTGTTGTGGTTATCCAAAATTACTATTTCTTTGAAAAGTTTTGATAAATTTTTATAAGTGATGTTATTTAGGAATCTCTCTGACTTATGATTATGCAAATTTACTGAACTCCTAAGATTTTTTTCTTACAATCTTGTGATGTACAATAGGAACCTCACGTTGCTGTGGTTGTCCAAAACTGCTAGTCTCTTTAAACATTGTGCTCAGGTTTCATCTTTGTTGATATACTGTAACTTTATTGTGATATTTGATGATATACACTTACTAATTTGTAAAGAAATTTTGATCTTTTTGTTTTCGTGTAGTCATTTGGTGTATTCTAGGTATCTCGCCTTGATGTCCTCGAAAATTACTAATATCTTGAAAAGTAGTGCCCAATTATCATCTTAACTTAGTGATGTTATTTAGGAATCTCTGATTTTGGACGATACAAAATTACTACCTTCGTAAATTTTGTTTTTTTTTTGTTTTCGTATAGTCATATAGTCATGTGGTGTACTCTAGGAATCTCGCCGTGTTATGTTCGTTCGAAATTGCTGATTTCTTGAAAAGTTGAGCTCAATTTTCATTTTCACTGACATAAAGTGACGGACTGACATAAAGTTACGGTATTTAGGAATCTCTCTGATTTATGATTATACAAATTTTTTGAACTCCCAAGAATTTTTTTCTCGTTTTCGTACTATCTTTTGGTGTACAATAGGAACTTCAACGTGCTATGATTATCCGAAATTGCTAATCTCTTTAATTTTTTTGCTCAGTTTTCATCTTAAGTAACATATAGTGATGTTAATTAGGAATCTCTGATTTTGGACTTTCTGATATTGGACGATCCAAAATTACTAGCTTTTTTTGTTTTCGTATAATCATATAGTCATCTGGTGTACTCTAGTAATCTCGCCGTGTTATGTTCGTCCGAAATTGCTGATTTCTTGAAAAGTGGTGCTCAGTTTTCATCTTCACTGACATAATGTGATGTTATTTAGGAATCTGATTTATGATTATACAAATTTACGGAACTCCTAAGAAATGTTTTAACTTCTGTTCTTGTACAATCTTGTGGTGGACAATAGGAATCCCGACATTTTGTGATTTTCCGAAATTGCTAACCTTCCTAAACGTTGTGCTCAGTTTTCATTTTAAGTTAGATAAAGTGATGTTATTTAGGAATCTCTAATTTTGAACGATACAAAATTACACAATTCGTAAATTTTGATCTTTTTTGTTTTGGTATAGTCATATAGTCATGTGGTGTACTCTAGGAATCTTGCCTTGTTGTGGTTATCCAAAATTACTATTTCTTTGAAAAGTTTTGATCAATTTATATAAGTGATGTTATTTAGGAATCTCTCTGACTTATGATTATGCAAATTTACTGAACTCCTAAGATTTTTGTTTTCTTACAATCTTGTGATGTACAATAGGAACCCCACGTTGCTGTGGTTGTCCAAAACTGCTAGTCTCTTTAAACATTGTGCTCAGGTTTCATCTCTGTTGATATACCGTAACTTTATTTTGATATTTGATGATATACACTTACTAATTTGTAAAGAAATTTTGATCTTTTTGTTTTCGTGTAGTCATTTGGTGTATTCTAGGTATATCGCCTTGATGTCCTCGAAAATTACTAATATCTTGAAAAGCAGTGCCCAATTATCATCCTAACTTAGTTATGTTATTTAGGAATCTCTTATTTTGGACTTTCTGATTTTGGACGATACAAAATTACTACTTTCGTAAATTTTGTTTTTTTTTTGTTTTCGTATAGTCATATAGACATGTGGTGTACTCTAGGAATCTCGCCGTGTTATGTTCGTTCGAAATTGCTGATTTCTTGAAAAGTTGAGCTCAATTTTCATATTCACTGACATAAAGTGACGGACTGACATAAAGTGACGGTATTTAGGAATCTCTCTGATTTATGATTATACAAATTTTTTGAACTCCCAAGAATTTTTTTCTCGTTTTCGTACTATCTTTTGGTGTACAATAGGAACTTCAACGTGCTATGATTATCCGAAATTGCTAATCTCTTTATTTTTTTTGCTGAGTTTTCATCTTAAGTAACATATAGTGATGTTAATTAGGAATCTCTGATTTTGTACTTTCTGATATTGGACGATACAAAATTACTAGCTTTTTTGTTTTCGTATAATCATATAGTCATCTGGTGTACTCTAGTAATCTCGCCGTGTTATTTTCGTCCGAAATTGCTGATTTCTTGAAAAGTGGTGCTTAGTTTTCATCTTCACTGACATAAAGTGATGTTATTTAGGAATCTGATTTATGATCTGAACTCCCAAGAAATGTTTGATCTTTTGTTTTTGTACAATCTTGTGGTGGACAATAGGAATCCCGCCATTTTGTGATTTTCCGAAATTGCTAACCTTCCTAAACGTTGTGCTCAGTTTTCATTTTAAGTTACAAAGTGATGATATTTACAAATCTCTAATTTTGTACGATACAAAATCACAAAATTCGTAAATTTTGATCATTTTTGTTTTCGTGTACTCATATAGTCATGTGGTGTACTCTAGGAATCTTGCCTTGTTGTTTTTATCCAAAATTACTATTTCTTTGAAAAGTTTCGCTCAGTTTTCATAAAGTGATGTTATTTAGGAATCTCTCTGATTTAAGATTATGCAAATTTACTGAACTCCTAAGATTTTTTTCATACAGTCTTGTGGTGTACAATAGGAACCTCACTTTGTTGTGATTGTCCAAAACTGCTAGTCTCTTTAAACATTGTGCTTAGTTTTCATCTTTGTTGACATACAGTGATGTTATTTTGATTTTTGATGATACAAACTTGCTAAATTGTAAAGAAATTTTGATCTTTTTGTTATCGTGTAGTCATGTGGTGTATTCTAGGCATCTCGCCTTGTGGTCCTCAAAAATTGCTAATATTTCGAAAAATTGTGCTCAATTATCATCTTAACTTAGTGATGTTATTTAGGAATCTCTGATTTTGGACTTTCTGATTTTGGACGATACAAAATTACTAGCTTCGTAAATTTTGTTTTTTTGTTTTCGTATAGTCATATAGTCATGTGGTGTACTCTAGGAATATCGCCCTGTTATTTTCGTTCGAAATTGCTGATCTCTTGAAAAGTTGTGCTCATTTTTCATCTTCAATGAAAGTGATGTTATTTAGGAATCTCTCTGATTTATGATTATACAAATTTACTGAACTCCTATGAAATGTTTGATCTTTTGTTTTTGTACAATCTTGTGGTGGACTATAGGAATCCCGACAATTTGTGATTTTCCTAAGTTTTTAACCTTCTTAAACGTTGTGCTCAGTTTTCATTTCAAGCAACATAAAGTGATGTTATTTAGGAATCTAATTTTGAACGATACAAAATTCGTAAATTTTGAGCTTTTTTGTTTTCGTATAGTTATATAGTCATGTGGCGTACTCTAGGAATCTTGCCTTGCTGTGGTTATCCAAAATTACTATTTCTTTGAAAAGTTTTGATCAATTTTCATAAGTGATGTTATTTAGGAATCTCTCTGACTTATGATTATGCAAATTTACTGAACTCCTAAGATTTTTGTTTTCTTACAAGCTTGTGATGTACAATAGAAACCTCACGTTGCTGTGGTTGTCCAAAACTGCTAGTCTCTTTAAACATTGTGCTCAGTTTTAATCTTTGTTGACATACATTGATGTTATTTTGATATTTGATGATACACACTTACTAATTTGTAAAGAAATTTTGATCTTCTTGTTTTCGTGTAGTCATTTGGTGTATTCTAGGTATCTCACCTTGATGTCCTCGAAAATTACTAATATTTTGAAAAGTTGTGCTCAATTATCATCTTAACTTAGTGATGTTATTTAGGAATCTCTTATTTTGGACTTTCTGATTTTGGACGATACAAAATTACTAGCTTCGTAATTTTTGTTTTTTTTTGTTTTCGTATAGTCATATAGTCATTTGGTGTACTCTAGGAATGTCGCCGTGTTATGTTCGTCCGAAATTGCTAATTTCTTGAAAAGTTGTGCTCAGTTTTCATCTTCACTGACATAATGTGATGTTATTTAGGAATCTCTCTGATTTATGATTACAAATTTACTGAACTCCTAAGAAATCTTTGATCTTTTGTTTTTGTACAATCTTGTGGTGGACAATAGGAATCCCGCTTTTTTGTGATTTTCCGAAATTGCTGATCTCGTGAAAAGTTTTGCTCAGTTGCCCTTGTTCTGACATAATGGGATGTTGTATGGGAATCGCTCTGATTTATGATTGTTGTGATTGTCGGTATTTACTAATCTGTTGGAAATGGCTGCTCAATTTTTGTCTCCTGGCATTTGTGATGTTTTATAGGAATCTCTCTGATTTATGATTATATAAACTCGCTGAATTCTTGAATAAATTGTGCATTAAGTTTTGTTCAATCTTATGTACTACAGGAATCTCTTCGTTTAACAGGAATCCTAGCCTGTTAAATTATAAGAACTTAAGTTGTGATTTTGAAAGGTATCTTATTGCTTCTCGGTGCACAGTTAGTCCCATTCAGTTGCAACGCAATCGAACGTTCGAAAAAGTTAATCTCTGGATGTTTAAAGTTTGAATTATGACCTTTGAAACATTCGACTGTGCTGCCACTTTGTGGGACTAACTATACTAGACTTGGCTGTAAGGCGAGAATGAGCGCTATGCTAGTCTGCCGGTTGCTGTTTAATGTCTACTGTGATTTGTGCATTGATTTTAGTCTCATTCTGTAGTTATCAGAAATGTATTAGACCACAGCTATTTGTTCTTAGTTGCAATTTTTTTTATAATTCTCCACATGTTCTTGCACTATATTTTCTTGAGTGGTTATGTTCTATTTTGGTGATTACGGCCATTTTTTGCGTCTGAAACTTCAACGTAAGGTCATTATTGGTTTCATAGATCAACATTAGTTGTTCAAAGTTTCTCTGTGCTTCGTTAATTTTGCTGAGCTAAGAAATATTTCAGATGGCTAGAGTAGATATGATTCACTGCAGTTATTTGAACTGTGATGACACCATGTTGCTGGAATTTTTAATATCGTTATCTTTATTTTTTAATCAATTTTGCTACTAAGTATGCGAAAGAGATGGTTGTTAAGAAGTGCCCATGTATGGCCAATATGTGAGTGGATCATGAAAATGTGATTCCTTTTAATCGTAAAGTTGTGATAAGGGGTTGAAAGCGAAAGTAAAAGTAAGTTTGTAGAATAGTCCTGTGTGATGGATAGTCCTCTCATCGTGCTTACGCCATTTTTCGTCTGATCAGTTTGGTTTTCCGTTCAAAGAAACTGTAACGGGCATGATCAACAAGAAACGATCGATTCATCAAGGAGTCAGTGGTTAGAACGCTAAAAAGGCTCAGCTCAGATCTATTTTAAATTGTTATTAAGCAAAGTTTGAGTACTTTGTCTTTTTTACGCAATTTTTTGCTCGATCGTTTCTGTTGTTTGATCAATTTGACTCGTTCTAAGAAACGGGATGAACTGAGGGCATAGTCGATTTGCAGTTCTCTGAGAGCTTCAATAGTCTCAATAGTGTATACTTAGCCAAATCTTCATAGGGGACATAATTTCATAGTGTGAAGGGCAATTTAGGTATGTTTGGAAAACTCTTGTTACGTTTTACTATGTTTAGAGGAGGATGAGGAAGAGCAGTGCTATAAACTAGACATTCCAGTGTACAAACACATGGACACGTCTCTCCTAGACTGTGATGTACAGCCAAGCTATGTGAGAGTGACTCTGAAGGGAAAGATATTCCAACTGACTCTATGGAAGGAGGTCAATTGTGACGCAAGCACCGCTAAGAGATCACAGATCAGTGGCAATCTGTTAATCACAATGCCTTTTGCGAATCCTATCATCAAGAAAAGCAAATCGAAGAAAGAGACTGCTACAAGAACAACGGATAGTGAAATGACATCCAATCCTGTAAATTCTGATAATCAATGTAACAATAAAGAGAACGAAACTCAATTTCTGGAGGTTGATAGTAGTAGTGCGAAGTTGGTTGACCTGAACGTTGTTGACCAGAATGAGAAGGTGTCTCGAAAGAATGCACCTTATAAGCCAAAATCGAGTGCAATTTACAGTGGAGTCGTTGAGAAAGATTCGAAAGTTATTGACCTGCCTGATGATTTGCCGCCTTTGGATGACTTCGGCTTTTAAGATGTTTTGTGTACTTCATAATTCACCTTGGGCCGAAATGCAAGTTGAGTTTATTTCATTGAAGAGGTGGAAAAGGAAACAAAACGGCTCCTTGCACGAGTTTAATTAATTGACTTGAGTATAACTTTGGGTGTAGCAAAATGTTAGTGTACAAATGTAAATATTTTAATTTCTATGAACTGGCAATTTAAAAAAATAATTGGAACTATGGAAAAATCTGGTTGTTTATGAGCATTGCTTAATTGCTTGAGCACTGATGCAAGAAAGCAGAAGCAGCTCCTGAAAACAGAGCAGATGAGCGAAATAGAAAGTGTTTTCAGATCAACACGATGACCTTTACAAATTGGGCCAATTTACATGGAATTAAAACGGAGCTGACAAGCATTGACGATGCTCCCAGCAATGAGAGATGCTTACGTGTAAAACGCAGAGTATCGAAAGGCGAAACAATACTGAATTGTCCTTATAACATGTTGATTAGTACAAAATATGTCCTAGAAAATACAAAATTGGGACCTTATCTCTTGGAAAATGTTCAATATTTAGATCCAATGCAATTGTTAATGTCGTTCATCGTCATTGAAAAGGCTAAAGGCGTTGAATCTTTCTGGTTTTCATTCATTCAGAGCTTACCAAAATTATTTACTTTGACCTGTTCGTGGAACGAAACTTTATTAAGTTTACTGCCTCCGGAAATGGTAGAAATGCATCAAAAAAGATTGAACTATGTGATCAACTCTTGTGAGAAATTAGATAAAGTTGCCAAGCATTTTAACCTCTGTATTTCTACAGAAGACATAGTTTGGGCATTTGGTTGTGTCAATTCTCGCTGTTTCAAAGTGCCGGATGAGATGAACCCGCTTTTAGATTGCACCGAAGTTAAAAACGACATGGTTTTAGTGCCGTATCTTGATATGTGTAATCACGAACCAGAAAACAGTAATGATTATCATATCAATTTGACTGAAGGATGCAGTATTGTAGCTGGGTGTGATTTACCTGATGGTTCTGAAGTGTTTTTGCATTATGGCTCTCATAATAATTACTTCTTGTTAGTTGAGTATGGCTTTTTCTTACCCAACAACACTCGTCGTTGTGTTATCTTTACTAGGGATGATATCTTGTCAGCATTTCATGACTATGAAGACTTGATCTTGAAATCGGAAAATTTCCCAATATTTTGCGGTCGAGAACTGTTTGTTATCTCCAATAGAGAGGCGAGTTGGCATTTGACGACAATGCTCTCGGCGCTTCCCATGGATAACCTGGACAATTTTCAGGAAATGTATTTGGGAGGCTTTATTAACTTCCAAAGGCAGCCTGAATTGTTGAAAACGTTGTGCGATTTTAAAAGGAGACAGTACGAATGTTTGTTGGAGAAATTGGAAGAAGTTGATATGAAATCTGAGCAAAATCAAGTGCATGGCAATTTGTTGAAACAGTTTTTGAATTCACAAATTGAGGTTTTAGATATTGATTTTGACAACTATAATGAAAACGATGGTTTCTTTGAATGGGATTGAAAAGTGAAAAAAACATTACTTACTAAATAGCTTTTTTTAAATTCGCGCTTGGCATCTTTCTTTTTTTTAATTCGCGCTTGGCATCTTTTGAGATAAATGGTAGCATGTTAACTGGGCCGAAATGAAAGAACATAATTGATCGTTCAGGTAACTTATTGCGGGTTCAAATGACCAATTGGCAATTATCACTTGTCTTAGCCCGACAGAACAGAAAATTCGGCATTTCAGTGTTATCTTTAGTATTTAATAACAAAATTCGCTGTAGAAAGTTTGTCCAAATTTACTTTTTTTTCGGAAAAGTAACAAAATGTTGATTCTAAGTTTATTCCACAATTGCTATATAGTAAGTAATGGGCTTCACAAGTCAAGAATCAGAAAATCTTATCTGATTGCTTTGTATTATTAATGCATTGCAATCGTACCGTGTTGAAGAAGAATAGTTATCTATCTATAATGGTCTGATCAACGACTTCAACTCCGACAAGACTAACAATGTTTATTGTGTATTGACGAGGCTTCAAGCTTAGCGCTGCAGAGATCTGATGAAAACTTGCAATAACAATATGAACTTGTTAAAATCGGAAGGCTGTTACTGCGTTGCTGTTTTCATGACTGAATGAAAATTTTGATCGTGTAATTATTGTAAATTATTTGAACATTTTGTTTAGTTATTTCTTCGAAATTTGATTATACTATCATTATTTTACGAAAACCGCTAAATTAAGTTATGGCGATAATTTTTGGGAGTTTCAGATTGGTTTTGTGGAGAGAATAAGTTGGTACCGATATCGCTGCAATTTGTATCATATTGGTAAAGAAACCAATTCTTGTGTGTCGATTTATCCACTGCAGATTAGACTCAGTTGAGAGAGGCCAATTAGGGATATAGAAAATGCAGCATGATGATCTTATCTGGAGTGTGATCCGGAGGAACCACTGTTCATTCAGACTGGCTTCCAGTGACGTACAGAAGTTCTGTCAGAATGTCTACAACATCACTGGTCTCTGCAATCACACGTCCTGTCCTCTCGCTAACTCTCAGTATGCAACTATCAGAGAGGTCGATGGAAAACTATTTCTCTACATGAAGGTAAATAAATGCGAATACCGAAGGTTTTGGTGAGCTAATTTGGTTAATAACTATGTGGTAACAGCCGACGTGTCAACTTCTGAGCCGGTTATTATTGCGCTACTAAGTTTTTAAACTATCTAGAACAAAAAATCCTTTCGCATCGATATTTCGCATGCGAAATCTTCCTGACTTCTTTAAGTGAGTTTCAATCTTCTCGAAGTGCTTTTAATCAGCAGTTCATGACAAAATCAGTCTAAATTGAACAGAGTTAAAAACTAAATCAAAAATAGAAACAGCATGAACCAATTACGCCCTGTTTTGGATAACATGCATAATTCGTGTTGATACCAATCAGAAAAACAGGAGTGTGCAATTTTATCATTTTTGTAGAATTTAAAATTCAGCTAAGGTGGTTCGGGGCCTTAGCCTCTAAATTCCAACAAGTTTTGAAAATAATTCCTAAGTTTAGTTTTTCTCTAAGTTAGCCCTCTAGGCGACTTTAATTCTCTTAAAGACCTTCTGCCCAAACTAACTTATAAAGGAAAACGGGCACACTTCTATACTTAGCAAAAGTTAACTTACACCAGTTAACTTCTAGTACTTATGCCTACTAAGAAAACTATAACAAAAACGCCGAAATCTAGCTAAGAACTCTCTGTCTTACCAACAGAAAGGAGAGACTTCACTTACAAAATTAAATTCAAAAAGAAGCTCTAAGAAAATACAAAAATCAAGCGGTATATATACTCCGCAAAAGTAAATAAAAGAGATATAATCAAGTCCGGATTCTTATAAATTAATCTCATGCGAAAAGTCCCAAAAAATCCCATGGTTAAAACAAGTTCATCCCCAATTTAGTAAGTAACCTCTAATTTGAGCTGAGAAATCTTAAGTTTCATCAAAGGTTATGAATCCGTTCAGTTCAGACAAAGTCAGAATTGTCAGTACTTATCAAAATCAATAATTGTTGAATAAACCGCCTCTAAAGTCCTAACTTACTTAGCCATTACTCTTTAATCTAATTTAATTCGAAACTTCTGAGAAATAACCCAAGGTTAGTACTTTGCCATAATTTCTTAAGTTTTCTTAAATTTCTTAAGATAGCTTAAGTTAGAAATTCCATTTCTACACCACCCAATCGGACTTAACTATTCTCCTGAATAGTTATAATTACATAGTTTAACGATTTACATCAGTAAATAGAAATGTAAAACAAATTTATAGAAAAAGAACTTATAAAAGGTTTAGTTAGTCCTTGGTCTGAGTATTCACAAACAGTTGCAAGTTCTTTTGTTTTGATGCTTTCGAGGAGAGACAACACTGCACACGAATCGTTTCTATCTTGCGCATCCCCGACTGTAGTGGCCTTCTTGACCACACCGCTGGCATACTACCCGGGACCTCGTTTGAACTTGTTGGCCTCCAACAATTGCCTGTTGTCCCTGCATCAAGTGTTCAAGAGCCCATCTCATTTTCTGTTGCCCAGAGAGGACCAATTGAATTAAACGGAAGTGAAGTTCGGGACTGAATGCTGCTTCGAGAACCTCCATCTCCGTTTGTGTGCTGGCATCTCTGGTATTTTGTTCCCCAATCGTCGCAGTAGTGCTCTAAGCATCATCATCATCGTCCCGCATTGTTACCGGCTGAGGCTGTGTTGCACTACTGATTCCCAGGTCAATAGCTAAGCCCACCGTAACAGCATACCCCACAAATGGCTCTCTACGAAGTTCACTCCTCAGGCTCTCCACTTGTAGCCCGTTGATGAAAATCCAGTGGGCCAGACGATCCAACTCTTGGTCCGTTTTTCCTAGATTTTCTCGATAGCATTTTTGGTAAACCCTGTCCGCCCACTTTGTGATACTCTCGCCAACTTTTTGTTTGAGACCAAGTTCCTCTTGTGATGACATTTCTCAGTGAAGTTGAAGTCACTTTGGTTCTAGTACAACGAAGCAAGGTAATTAAAGATCGCAATTTTTTTAAAGCCTTATTTATATGCTTAGAACTTTCACGTTATCACATATAGACAACTTTCACATTTTCCTTAAATCATGAGCTTTAAATCATACTTCAAATTCTGATAATCCCTCTGTGGTCGCCAATGTAGAGTTTAAAATTCAGCTAAGGTGGTTCGGGGCCTTAGCCTCTAAATTCCAACAAGTTTTGAAAATAATTCCTAAGTTTTAGTTTTTCTCTAAGTTAGCCCTCTAGGCGACTTTAATTCTCTTAAAGACCTTCTGCCCAAACTAACTTATAAAGGAAAACGGGCACACTTCTATACTTAGCAAAAGTTAACTTACACCAGTTAACTTCTAGTACTTATGCCTACTAAGAAAACTATAACAAAAACACGCCGAAATCTAGCTAAGAACTCTCTGTCTTACCAACAGAAAGGAGAGACTTCACTTACAAAATTAAATTCAAAAAGAAGCTCTAAGAAAATACAAAAATCAAGCGGTATATATACTCCGCAAAAGTAAATAAAAGAGATATAATCAAGTCCGATTTCTTTTTATAAATTAATCTCATGCGAAAAGTCCCAAAAAATCCCATGGTTAAAACAAGTTCATCCCCAATTTAGTAAGTAACCTTTAATTTGAGCTGAGAAATCTTAAGTTTCATCAAAGGTTATGAATCCGTTCAGTTCAGACAAAGTCAGAATTGTCAGTACTTATCAAAATCAATATTTGTTGAATAAACCGACTCTAAAGTCCTAACTTACTTAGCCTTTATTCTTTCAATCTAATTTAATTCGAAACTTCTGAGAAGTAACCCAAGGTTAGTACTTGTCATAATTTCTTAAGATAGCTTAAGTTAGAAATTCCATTTCTACAATTTTGTAAAATAATCATTTTTTGTCTGCTCTCGTTTGTCCCAATCGGGGTTACGGGAAGCTATTGTGGTTTTTTCGGCAATCTTTTCAGGTATGTAACAGACTACGCAAAAATTAGAGTGCTTAGAAACGCTTCTGAAAACTAACAAACCTTTTCTTCTCAAACGAAGTTTGAAGCAATTAATGTAAACGTATGTCTTTTTGCAAAATATGTTCCTGAACATTTTGACTTCTTAGCGAGAACACTCTGGAATATTCTTCGGTTCGCTTGACCAATTTCATTTGAATTTCTGTCTTCAAAAACTGCATAAACTTGTAACCCCCCGGGGCATTTTGTCTCTGAGCAGCTCTCTTAGAGCTGTGGTAGGCTGTAATTTTGTCCACCCAGTACACCCTCTTTTACCGCCCTTTGAAGCTAGCTTTCACCTGCGCCAGCTAGCTAAAACCAAATCTAACCCCTCACCTGTCGTTCGAGAGCAATTAATGCAATTAACACTACAAATATTATTTTTCCGTGTTTCCTTATTTTTTCCTTTGTCATTTTTTTTGAAGTTGATCGAGACCAGTTCGTGCGATGTTAGTCGGTTTTGTGTGGAAATTCCAATGGAAAAAACGTTATTTCAGCTGATGAATTCCTATGTTAAGAGTTTTGAATAATAATAGAATAGACCCTTTTTTGACGCTGCAATTATTTTTTTCTTTTTTACTTATGTTTTCCTAGCAGTCATTTGTTGAAGTAAATGTCCATTCTCATTTTTGATAGCTGTGATGGCAAGCTTTTATTGGCTTCTTTTCAACTTTTCATCAAGTTTTTTGTTTTGACCATATGACGTTAATTGAGTTTTTGTCACTCTAATTGAAGGCTATTTGAGGGCAGCTAATAGAGACATGTAAATTATACAATTTTTTCTAAATCAAAACGGGACATTTCGGCTATTAGTAGAAAAAATTTCTCTTCGTTCTTTTTTTCATTAGCTTTTTGAGACTGGTGTTCTACAGAGCTATCGCAGCTAATTTCTGACAAACTGCCAGGTATGTTACATTTCCTCTCCGACAAGTTTTTTTTGTGATTTTTATAGTCTTGTCTTTTATGCACAATTTTTGCTTCTTAACATTTCGTTATGGATTATCCATCACTCACCTGAGTGATGTCAAATCTTCGAGTAACTTTTTAACGCTTGAATTTTGATTTTTTGCATGATTCCTCTCCTAAGTTTAATCTGCGGCTTTTAAATTATTTCAAAAATTGTGTCGTTTTGCTTCAAAATCTTAGTAGGGGTCTGAGGATTTTATTCAACTATGGGGTAAAGAACTGAGCATTAATGTATCAGTGACATGCTATAAATAAATTAACCGAACATTTTTCAACCAATCAAAATTCATCGTCGTTATTGTTTACTAGTCAAGTATTCACCTCACTGATATTTTTTAGGTTGTAGAACGAGCTGCATTCCCTAACAGGCTGTGGGAGCGAGTTCAGTTGTCCAACAATTACCTCAGATCACTTCAGCTCATATCTCGATACTTGGCATTCTGGCAGCCTAACATGGTATTCAAGGTCAAACAGAGGTTCACCCGAATGAAGCAGTATATGGTCAGAAAGAAACGACTCATGAAGAAAGAACCAGAGGTATTTATTCAATTGCATTTCTTGCATATCGGGTTCAATCTTGGGTTTAAATCTAACACGTTTGGAATGGGATTCCAGGCTGTGTGGCCAAAAATTGATTTAAAAATGATAATTCTACGTGGCTATCTTGATTTCAAATCTTTTTTTGCAACTAGTAAATTAAAATTGTAATTATGCAGTTGAATATACTTGCAACAAAACAATACCTCAAATCATTGAAGCACAAATTTAAAAACTTTAATCAATTTTGTTTAAAAAAAATCACATTATATAAATTTCTTCGGATTGTTTTCTTTCACGTTCCCTCCTATCAGAACGATTGTCTCAGTAATGTATATTCAATGTATATCAAAAGTCGACTTGATCTGTTGTAAGCAGATATGTAGAGGTTTTTTGTGCTATAACAAAGCTCTACTTTATAGATTCCTTACAGATATGTTTGTGATTTTAATATGTTAAAACGGCTGGCACAGCATCAGATGTTGTTCAGGTGCACTTGGAGTTACTGCACAAGAAACACCACAAGAGAGAAAAGAAGTTGGAGTACAAAGCATTGAAGGCAGCCAAATTGGAGAGGACTGTTGAAAACGAGTTGAAAGAGAGACTGAGAAATGGCGTGTACAGCGACATCTATAACTTTGACAAGAAGATATTCACCAGTCTCACAGAAAAAGAAAAGACAACTGAGGAAACAGAATTAGAATCAGGCAAGTTAAGTTTGCAATCAGCTTCAAATTTGAATACTTTGATAAAATTTAACATAATGGCACAGAACCGATTTTAACAAAGACACCAGGTAGGCCAAGGCAGGATCTTTGAAAAGTTTTTTTTTGGAAAGTTGTCTGAAATAGCCGTCAGCTTCGGGGCTTTTTTGCGACTCGAAGAGTATTGGTGGAGCTTCTCTTTTTTGATCGATTATTTTTTGGAGTTTAAAACACGATGTTAAAGTCAATGCCGCACGTAAAAACTAAGTGTTTAGGTCAAACGGCTGAAGGATTTGAAGAGCAGAGAAGAGAGAGTAATTTTCAGTTCATGCTGCGTTTTTGAGAGAGCGAGAAAAGTAGGCGTGAGAAAATTTTTGCTAAGCAAGCTAAATATTTTGATCAAGTGCGGCTTTTTCGGAGCAGATTTTTTAGTTTTTACTTTACTTTTTTGGGCAAAGTGGTTGTTCAAAGCCATATTAACAAGTAATTGTTTGTTTGGGAGTGTTTTGACCATATCAATCTTAAATTAGAGTCGAGCTATTTTTGTGATTTCCCCGTTTTGGAGGCTTTTTAAAGTTTTGAGTGTCCGGGGTAATTTTTTTTGGTTGCAACTAGTATTCATGTGAGTTTTCATTACCTTTTTAATTTGTTATCACTTGAAGTTTGTTTTAGTTGAAGAACAATCAAATTTTAACACTTTTTCCAACATTTTTCTTTTCAATTTTTATGACTTAACTATTCTGCCTTTCTGACTAAGTATTCTGACTAAGCTATTCTGCCTTTCAGAATATTTTTTCATATTCATTCAATTCAGGGTTGATTGCAGGGTTTTTGTTACAAGTGAAAATAATTAAAGGTTTGTTAGCACAATTCTGCAGTTTTTGTAGATATTACGGCTTTCCCTAGTTTTAAGTGTTTTCCAGTGCGTTGGGTGTTCTGTTGTTGCTCCACGAATAACCAGAAACTACCTACCGAAGTGTGTTGAAAACATCATCTGTTGAGATTCTACATCATCTTCTAAGTTTTAGGGAATAGTATTGAAAATTTAAACAGGTTTCTTAGATTTTGTCGCTTAGTTGTTCCTTTTTTGCTTGGATTTTCTCGTTTTTCTAGATTTATCGTTTATGTTTTTAATATCCTCTCTCATTTGTTTCACCCGCTATTATAAGGTTCTAATCTTTTTACTTCATAGAATGAAACTTAGTTTAGCCTTAACTTAGTTTACAGCTTAAATTTTTGCGTGAAATCTTTTTGACATCAACATAGTTCACACTAAAAAAAATTTGTACAGAAATAAAGTTTTTTCAATGCCAATTAGGTTTGTGATAATCAGCGGTGGCCTTATTTTTAGCAGTCGGCTGGGTATTTTTTTTAACGTATGCAGTTTTATTGAACCTAAATTGAGTAGATTAGACTATCTGTTATCAAAAATTTTTTAATGGGATCGCAACTCGACAAAACATGCCAAGAATGTTTTCAGATTTTTTCCTTTCCAATTTGCTTCCTCCATTTAATTTGAGTGGTTTAGTGGAGTAACTGGTTTTGCTATTTTCTTTGCTTAGGTTGTTAGTTAATTTCTGTTTCGAGTCTACTCCGGAGCCCTCTGGCTATGTTCGTTTTTAAGTTAGCTTTACCTTTTGATCACGTTTTTCGTTTTCAATAAAGCACGATTTCCACGTTTGACTTTTGACTTGCCTCACTCACTGTTTCAACTGGAGCGATTTTACACTCTTTCACGCCTTGAATCACGCAATGTAGTGAATACGGTCAATGTCAAGATCAAAATCAAAAGAAACGGAATATACCGATAAAGCCTGGTCATTAAGTCATAGTGCATTAGGTTATCAAAACTCATTAGAGGGATTGCTAGCTGACATTACTATTAAACTTATTAGTTTTTAATTCAGAAGCTGAAATAAGACTAGTTTTAGAATGTAACAAATTGCACACCGAATTTTAACACTTTTTGAAACTTAGGAAAAAAGTTTTGTCAATTTCTTTTTTTTTCGTTTTCTGTTTAACTGCCGATGTGAGTCAAGGTCGGCTATGTTCCGGCAATTTGCCGTTTCTGTTGACAAAATTTGATTCGTTTGACTACTAAAAGTTGAATGAAAAGTGCGCCAAAAATCGTCTAATTATTTCCACTTTATTTTTTATCAGTGGTTATAAAATTTACATAATAACCTCTAATGACGTTCTCTGAAGCCCCCATAGTGAATTTAGTTTATCCCACCCGACTGAAGCCGGCTATAAAGCTGTAATGGATTTGAACTCCCTTTAATTGTTTAAGAGCAATTATTTCGTTTACTTTTGTAACGGCTTTTAGCTTCTCTAAGAGGTATCTATCATTTATCTACTGAGAGCTTTTTCATTCGTTTTACCATTCGTTCGTGGCTTTTTAAACACAAGTCACGCTTTTCAGCTTGACTTTTAATCTACCACCCTCACGAATTCAACTGAATGAAACTCAGAATTCTTGCTGTGGTTGGATCAGACAAAATTAGAACTTTTTAACGCTTTGAAAGAAAATCATACTCAATCTTTGTCTTTCACTTTTTCTTGACATGTGTTAATTTTAATGTCGGTAGGGAGGTCAACGGCCCGCAAGTTCCGGCAATCTTCAAGCTATGTTTCTTTATTAACTGTTTTAAATTGCCCAGAGAAGCTTGCAGATTTTAAATCAAAGTGTGTAAGAGTATCCAATGAGAAAATGATGAAAAAGTTGAACGTTTCAATGCAGAAAGCAAGCATAATTAATGGATTGCTTGTGAAAGTCTCGGACGCAAAAAAAGTGGCCATAGTCACCCAAAGAAAGCATTCATGCTCACCAAATGAACAGTCTGAGATTTGGGGAATAATTGAAAAAGGACAGCTAAGAACAGGCTACTGTTAATACACTGCAGACTGAAAATCTAATGCTGCTCCGCTGCGATTACGCAGAAACATATTTAATTTATTTATTGCTCTCAATGGAAGTTTGCACCATTTATCTGGGTACTTTTGATCTTTTATGCGATTGTGTGTAGTTTTATGTTGCCGATTGGATTTTTCGCCCTCAGAAATGTGATAACTGGTAAAGCCAAATAGTAAAAGGTCCCTCCCCACTTTTATAATAATTTTAACCCATAATGCAGTGATGTTAGCCTCCTTGTTGCAGAGAATTTGTTTGAGAGCTTCAGGTTTTGTTTCTTGAGGTCGGTTTTGTTTCTCAGAACCGTGTAATTGGGTTTGCAATTTTTGGAATTGCTACCGAATTTTCTTAAAAAAAACATTTTCAAGTACTCCTTGGCCGTTTTTAATATTCTGAAACTGCACTCCGATTTGGAGGCTTTAAAGGAAAAGTTTTTGATCTAAGACAATTTTATTATGTTCAAAGAACGGTTATTATGCTTTGTTGGTTGTGTTCCGGGAACCTTCAAAAATGTGAATAATTATAAATTAATTCGTATGCAGGATTATTATTATGTACTGTCTCACAGGTGATGAAATGAATTATGAGGAAGAATCAGAAACTGAGTACGCAGAACCGCAAAAAGAAGTAGTTGAAAGCGATTTTGAAGGACATTCGGACATCGAACAGCCTGAGATTGAAGATATCGCAGTGCCACATGCAAAGACGAAGAAACCAACAGCAAAATCAATTTTGAAGAGCAAAGCAGCAGCGGCTAAGAAACGCCAACACAAGAAAGTCGAGTTTGAGTATGAAACTGAAGATAGACCTGTGAGAAAGCAGAAAATACAGAGCTTAAGACTCAACTTTTGACGTGTTTGTAAATTTAGATGGCTTTCAAAGCTATTGCATTTTGAGTTAGCAATAATGTGACGAAAATGTTTTTTTTTGAAGTTGCAGAAGTTTTAACGGCAGACCTGTTGATTTTGGGAACCTTTAGCTTTTTCAACACTCGCTCCCTGACTCCTAACCTTTCTCGAAGTCTACTGCTAGGATTCAAAATGAATTACAACGCACCCCTCAAAACAAAAAATTAAACTTGTAACAATCCAATGTCAATTTTCAACCTTTTCTATTGTCAATTATTACACTGTCAGAGATTTCCTGTGAACACGCTTTTATAATTTTTGATGTATCTGGTGTTGAGATCCAACAGTTATAAATCGGTAAACAATTTCGCGTTAATCTTCTAGTTCAATCTTGCTTTTTAACATAAGTTCTGACACACAAGTAATATCTGCGTTCTTCATCAAAATTAAATGAAATATCTGTTGAGTATAAATTTATAGAAGGCTACTAAAATTGATATTTTATGAATGCCAATTCAAAAATGACACTAATTTTGCAACCACGGAAATTTGTGGATTTTGTCGTGTTGTTATTTTGAAGCGGATTGTGACCAACAATTTTGCGCGAAGATATACGCGTTAAACTGGTAACACCATAGGGTATAAAGTCACAAAACTGCTGAGGGGGTTTAAATTCATTGTATGAACGGTAATATTGGAGGTTAAGATACCGCGCAGCCCTGTCTCCAAACAACCCCCCCCCCCCCCCCCAACCACACACACACACACACACACACACACCTAGTAAGGCTCACATTCCTGAACTTAACCTGGCTACTACTAAAGACAACATCTGCACAGTCGCTCAAATTCGATCGAGTTATGTTAGTCGGCAATTTTTATTGTCTATTCACTTGTGGCTCTGATTTTGGCAAATTTTAGGTAATTGTTTGATATTTTTGATTACATGCGGGTTATCTTATTCAACAAAAAGCAACTGAATTTTCAAGCTGCAATTCTTATTTAAGGGGCAATGAAGTGAATAAAACCCCGAGAGTATCAGGTTATGATTGTGAAGCGTTACTTTTCTATGATCGATAGCTATCCCTAGAAAAGAGCCAACAATGTAGATAACATCAGTTTGTTGAACCATAAGATTGAATATAATTAATTGAATTTCCGTTTCGCATCAACGTATAGAACTTTAGTGAGCGAGCTATTGGGGCAATTGAAAGCTGTTTCTGATTATTTTTTTGTGGCAAAATCTTGTTACTGTCTTCTTTAGGGTTTTCTCTTAGTGTTAAAGTTTAACCGGAATTTAATGAGCATATTCCTGGAAAATCCGCTGTACTTGTTAGACAATTTTGCCGGTGGATTCGACTGAAGGACCTTTAGATAGTCTATTAGTCCAATTTTAGAGCCTAAAAGGTGCTCAATCAGGACAAACGCAAGCAGTTTTTTTAAACCCATTTTGGCCATCCAGATTACTTGCTTTTGCTTCGATGGTTAGCTTTTAATACAATAAGGACACCGCAGTGTGATCAGTGATTGCTCCAAATTGTGTGAGATAAACGATAAATGGTGAAAGAAATGGAAGGAAAATTAATGGGGACGGTGCCTACGTCATCGAAATTTTGGTCCAGGTTATCACATCTGTTCTTTTTTTTCTTTTCGCTTTACCCAATATGGTCCCTTTCGTTGATGGTTTGCGTCAAATATCTGACATCTCCTGGTTAGTTTGTTTCTCCGCTCATTTCGCTCAAAGTGAGTTTAAACAGCAGTTGCTCAATAAAGCAATCTATTTTGAACCGAGTCAATATCAAAACATGAGACCAAAAATAGAAACAAGAACTCATAGAGTTAATCTTTAAGATGCCCGGTATATGAGCATTGATCTACTTAGTCTGAGTTAACGGGTCTGATATTTTTATGGGCGATTCTAACATCATAATTTTTCTAGTTTTGTATATTAGAACCTTGGTAAGTGCCGTTAACATCCTACTGATGATCTTAAATCTTCAAAGTTTGAATTAGATAAAGCATGTTTGAATTTGATTACAAGAATACAGAAATTATTTTGCTAAAAGTAATGGAAAATGGGTTCAACATCAGTCATTTTCTGCTGAAGTATAAATCTGTCACTATTGAACGATTTAAATGTGGAATTGTTCATGGACGTCAGTACCATCGCCCTTAGAAGTCTGTTGATATGGTTACGCTCTTTTTCTCTTCGTCGGATATTAAAAGGTGTTGACTAAAGAACTGACTGCAAGTTTTGATAAGGCTGCATGAAATGAGACTAAGCGTTTTCCCTACTGATATCAGTTTTTTGAGAAAAAAATCACTGCTGTGATTGGGTCAATCTAAGTCAGTCACAATTTTTTTGAATTGAAGTTCTGTTTTGATTTTACTCCAAAATTCTTCCTGTACTGTCGTCTTTCCTTTCCTTCTGTTATGAAGAAGTAACTGCGATAGTTTTGGTAGGAGGACGAAGATATCTGTGGTGGGTCCTCTGGTACCATTGATTAGTGCCAGTAGTATATCTATGTCGCAATCTGACACTTCGAGATAAATAGTAAATAATGAACGAAGCATTTTGACCATACTAAAGGAGGAGGATCAACACACGTTTTCAGCCACATTGAAAGAGATCCAAAGCAGGTAGTGTGACTTACTTATTTCAAAAATGTAAATTACTTGGTTAGAATGCCGTTTTGTAGCACTGATTCCTATGAATGATTGGGGAATACAATAATTCTTTAAAGGTGAAAAATTGGATTCATAATTTGTGTTTGGTTATAGGTAACTTCAGCTTAGTTGGGAATAAAGATCAGTTTCATAACGTCAATAAAATCACGTACTCCCCTCCCATTTATGTTAAAGAAAAAAGTTTTTGTTACTTGATGCACTCTAATTTTATACCAAATTGCTTTATAAATTTTCCCCTCGTTTGGCGAGATTGAGTTGATTTGAAATTGCGCCCCTTATTGGACGAGACTAATTTTATTGGGCGAGATTGAATTTATGGAATTCATAACTAACGTTATGAATCCATCTATTTGGAAGTTATACGGCCAGAAGCTTTTAAAATACTTGATCATTGAAAAATGAATTTTCATTTCTCAAAATCTGTAGATACGTTTTTGTGCGTTTTGAAGTTTAACAAATAGTGAAAATTAATTGCTTTTCTCAAAATTCACTGACAATAACATTTGACCAACGGTATCAAAAGAAATGTTATCGTTATAACTTCTTTATTTATGGTGTAATTATAGATAACAGGTCAATACATTATGAATCCTTAATTTTTTTTAAATCGGGAAAGAGGGACAAATCCATTTTGTCAGGGGTACTCTAAAGTTTCGATATAATCTTTAGTTCGCTATCTTAGTCGCTAAAGACCGGATTTGGACTGCAACACGATGAATTATGTTGTACGCTAACAGTCGAAAGTTTTGAATCAAAATAATCAACACTATCGAGTTGGCAATGTTGAATATTCGTGGAAGTAGATAGACAATGTCGTACGCTCCATCCACACGGTATTTGGCTTTAAACATTGAAATTTGGGATTTCTCTGGTGGAACACCGTTCATTCCAGGGGCGTGTCTATTAAAATACATAAAGTAGTCGTAGTCTAAAATAGAACAAACATCCTCACGGTAATTCGAAGGTGTTGCCGGTCTATCCCATTATATCATCCTGTAGCCCCCACATTAATGGTATATTAAGGCCAGGTGGGGGGGGGGGGGGGGTGAGCCCCAAACCCTACAATGGGAAAGAGACCCCGAACCGAACCCATCATTCTTGGCAGTTAAGTTTTTTACCAAATAGGGCAGAGATTGGTATTTTTGAAACAAAAACAAAAATATTTTGTGGTTTGGAACCTGAAATTGTCTAGAGCCTGAACTAGAAAAAAACATCCAAATTGCCTTTGAGTGCTTAAGTTTCAGCGAAAAGAGAATTTTTTTGATTTGTTGCGGCTAATCATGGTAAATGATGAATTACCGGGATTAGCCGCAACAATGCAAAAAAATTCTTTCGCTGAAACCTAAGCACTCACAGGCAATTTGGATGTTTTCTTCTAGTGCAAGCCACCCAGCTCTATATAGCCGTTTTTCGCATGCCCCCCCCCCCCCCCCACAAAAAATTCAAATGTCGCAAATCACATGCATTGCATTCCAAGACCTCAGACTGAATAGATGGAAAGAATTTTTTCCCCGAGCAAAAAAATGGAAGCAACTAATGTAGCCGATAACTCCAAAAATGATGCAATACAGAGGATTTTTTTGATGCGTACATTATATGCAACACGTTATTTTCAATTATTTATCAATCCAACCTTCGTTAGTTTCTCTATGCATAATGCTCATAAGCATAATGCCCATGTAAACTCAATTGTTTTAGCATTAAGTTTAAACAAGTATAAAGAGGGTGTATAATTGTGCGGGCAGGGCTTTGAAATAAAAGCAAGATTTTTTGGTTCAAGAAGGTACAAGAAATTACAAAATGTACTAATTTCAATTTAATGATTGTACTGGACACTCATTGGGTAAAACTGCATACAATATTTTGACAATTTGTCACCTCTCATTGGGTGACAAATCAAAATTACCGTTAATTCCTAGTTCTTGGTTGACGTTAGTGGTAACCAATCTGGCACATTCCAAAAGAGCAAAAGGCAGGTAGCATAAGAAATATAGAACAGTGATTGAGCCAAAACATTTAGCCAGGGTCTTCTTTCGTTCCGATAGCCGTCCATGACCAATACCAATTCGATTCTGTCTCAGTTCTTTGAACGTCATCAAGTAAAACCAAAAAGTTGCGATAAGGGAAGGAAACAAAATGATCCATGTCACAAACAGCGCCACATAGAATTTGTTCATTACACTTTCCTTGAAATGTTCTTTTTTCTAATTTCGCTGAATTTCTAAAAATGTAGATGAGTTCTTGATTTTTTTAATGAAGGGGCCAAAAACAATAAACAACAGCTAATTTTTGAGATTTGTTTTGTGAGATTTTTGTTGTAGCGTTTAAAATACGTAACCAATCTCTAACTTGACTTCAGAAATACAAGATTTATCAGTTTTAAGCAGATAAGTATCAACTTTAAAAAATTATTTGTTAAATTTTATGTAGCCTAGTGATTTCATTTTTTATTGCTAAGGTTCAGATAATCTTCACAGAAGGAGCACCATTTTTTTCATAATTTGACTTTCATAATTTTTGGTCAAAATCATTCTTCAAGTTACTTTGAAGCAGGTGTTGTAGATTTTAAACTTAAGTGCGAGTAAAACCAACGAGGTTGAGTAAATAGGGTTTGCACATGATGATCCGACTTGTCTCTCATGCAGATAAAAATTAAAAACAATTTTTATACAAAAACTTTGGACGTAAACTATTGACGCTTCCCACAAAAACAACAGACAACCATGGATTCGTTCTACTTTTATTAGATGAACATGAGGGAAAAACCAAAAATTCATCAAGTTTTGATGATATTCATTAAGAAAAGAACTCATTTGATAAAATGGGCACCTGGGTCGAGACCGAATGGTTAACTTGTAAGAACTTGCAAGTTTCTCGCAATCGCAAAAGATGATTAACTTGTAAGATTTTTCAAGTTTCTCGCAAAAGATGGTTAACTTGTAAGAACTTGTAAGTCGAATGGTTAACTTGTAAATTCTTGGAAGTCGAATGGTTAACTTAAAAGAACTTGCAAGACGAATGGCTAACTTAAAAGTTTCTTGCAAGATCGTTCCGGTCGAGCACAACTATACAGCTCTTATTGCTTAATTCATTTCAATAATCAGCCATTTACCGTAGAAAGCGCGAGGGAGTTAGTTGCTCTGTTTGGGTAGCATAATACAATTCGACCTAAGTAGAAAAAATTGTTACTTTCTGAACTTTGTCAATTGAAGAGAGATCCTTTTGCAATTCCATTAAAAAACAGTAGATCTTAATTAGATTCTTCGCGATTGCTTTTCTAAAAATGTTCCTAAAAAATTGACTTTGGTTGAATTTTCAAATCCATATGTCAGCATTTTCTCAAAAATTTTAGTGGCCCTTCATTTTTTTTATCCTTTTTCATAACTTCAATTCACACTTTTCCAGATTCTATTTTTTCAAAACATCTTTTAACATTCATATCTTGAAGCGTTTGACATTAATTCAAAATGAAACAAAATTTTTTCGTTTCTAGCATCCAGAATCCATTTTGCAGCTGAAATTCGATTAAGCAAAGCCAAAAACATTTATTGACATGATGCTCTTATTTTCATCATCCCAACCCCCCCTCCCCCAAATTTGCATGTTTCTTGTGCTAGTAGCACCAAAATTGTTGTAATTTCAAAAAGTGTTTGATGAGAAACAAAACAAGAATTGTCAGAGTCCCTCAACTGTTTCCGCTTCTGTCATTTTATTGCTAAATTGCTTCTAAGTCTACTTTTTCTACAAATATCTTTTATTCTAATGGTCGAAAAACTCATTTTTCCTTTCAAAGGAAAGATATGTTGAAAGCATCTTTTTCAATTGAACAAAAAGGAGTTACCGTACTCGTCTCGGAGAAAAACACCCAACTTTTCAACTTTTCTAAGTTCTTTCCTGGCCTCGGATTAGCTAGATCTTTTTTTCTGAGAAACAGAACCAGCTAAACACACTAGCAATTAAACCTTTTTATAGTAATTAAATTATTAATTTCACTAGTAATTGAAAATTTAATAATATTTTCTCATTTCTTTTCCGAAACGGTTAAAAATGTATTCTTGCTCCTATCGTAAAACCAAGACCATGCCTTTTTGTGTTATTGAACCATAGACTAGCGAACTATAAGCAAATTGATGGCAGCCAAAGTCTCCAGAATCTCAAAATTTTGCGCCGAATCATTTAGTGTTCAGTCTTTTCTATAAATACTTCAAAACCGAATGGCCACGGGACCAATTATTTTTGTTTATCTTGGTTAAAATTTCTCAAAAAACAATGAGCGAAGATAAAAATTCATTGTTTCTTTTCATTTCTTTTAAAGGTGGGAAATCTGTTATTTGCTTTGAAGAAGTTACTATGCGAATCGTTTTTTCGTCAATTGAAAACCATTTTTTAAAACTTAAAATTTTGCACTCGTTTGTTTATAATGGGCCGCCAGAAAAAACAATGATGACAATGTCAATGCTATGAAGTAAAAACGATAGATTTTTATGAGAACAATTAAAATATGCAGAAAACTATACCAATACAAAATTTCTCTTAATTCAACGAACTTTATCAGTAGTTTTTTAGGTTTTTAGAGGACAAATTAGGCAAGAAAAACAAAAATGTTTTGGTGAAGTTTGCTTCAGGCATGTTAAATTTCAAACCCTAAACCTTAAATCTTAACCCAAAACTACGCCTATTTTTGAAAAATTTCAGTGCTGTCCGAGTTAAAAGATATAGAAAGGTTTCAAAGCACTTAATAAAATCAACTTTCCTCGGGACAAGAATTCTCAAACACTTATTTTCAAAAGTGCTGCACATTTTCCCCTCATTGAATGAACCTACTCACAGTGATAATAAAATGACTCCGGGAAAAAATTTTTGGCTCTTAGTGCGACGTGACCGCAATTGATCCTTTTAAGGTTGCATCTGAATTTTTGAATTCAATTTAATCAACTGTTTCGAAAAAATTGATAATCTGTGTTTTCTCCACATTTTTTTGAGATTTTCTTCATATTTTTTTAAAATTAGGATTGTTCTTTTGATATTATATCCTCATTTTATAAATAAATTTTAATCTCTTAATGAGTCACAAGAAATTAAAACTAACAGTAGAACCATTAAAGCGAGGAAATGAGTTCTCTTTGTACTTTTCTTTTTGCTATAGGAGCTTTCTCTTTTATCGTCAAATATTTTGTCTTCGCCGCGATTGACAATGCTAAAATGCTATTCAAATTACATTTTTTAATAGTATTGTTTTCTGGATTTACATTTTTGGAGTTTTGATATCGTTGGACTTTGAATAGGTGGCTAGCAAATGTTCTCCGCAAAAAGTTTTTTTTGGCTTCCATCTTGGATGGCAAACCTCTATCAGAACTTTTGGAAACTTCAAAATCGTTGGTTGAATTTTTTATAAAAATTTTTAAATGCCTGTATTTTTGCTAATTTTCACCTTATGTCTTTTTGTTTCATATTTTCAAGTCATGTTATTGTTACTCAAACGGTCAAATATGACATCATAATAAATAAGACATCTAGAAAGAAATTATCTCGGTTGAAAAAAAACAATTTTAATTTCATTCACATGTTTTCAATAGGCGTCAACTCAACGAAGACGGTAGCAGCTGACCTTTTTAAAAAGTTTTTGTACTTTTTATTCATTTTTGGGTTACGTTTGACAGCAGAGAAATCCAAGATCGCGGGCCACCGTCAATAAACGCAAGGAATATGCAAGATAAGCGGTGAATGCGAAAAACGTTGTAAGATAAGTGGTGAATGCGGTAAAAGAATTTTGTTGCCTTGTACCGGTGAAATTACATAATTTCACCGCTGAATTTAGCGATGGAATTACATAAATTTATCGCTTAAAAAAATGCCCAATTTATGTGAGAGAAGTGGTGCTTGCGGTGATATTACATAAATTCATCACTTAAGTTTTGATGTTATTTATTAAGGAAGGAACTCATTTAATAAAATGGGCAGAACTCTTTTAGACTATTATAACAGTATCTTTGAATAACCATTGAAAGATTTAGTTTGTCATTAATTCAAAATGAAACTAAAATTGTTTTGGTCTCTGGGATCCGGAACTCATTTTGCAGCTAAAATTTGGTTAAGCAATGACAAACATATACTGACATGATGTGATTTTCTTCATCATCCCCCCCCCCAAATTTGCATGTTTTTTGCGCAAGTAGCACCAAACTTGTTGTGGTAATTCCACAAGGTGTTGAATGACAAACAAAAGAAGAATTGTCAGCGTCCTTCAGCTGTTTCCACTTCTGTCATTTTTTGTGCTAAATTGCTTATAAGTAAATTGCTAAAAAATATCTTTATTTCTAATGGTCTAAAGACTCATCTTTCCACTCAAAGGAAAGATATGTTGAAAGCATCTTTTTCAATTGAAAAAAAAGGAGTTACCGTACTCGTTGTACTCGGAGAAAAACAACCAACCTTTGTAAGTTCTGGTTTGTAAGTTCCCCAGATTAGCTAGATCTTTTTTCTGAAAAACGGAGCCAGCTAAACACACTAGCAATTAATTCGAAATCTTCAGCGCTCCAAGCAATTTTGCTCCAATCGTAAAACCAAGACCATTCATTTTTGTGTTATTGAACCATAGACTAGTGAAGTAGAAGCAAATTGATGGCAGCCAAAGTATCCAGAACCTCAAATTTTTCGGCCAAATCATATATTGTTCAGTCTTTTCTATAAATACTTCAAGACCTAATGGCCACGGGACAAATTATCATGGTTTATCATGGTTAAAAATTCTCAAAAAAAATGAGAGAAGATAAAACTTCATTGTTCCCCTTCATTTCTTTGACGATTTTAACTTTAGGTCGTTTCTGGATTCTTCTGGCTTTGTTGATTAAAAGTCATCTTAGGATTAATTATGTTTATCTTGATTGTAACAAAGTGATTTTTTCCCGCCGCGAGAATTGTCACCGCTGCTCAAATACAAGTATTTTTTCTTGCCGCTCAGGATCTTTTTTCATATTTAATTAAACAG